>NW_028318266.1:4348125-4667500 GCF_062004578.1 Staurois parvus
AGGATCATGATATGACCAGGTAATCGTATGAATCTCGGAATTAGTCACCGACTGTAACAGGAATTTGTCTACAAAAAAAAAATCAATTTGAAAGTATGTTAAGTGCACCTGTGAGAAGAACGTGTAGTCCCTCACATTGAAGTGTTGATATCTCCATACATCATAGAGTTGGGAAGATAATAAGAAATCAGTCAAAGTTACTCTGCGGGAACTCTTTAGTTCATGGTTTCACAGATCAAGAGAGTTGTCATGTATTGCGTTGAAGTCCCCCACATAGAATGACATGTCCTATCCAGGCCTTTTTTAAAGGAATCTATTGAGCTGGCCAGAACCAACTCTTGAGGGAGTCTATTCCACATTTTTTTTTTTGCAGTTTGCTTTAGTCAACTGCTAACCTTTTCCTATATTCCACATTTTCAAAACTCTTACTGTGAAGAAACATTTCCATATTTGGAGATTAAATCTCTTTCCTATGAAAGTAAAGAGCGCCCCCTTGTCCTCTGATGACCTCAAGCTGAATAACTCTACACCGAGTTCACTATATGGACCACTGATGTATTTATACATGGAGATCATATCCCTGTTAAGCATTTGACCTCCAGAGGATTTACCCCCCTTAATGACCAGGACTCTTTTTGCTACTCGGCGCTGCACTAATTCAACTGATAATTACGCGGTCATGCAATGCTGCACCCAAACGAAATTTGCGTCCCTTTTTTTCACACAAATAGAGCTTTCTTTTGGTGTAATTTGATCACCTGTGCGCTTTTTATTTTTCACGCTATAAACAAAAAAAAGCCAAAAATTTTGAATTTAGGCCAAAATGTATTCTGCTCCATGTTTTTGGTAAAAAAAATCCCAATAAGTGTATATTGATTGCTTTGTGTGAAGTTATAGCGTCTACAAACTATGGTATAGATACTGTAATTTACGCCATTTTTCTGCTATACAGCGCTGCGCTAGTTTAACGGACAATTGTGCAGTCATGCAATACGGTACATAAATTAAATTTATATCCTTTTTTTCCCCACAAATTGAGCTTTCTTTTGGTGGTATTTGATCGCCTGTGCGGTTTTTATTTTTTGCACTATAAAAAAAAAGGCTGACAATTTTGAGGAAAAAAAAAACAATATTTTGGACTTTTTGCTATAAAACATGTCTAGTAAAGAAAAATGCAAAAATCAAATTTAGTCATAAATTTCTGCCAAAATGCATTCTGCAATATGTCTTTGCTAAAAAAAACCCCAATACGTGTAAATTAATTGGTTTACGTGAAAGTTATAGCGTTTACAAAAGGCGGGAAAGATACTGGGATTTTTAGGGTTTTTTTATACTAATAATGGCGGCGATCAATGACTTATGGCAGCGATCAGCGACTTATGGCGGGACTGCGGCAGACATTCTGACATTGGGGGGTACTGACTTGGGGTCACTGACATCCCCAAAAACACTAATACAGTGATCAGTGCAAAAATAAAACACTGACACTGTACTAATGGCACTGGGGAGGAAGGGGTTAATTTTATTTTGCAGGGAAGGGTTATAGGAGTGAGGGGGAGTGTTTTACTAGGGGGCGGGGGTGTGTACTGGGCGGGACAAGGCTGATCGAGAGAGAGGAACTCTTCTTTCTCGATCAGCTCATCCTCGAGCTGTCAGGGAAGTGACAGACAGCACAGCTACTGCAGCTATGCTGTCTGTCACTGTTTGCCGCCGATCACCGGGAAACAGCCGGTAAAGACCAGCTGTGACCCGGCGACTGACATCTGCGGCGGTGATCGGCGGGACAGATAGGGTGGCGGCGCGCCTCGTACGCCCCCTATCTGTTTACAAAACACGCATTTTAAAACATGGTTTTGCCTCCCAGTGCCGCCCTGCCGCCGTATATATACAGTGGCAGGGCAGCAATTGGTTAATCTGCTCTTCTCAAGACAGAATAAGTTCAGTTCCTCTTATTTTTCCATCTGAACTGCATATTCCAGATGAGGTCTTACTAATGATTTGTACAGGATAAAATAATATCTCTGTCTCTGGAGTCTATACCTCTTTTAAAACAAATATGCATCGGGATCTTACCGATTCCCGCCAGCTGCCATGCTGGGAGCATGCAGGTAGCACACTCTCAACACGGTAAGTTGTTTACACATAGTCGCATCTTTACAGCTACTCAATGTGAAGAATCACCCACCAAGAGGCTGTACATAAGCATACGGCTGGCAGGAACTGGTTAAAATGTATCATTATTGGGGGTTTTTTTGTTTTGAAAAAAATGACAAAGTGTTCTTTGCAAGGTTTCCCCCATGTATGATCGCTGACCTTATGTTTTATTCTCAAAGCCTTAAGGTGGTTCTAAAGGTACACTTTTTTTTTTACCTAAATGCATTATCTGCATTAAGGTCAAAAATCCTTCTACATGCAGCTTCCCACTGCAGCCCCCTCCTTATACTAACCTGACCCCAATCTCAATACAGTACTGCGCCTGAGAGCAGAGGCTCATTCCTCTCTCTCCTTCCTAACTGGCTCACAGACAGCACTGGAAGACATTTGCTCCTGCTGCTGTAAATCACAGGCAGGGAGGAGAGAGTGGGAGTCGGGGAAGAGCAGTGCTGTGTGTGTGTCAATGGACACACAGTGTGTCGCAGGAGCAAGCCCACACTAATACTCCCATAGCAATTTCCTGTTTTACAGGGTTCGTGAAGATGCCAGTAGAGAGGGAGAGATTGAAGATGTGAGTTAGAGAGTGTAGGATAGAGCATGTAGGTGACCTTATGTTAGATAATGAGCTTTTGTGAAATCTCCATTAATAGATGTAAATAATTTATATCTATTACAAGTATATTTTAGTTAGATGGAAATATACAGTATTTAAATCATTGAGAGTTTTGCGGCATCAAACTTTCTAGCTTCTATACTGGTGTAAATGTGAGATGGGGAAACAGCTCTCATTGTTTGAACACTGTGTGCAGTAAATTATTGTGTGGAGTAAATTAAATGTTCTGGAGTGACATTCTGCAGTTTAGCCACAAGATGCCACTGTTCTCCTAACACAGCCTCAGACTGCATAGATATTTCTATAGTCATGAAGAGGTGGGGTTTTTTCACACAGAGTTTTAGAGAACAGGAAGGAGAGAGACAGCAGCCATGTTTAGAGGATGGTGAATGCAGGAGCCGTGTGAGCAGAGAATCTGATGGCATCCAGGTGTGAGAGCATCCCTCAGTAACCAGAGCTGCAGCTAAGTGAAGCTGATTATGTCCAAGACCCTGATCCTGTTCAGAGAAAGGAAGATTGCTGCCAGGAATGCTGATGAGAGCAGAGGAACAAAGCAACATACACTGCGATATCGCTTGCTTGTTGGAGAGATATTTGTTCTGTTCAGAGTCACCAGCGGATACAAAGCAGAGTCGGGTCGGTAAGATCGTGCACGCACCTCATTTCAGTGTTGGCGCCTAGAGACTGAGTCCAGGCTTATAGTTAGTTAGTTAGTTAGGGTCTCTGTTTGTGTCAGGCCACAAGTGTTATTACTGATCATTGGAAGGACTCCATAACTTAAAGTGACATTTCACATTGGAGAGCTGATAACATCACACAAACTCAAGCCAGACTGGCGGTTTGCTCAGAAGGAATACTCAGGCACGTGCTACAGGATCAGTTATGGGAGGGGGGAATACTGTAGATTTGTGTAAGATTGTAAGCTGTTGTGCTGCACCGCAGGCTAGCCCATACCATACACCCATACACTGATTCCTGCTCTTTTAGGGTAATAACAGGTAAGGTGTGGCAGCTTAGTTGTGCCCACCAGTAGGTAAATTACTATTACTATTATCCATCAGGAGGCGCCATGCCGTGCAGCACAAGGGTCTCAGCCTTTGGGCTGTGTGTATGTAAATTTATTGTATGTTCCCAGCATTTGTGGTTGTGTTTATTTGCCACATCTAAGTAAAATTCTGTTGTGGCAAAAGCTGGTGTTGGGGTTGCTATCCTCGTTCGTGACTTCACTGTATCCTGGGGAGTCCACCCCGGTACACGGCTTACAAAAATATATATTGAGTTTTCCACTATGCAAGATTTGGCCTTTTGTTGTATCATTAGCATATCTCACATGAGTGGTAAACAGCAGCCTTCTTTGAACTTCCAATCAGGCTGTGCCCAATATACATTGGCTACATTGTCTAATTAATTAGCATTATATTAGCCACAGTACAGAAAGGAAGGGGGGGATATATGGTCTGGTCACTAAGCTGAGGGTCTCTTTGTGATGAGACACACACAGCAGGCAAGATGACTAAACCTGAAGTTGAGAGGTAAACTAACTTCATACTTGTATTGTACATTGTATTGTAAACATGGTTTTGTGGGTAAATTTTAACTATCGTATAAGTCAAGAGACTTAAACTGTACATTGTGTTGTAAATACTGCTTAGCGTGTAATTTGTATATATTATGTACCTCTATCAATAAATATATATTGCAGATGGAACTACCTCTTTTGTGTAGAAACTCTCAGATCTAGCTGTGTACATGTAAATACTCCTACAAGGATTGGGGTGTATTCACAAATACAGGTAACTTAGTCAATACCTTAGTATATGCAAGGGGACAGGGTCCAAGGGGCAGGTGTTTAGGTGGGCATTAGAAAAAATAATCCTAATTAAAAGGTATGCGCTAATAACAAACTTACACAAAGGTGTATATCATCATCCAAAAAACATTAGTGTTTTAAATAAATAATTATAGTGTCCAAACATAAATTAGTGTCCAAAAAATATATATATATCTTCAGTGACTTGAACCGCCCCTTGATGACGTCGGTGTGACGAACCGGTTGGGCGTGGCCTACTTGATGTGGACGTTAGAGAGCCTTGCTGGTCTGTGCTGTATGGGAGAGATCCGCGGTGAGCGTTAACTGTATCTCAACCCTTTTTTTGCGATTGAAGCTGGTGTCTGTTGGACACCTTGTTTGTGAGTTTCCTTATACCTTTTTTATTAAAGAGATAAATGAAAAAAACGTATTGCACCATTATGTTCTCTTTATTGTCCCTGAGTGTACTGCATGCTCTCATGGAGGTATGAGAAAGAGTGGAGACGTTCATCATAAGAGCTTGGGCTGCAAAGTTGTTTGTCTGTGATTATTATTATCTGGAAGTATCTGAAACATCACCATATCTATTTGGACATCGGGGTCATTGATCCCAGAGCACAAGCGCTGTTGCTGGTTTATATTCTGACCAGCCATTAGCTCTGGTGAGTTCATTTAATCTCCTTTGGTGGTGGATTTTTCACAATTGGTTCAAGTCACTGAAGATATATATATATATTTTGGACACTAATTTATGTTTGGACACTATAATTATTTATTTTAAACACTAATGTTTTTTGGATGATGATATACACCTTTGTATAAGTTTGTTATTAGCGCATACCTTTTAATTAGGATTATTGTTGCCAAAATTTATTTTGGGTGGGATATGCTGCTGACACTTTGGTGTTTTTTGTATGTGGCGCTTTTTTCTTTTTTAATTTGGTATTAGAAAAAATGTTTAGAGACCTCTATAGTAGCAGGGTTAAACGAGAGAAGTATTGAGTGTGCAGGTGGACATGGAAGATGGGAGAGACATTGGTACAGTGGAGATCTCATGACACATTGGGGTTTATTTACTAAATCTGGAGAGTCCAAAATCAGACTCCCTTCTGCATAGAAACCAATCAGCTTCCAGGTTTCATTGCCAAAGCTTCATTGAACAAGCTGAGGTTAGAAGCTGATTGGTTTCTATGTAGAAGGGAGTCTGATTTTGGACTCTCCAGATTTAGTAAATAAACCCCATTGCATCAATCCTATTTTTTAAGTACCGTATTTTTCGCTCCATAAGACACACCTGACCATAAGACGCACCTAGGTTTTAGAGGTGAAAAACAAGAAAAAAAAATATTCTGAACCAATGGACTACAGACACAGTACAGGGGATGACCAGAGACTGCGGACATAGTACAGGAGATGACCAGAGACTGCGGACATAGTACAGGAGATGACCAGAGACTGCAGACACAGTACAGGAGATGACCAGAGACTGCAGACACAGTACAGGAGATGACCAGAGACTGCAGACACAGTACAGGAGATGACCAGAGACTGCGGACACAGTACAGGAGATGACCAGAGACTGCAGACATAGTACAGGAGATGACCAGAGACTGCAGACATAGTACAGGAGATGACCAGAGACTGCGGACACAGTACAGGAGATGACCAGAGACTGCAGACATAGTACAGGAGATGACCAGAGACTGCGGACATAGAACAGGAGATGACCAGAGACTGCGGACATAGTACAGGAGATGACCAGAGACTGCGGACACAGTACAGGAGATGACCAGAGACTGCGGATATAGTACAGGAGATGACCAGAGACTGCAGACATAGTACAGGAGATGACCAGAGACTGCAGACAAAGTACAGGGGATGACCAGAGACTGCAGACACAGTACAGGAGATGACCAGAGACTGCAGACAAAGTACAGGGGATGACCAAGAGACTGCGGACACAGTACAGGAGATGACCAGAGACTGCAGACACAGTACAGGGGATGACCAGAGACTGCGGACATAGAACAGGAGATGACCAGAGACTGCGGACACAGTACAGGAGATGACCAGAGACTGCAGAAACAGTACAGGAGATGACCAGAGACTGCGGACACAGTACAGGAGATGACCAGAGACTGCAGAAACAGTACAGGAGAAGACCAGAGACTGCAGACACAGTACAGGAGATGACCAGAGACTGCAGAAACAGTACAGGAGAAGACCAGAGACTGCGGACATAGTGCAGGAGATGACCAGAGACTGCAGAAACAGTACAGGAGAAGACCAGAGACTGCGGACAGTGCAGGGGATGACCAGAGACTGCAGAAACAGTACAGGAGAAGACCAGAGACTGCGGACATAGTGCAGGAGATGACCAGAGACTGCGGACATAGTGCAGAAGATGACCAGAGACTGCGGACAGTGCAGGGGATGACCAGAGACTGCAGACAGTGAAGGGGATGACCAGAGACTGCTGACCTTTGGGGAGGGAAGGGGAGCGGGTACCTGAATTTGACAGGTACCCGCTCCCACCTCCGCGGAGTTGCCTTCCCTCTTCTTCCCGGGCTGGCTTCTGTGACAGCCGGGTGCCCACTGCGCAGGTGCGAGAAGCGCTTCGCTTTGTGAATGGCCCGGCGCCTTCTGGGACCTGTCATGTGTCTCAGAAGACACCGGATCATTCACAAAGCGCAGCACATGCGCAGTGGGCACCCGGCTGTCACAGAAGCCGGCCCGGGAAGACTGTGCAGCGCTGGAGCGAGGAACAGGTAAGGCCCTGCAGGAAAGAAGAGCTGAGCGGCCGGCCCGGTATTCTGACATGGTGGCCGCAAAAATACCGGACCGGCCGCTTTATATTCGCTCCATAAGACGCACTGACATTTTCCCCCCTTTTTGGGGGGGAAAAAAGTGCGTCTTATGGTGCGAAAAATACGGTAAGTTGCATTCCCCCGGGCAGTGAGTTGAGTCAGTAAGTGGAGACTGTGAAGGACAAAGTAGAGAGTTGAAGGTAGTGCTGATGGACACTGCATAAGGGGGTGTTAATGATAGTGATAAAATACCTCCAGAAGTTAAAAGAACCAGAAGGGTGGGGTGGTAATATTACGAAATTAAAGCTTTCATACCTGTAAAATTTATTTTTTATGTAAATGAAACTTAAAAAAGTTGTTGACAATTCTATCTATGACTTGTTTCAAATCCTTATTTCTTAGGCTGTATATAATTGGATTCATCAACGGGGTTAACGCGGTGTACAGTATTGATAGGAATTTAGTAAAGTTCAATAACGGTCCTCTCCTAGGTATCAAATACACAAAAAGCAATGTACCATAAAACATGGAAACAACAATCAGGTGGGAGCTGCACGTTGAGAAAACTTTCTGTCTACCTTTAATAGATGGGATTTTAAAAATAGTGACTATAATATAAACATATGATACAATGATGATAATAACTGGGAATAAACCAAAAACTACACTTGTCGATATTGCTTCTATTTGAACAATGGTTGTATCAGAGCAGGAAAGCTTTAGAATGGGGTCAAGATCGCAGAAAAAATGGTCGATAATATTGGGGCCACAAAACTGTAACGTTGCTATCTCTAAAGTAAAAATCAATCCAGAAAGAAAACTTAAAATCCAACTTGTTATGACTGATTTCCAGCAAAGCTGATGACTCATTAACAAAGTATAATGCAATGGTTTACAGATGGCCACATATCTGTCGTAAGACATCGCTGTCAGCAGAAGACACTCCGAGGTTTCTGAGACAGCAAGGAAAAAAAACTGGGTGAAACAATCAGAAAGTGAAATGATGGCGGTATTTTTCTCCGACATAGACTGAAACATGGTAGGAAGAACATCCGTTGATAATAAAATATCCGTTACAGACAGTTGGGTGAGGAAGAAGTACATGGGAGAATGGAGGGCTTTGCTGTAGGACACCAGTGTGATGATCAGGAGGTTTCCACATATTGTCACATAATATATCAGAAGAAACAAAAATAATAACAAAAATGTTACAGCATGTGGAGTCTGAAACCCTAAGAGGTGGATCACATCAATGACGGTCTTATTTTTCTCATCCATTATCCAAGCGGAGAACATTTATTCTTTAAGGCGAGTTCATTCAGACAATGAAAAGGTTTGAGCTGAGGTTTAAGTGAGGAAGGGGGTGAATGGAAAAAAATGAAAGTAGGTGAAACAAGAGCGACCAAGGAAGGAACGGAAGAGTCAACTAATAGCTAGTAAGCTACAAATGCAATAAAAAAATACAAAACATTTTAAGTAGCATTA
This sequence comes from Staurois parvus, assembly GCF_062004578.1. Taxonomy (NCBI): domain Eukaryota; kingdom Metazoa; phylum Chordata; class Amphibia; order Anura; family Ranidae; genus Staurois; species Staurois parvus. Next base: position 4,356,995 of record NW_028318266.1, read on the forward strand.
GAAATTAACCTCCCTAGCGGTCTGATTGTGTCCATATTTCTGTGCTCAAAGCGGTACATTGTTTTGCATGGAAATATGTTGTTTTTTTATTGTAGGCCTGTAATTCTTAGGAATAACTCACTGAAATCTGTCCGAACAAGAGTCTAGTAAACATCCCGAAACACAAAATCATAAATTATAATATAATAAATAATCATAAAAAATAATAATATAATAATAAATTTAATTCAATAATATAATCAAACCAAAAACACTGAAATTTGAAATATAGCGCCAAGTTCTCACATCGCTGATCTCAGTCGCAGAATTCTTAGGAATAACTCACTGAAATCTGTCCGGACAAGAGTCTAGTAAACATCCTGGGGATGATAAAATGATAAAATTTGAAACATGAAATCATAAATTATAATTTATTAAATAATCATAAAAAATAATAATATAATAAATTTAATTCAATAATGTAATAAAACCAAAAACACTGAAATGTGAAATATAGCGCCAAGTTCGCACATCGCTGAGCTCAGTCGCAGAATCGTTTTCAGTGTCTGATGAGGAATTTCCCCCACGAATCATTATCACTCAATTCTGCAAGTGGTTCTGATTTACTATCGCTGTTCTCTAGCCGGTCTAAAACCGCTTTTCACCTAAAGGGACGCTTTTTGGACGCCATGGACGTTTCTCAGTTTCCAGGCAGAAAGAACAGTAAAAATGCAGGCAGGGCGCCGGACAAAGCACTCGGGACAAAATGTATGTGAAATGGGTTGATACAGGAATGTTATACTATGTGATTTTAGTGTATTGAGTGAATGTCATTTTTTGTCATTTTCAAATTTCCCGCCGTTCCGTCCCCCTTACGTCCCGACGCTCACAGGGAACAGAACCGGAAGACAGATGCCGGCATTGGCCGGAGGACATTACAGGGGACACTGCAGGAGGGACATCGCGGGAGCGCAGGACAGGGTAAGTGCAGAAGAGATCCCGGAGCAACACTGCAGTGTATTCCCAAGTGTAGCTCGGGGGGGTTACCGCTTGTAGTGCTGAAACTTTACCCCGAGCTACACTCGGGAATACTGCCAGGGAGGCTACGGCAGATTCCACAATTACCAATACACTCAACACAATACAGAATTGAATATGCAGTCAAGTGGTAACTGAATGGGGCACAATAATAAAAGAATATGATTGGCTGATAAAATGATTCCAGTTCTTACACCTGATTGTGGAATACCGGACCTAGATCTGACTCACTTAAAGAAAGACATTGTACATGTAGTGTTGGGCTCCACCATTTTCCTTCTTCAATGCGGGGTGCATCCTGTGCTGTGATAACTAAGTAATGTTTACTTCTATGAAATATTATTTCGGTAAGTACAAAGAGAAGTAGTGCTTTACAATGTACACATTTCCGTAGACTCCTTTTTACTGGATAAAACCTGTGATTGCATTATTGTACTTAAAGTGTTACTAAACCCACAACAGTACAATCAGTCTGTAGATGCAGTAAAGCATGCTTGTTATACTCACTGTGGAACCGAAGGGGTTAATCCTCCACATTGTGTAAAAATGTGGTTTGATCCTATCTTCTCTGATCCTCCCCTTCTTCCAGTGCCCCCTCTTATCTCCTGATGAATTATATTGTGTGGAGACACCCTGCACATGCTCAGTTTGGTGTGTATTACTATAGAGTTTTTTTTTTTCTGGGGAGAGTGTATGTGATCAGCACAGGGCCAATCATCACTGTGCAGACAGAGGTCAGGGGTTCTGCATCCTCCTAGAGCAGAAAGACAACTCCTGCTACAAGCTTTAACTAGTGCTCTACTTGACACTGATAGAAGTCACAAGACTGCTCTAACTTCTGATGAGAAAAGGTATTTAGCAGTTTATAGTTACTAAAAATAATAGCATTTTCATATTTGGTGTACTGTGGGAGACCAGATATAGTGAATGCAGGGTCCGGGGAGAGTGGAAATAGTGAATGCAGGGTCCGGGGAGAGTGGAAATAGTGAATACAGGGTCCGGGGAGACCAGACATAGTGAATGCAGGGTCCGGGGAGACCAGATATAGTGAATGCAGGGTCTGGGGAGACCAGATATAATGAATGCAGGGTCCGGGGAGACCAGACATAGTGAATGCAGGGTCTGGGGAGACCAGATATAGTGAATGCAGGGTCCGGGGAGACCAGATATAGTGAATGCAGGGCCCGGGGAGAGCGGATATAGTGAATGCAGTGTCTGGGGAGACCAGATATAGCAAATGCAGGGTCCGGGGAGAGCGGATATAGCGAATGCAGGGTCCGGGGAGAGCGGATATAGTGAATGCAGGGTCCAGGGAGACCGGATATAGTGAATGCAGGGTCCAGGGAGACCGGATATAGTGAATGCGGGGTCCAGGGAGAGCGGATATAGTGAATGCAGGGTCCAGGGAGAGCGGATATAGTGAATGCAGGGTCCAGAGAGAGCGGATATAGTGAATGCAGGGTCCGGGGAGAGCGGATATAGTGAATGTGGGTTCCAGAGAGAGCGGATATAGTGAATGCAGGGTCCGGGGAGAGCGGATATAGTGAATGCAGGGTCTGGGGAGACCAGATATAGAGAATGCAGGGTAAGGGGAGACCGGATATAGTGAATGCAGGGTCCAGGGAGACCAGATATAGTGAATGCAGGGTCCGGGGAGACCAGATATAGTGAATGCAGGGTCCAGGGAGAGCAGATATAGAGAATGCAGGGTCCGGGGAGAGCAGATATAGTGAATGCAGGGTCCGGGGAGACTGGATATAGTAAATGCAGGGTTTGGGGAGACCAGATATAGAGAATGCAGGGTCCAGGGAGAGCAGATATAGAGAATGCAGGATCCGGGGAGAGCGTATATAATGAATGCAGGGTCTGGGGAGACCAGATATAGTGAATTCAGGGTCCTGGGAGACCAGATATAGTGAATGCAGGGTCCAGGGAGACCAGATATAGTGAATGCGGGGTCCGGGGAGACCAGATATAGTGAATGCAGGGTCCGGGGAGACCAGATATAGTGAATGCAGGGTCCGGGGAGACCGGATATAGTGAATGCAGGGTCCGGGGAGACCGGATATAGTGAATGCAGGGTCCGGGGAGAGCGGATACAGTGAATGCGGGGTCCTGGGTTTACTAACACTTTAAGGAATTGTTGATAAAAAAGGAAAAATGAAAGTAGGTTCTGGTAGAAAAATAATACAATGCTAAGAGGTAGTAAAAATCAGCAAAATGGCCAATAGACTGAAAAATGTGCATGATTTAATTTTACCAGTGCAAAAACCTTCAATTTCTACATTTTTGATCCAAAATATCTTCTTAAACTTCTAAAAATACAATTTGTATTTATCTTTTTAATAATAATAATAATAATAATAATTATTATTATTACTATTGTTATTTTCATCATCATTCAGCTTACCCATAAACATTTTCCATGTAAATGTTGAATTTTGTGATAACAGAGTATTGTGGCTTTTATAGCTAAGCAGAATAAATCACGGGAGCTACAGGGAATATGAAATGCTTATTGATATTGTCATGAGATCTATTATAATTGACATATGGGGAAATTATTATTAGGTGTTTTTTTTTCTTTCAGTGGATGACTTCTTCACAATTAATTGTTGCATAAACAAGAAAATGTAAGGACTTCTACTTACTTACTTTTAAATGTTATATATTATTTCAGAATTTATACTTTTTGGATCACTCAGACCCATTTTAATAGGTTGTTAGTGCTTGCAAATTTGTGAGTTTGATTTACTAAAACTAGAGAGTGCAAAATCTGCAGCTGTGCATGGCAGCCAATCGGCTTCCATGTTTTTACTGTATGTCAAAGTTTAATTGAACAAGCTGAAGTTAGGAGCTGATTGGTTTCTATGCTGAGCTGCACCAGATTTTGCACTCACTGGTTTTAGTAAATCAACTCCTGTGGGTCTTCTGTATGGTGGATTGTTCATTGTGGAATTGTATATATTTCAAGTAGGAAAAAGGTCGTGGTGTGAAATGTCATTAACGCGGATTTCAGGGGAGAAAATATTCAATGGATCTACAGTATGTGATACATCTACAAAGCTCATGCTTTATCCCTTTAATGAATATGCACATACCAGGGGCGGACTGACCATTTGGAAACTCTGGCACTGTCCGAGGGCCCGGGGTCAGTAGGGGGCCCCATGAGATGCCCCTGGTACCTTTTTCATAGGCTTTTTTGAGTTTGGGCAAGGACACAGGGGGCCCCATGATCCCCTATTGCCTGGGGGCCCCATGAGTTGTTAGTTCGCCCCTGGCACATACAAAACCTAAACAGCATCTTGCTTGTTGTTTTTTATTTTGAATATCTAAAAAAGAGTCTAGTGTGAGATTCTTTTAAAGCAATTCAATTGCACATTTTGCTAACATACAATGGATACATGACAGTACATCAGCATTTTCTTGCTGGGCCTATGGCCTGCGCTCTATGTAAATGCTATGCCTTGCAATACTATAAACCAACTTGTGGCCCTTGCATTCTTTCTTTTGTTCTTAGCCATCCACTGTAGTAGTATATAAACATACCTTGTGACACACATTGGAGATATCTCTGCAAACATCGAAGTGAGCGCAGCAATTCTAGGGCCATAATGAATGGTTAACTCTCTAATGATAACCTGTAAAAGTGTTTAAAGCATTGCCTTGGACAATTATGGGTGCCAAAGTTTTTGTAATTTCACAGGCATAAGCAATTTAAAGGTTTGACATGTTTTGGCATGTTGTTATACACTATATTGGGCAGCACAGTGGCTAAATGGTTAGCGCTTCTGCCTGGCAGTACTAGGGCTGCTGGTTTGAATCCCAACCATGGCACCACCTGCCTGGAGTTTGCATGTTCTCCCTGTGCTTGGGTGGGCTTCCTCCCACACTCCAAAGACATGCCGGTAGGTAATTGGCTCCTGTCTAAATTGGCCCTAGTATGTGTATGTATGAATGTAAGTTAGGGACCTTAGATTTTATACCCCTTGAGGGATAGGGACTGATGTGAATGTACAATATATATGTAAAGCGCTGTGTAAATTGACAAAGCTATATAAGTACCTGAAATAAATAAATATATTGGTAAAAGTATTGGGACGCCTGCCTTTACACGCACATGTACTTTAATGGCATCCCAGTCTTAGTCTGTATTGAGTTGGCCCCGCCCTTTGCAGCTATAACAGCTTCAGCTCTTTTGGGAAGGCCGTCCACAAGGTTTAGGAGTGTGTCTATGGGAAGGTTGGACCATTCTTCTAGAAGCACGCTTGTGAGGTCAGGCACTGATGTCAGACGAGAAGGCCTGGGTTGTAGTTCCTTTCTTATTCACAAAGGTGTTCTATCGGGTTGAGGTCAAGAATCTTAAAGTTTCTCCACCCCAAACTCGCTCATCCATGTCTTTATGGACCTTCCTTGGTGAGCAGTCATGTTGTCATGGTGTGAGGTCAGGTTCAGAGACCAGTAGCTATAGCAGAAGACCAACCAACAGGATAGGTAAACAAGCAGGTCACCCTGGGAGATGACGCACGCTCACCTGAGGTGAGGTATAAGCACTAACCGATATTTATCAGAGCTCCTAATGGTGGAGATGGATTTTGCTGCATGTTAGTACCAGGTCACAGTTCTCAGGATAACCCCACCAGGAAGTGAGCAAGCCAGGATCCAGTAACTGATATAGCAGGAAGGGATCAAGCAGAAGCGTAGTCAGAAAACAAGCCAAGGGTCGGTAACAAGCGGTAGCAGGTTGGGATGAGGCAGAATCATAGTCAAGGAACAAGCCAAAGGTCAGTAGCCAAGGTATGGATGGCAGCAGAAGAGATAAAGCAAGATACTGGCTGGAGAAGGCACAATAATCTGGCAAACAGGAAGTGCAGAGACATGGCTTAAATCAGGAAGTTCATGGGAGGAGCAAGGAGTTCAAGGTTCATCAGAAAACAAGGTACAAGGCAGGATTGTCCAATGGATCAGGCAGAGTGTTGTCCATCAACCTAGGTAGCTTAATGAGAAGAGGTACTGCCTGACGCAGTTGAGTGCCCAGGTTCAAGTCCAGGCCCTGACACATGTTGGTACAGGAAGGCAGAATCCCTAAACTGTTCCCACAAAGTTGGGAGCATGAAATTGTCCAAAATGTCTTGGTGTGCTGACACCTTAAGAGTTCCCTTCACTTGAACTAAGGGGCAAAGCCCAACCAATGAAAAACGACCCCACACCATAATCCCCCCTCCCCAAACTTTACACTTGGCACAATGTAGTCAGGCAAGTACTGTTCTCCTGGCAAATGCCAAATCCAGACACAGCCATTGGATTTACAGACAGAGTAGCATGATTGGTCACTCCAGAAAACACATCTCCACTGCTCTAGAGTCCAGTGGCAGTGTGCTTTACACCCCTGTATCCAACACTTTGCAGTTAGTGGTTTTTCCTTATGCCAGTGACTGCTGATACAGAATGCTTGTACTATAATTTCACTATCTGAAGAGGTGGCAAGAATGGCAGACCAAGACAATGAATGCAACAGTGATACTGTGCCAGTTGTGTTCCTGCTGGAGCATATGCTGCATGGCTTTAAAGACAGGGCACTCTAGGCAGGAATAAGAAGGCTCTTTCAACTCAAGGCCTGCTCTAGGATGACACCATCCATGTGAGAAACCACAGCAAGAACAGGAAGAGAACAATGTGTATGCTTTCTGTGGGGGCATTGAGGCCAAAGATAACATTGGGCAGTCCTCTGGTTTTGGATGTCAGTGGGCCTCTTGTCAATGAAAAGTGAAGTGGAGAAGAAGACTGCATAAGTGATGCCTTTAAAAACCATCCAACTCCCAAGGCCCGATTTTTTCATGGCTTGCAGATACATTGAATGTTTGTAGAGCTGAGTCCATCCTCTACTCTGCAGGAACAACTATTTTGGGTTACTGTGTTTTGACATGAGCAACACCCAAGGCCCAATCCTTCCAAAGCTGTGTGACATTTGTGCAAATAATATACAATTTTTTCACAGGATCAAGCCACTCCTGTGCAAGATTATTTGTGTTGGGTAATGGTGCTTTGGCACTATTAATACCAGAAACCTATTTTTTTCATCTCTTTTTTATGACTTCATAATATAACTCATGCAATATTTTAGTAACTAAAGTGGTATCTTACCATATACTCAGATGCGGTAAGATACCGCTCAGTATATTGTTTGGTTCGTGTTCACAGTCAAACATTCAGTGGGTTCAGATGTTTGACCACGAACTGAACAGGGGGGTTTTGGCCCATAACTAGTTACAACTGGTCAATAGTTTACGTATCCTCATGCTGCTCTCTCAGTGGTGTAGCCTAACAGTGATTCCTTACTTAGAAATTGGCCCAGTCTCACTATTCATCTCTGAAAATCTAGCCTATAAAATGTGCTTTGAAATATATGAATATAATTCTTCAAAACCTTTTTCCATTTGGCCATTTTGATGCTTGTGTAATTTCTCAACATGGTTGAAGATACACTGGCATTTGGGAATACATGGATTGGGACCAAAATGGGATTTAAGGTTTAGCACTCAAAGTCACAAATAAATGTGAGCACAATTATGGTGGAATATATGTGATGTATATGAAACCATGCTACGCTATCAAAGTTTTTTTTTTGCTTTCAGCATACTAACGTTTTGCTGATTTCAATAATGAAAAAGCTCTGTGAAGCAGAGGAGAGAGGGAATTTATGATATATGAAAGTTGAACAGTTACATCTGGTAAGTGTAGATGGGACAAGGGGAATGGAAAGCAGGAAAATCACTGGATGTTGTATGACACATACATATTTAAAGATGTTAGCACAATAATTGATTGACTTACAGAAATTTGGATATTTGAACATACTGAACAATATTCTGTTATTTTATGTATTTGTTTTTTCTGGTGAGTTAACAATTTGGAAGAAGAATTGGAAGTGATGGAATGAAAAAAATACACATTAACAGTTTTGAAATCAAGCTTTATTTGACCCATATGCATTAAGGATCATCACATTTGGCTAGAGTTTTTACATCTTTAGGATAGAAGAGCAGCTCACAAACATTGGGATATTGTTTAAATCTGGTCCCGATGTATGTAATTTTTGGATTTTAAAAAATGGCTTCTGCCTGCTCTCTCCCTCTAAAATTGCCACTGATGAGGGCTATTTATATTCTGTACAGAAAATCAATAAGGTTGTTAGATTATGTGCCAACAAAATAAGTGCCTGTCTTCCATTAATAAGGATGCGTTTCTTTGTCTGGTATATGTACTATATTTATATTGTATCTCTTCAAATATACAGTCTCATTTATTTATTTCAAGTTAAATCTGCATGCCTCTACAAAAAGGATATAAAAGCCTTGCTGGTAAGAAGTTTATTTTTCTATCTGCTCCATGTAAGATTAAATCTGCTTGCTCTCTCTCTCTCTCTCTCTCTCTCATACAAATAGTGGGTAGTCTAATAGGTTTGGCGTGCATTGGATCTGTATAATGAAAACAGAAGCCAATTTTTGGGGGGCAAACAGCAATCTGCTTGCTCTCCTTCATAAATTGTGACCTTGACAATGAAGGCTTAAACGGTATTTTGCAAAGATTTATGCTGTTTCCACATTCATTGTTGAAGGCAAAGACAATTAAGTAGAATTTCCTGATGTAAAATGCATGCTCTCAAAAATTTGTGGTAACAAGAAAAAGAGAGGAAGGCGCCTCTAAGTGCAGTATTGACAATTTATTCAGTAAACAATGGAAAATTTGCACTTACAAGATAAATGGTTAAAAAGACTCATTGTGTGGTAATTAGATCCAGGTGGGACATCCAGCCGTCCAGCAGCAGACTATGTTTATAGGATCAGGAAGTAGAGACCAGGATGTGCCTGTGCATCAAAAATGAAGCTTGGAGAGCAGAGTCAGATGTAGCAGGTGAAGGGGGCAGTATGCATTTCGGAGCATGCTCAATAGGCTCCTTCTTCAGATCTTCCTGATCCTATAGGCATAGTCTGCTGCTGGACGGCTGGATGTCCCACCTGCATCCAATTACCACACGATGAGTCTTTTTAACCGTTTATCTTGTAAGTGCAAATTTTCCATTGTCTGCTAATAAATTGTCAATACTGCACTTAGAGGCGCCTTCCTCTCTTTTTCTTGTTACTGCATTACAGCCTTGCTTCCACTCTAAGAAGAGCTGCCTCAGTGTTACTGCTCCCATCCATCTATCCCTGATATCCATCTGGCACCTTTATCTTACAGCTACAGGAGTTGGGCTCCAACTAGCGCGCCCTATACAATATACATTCTCAAAAATTTGTGAACTGTCCACATCTGTTTGTTGTGTTGTTAAGCTACAGTATATGATTTTTCCATCCTTTATGTGCAATAAAAATACTAATCTGTACTATATATATATATATATATATATACTGTAAATTCAGTCTAGAATCTGTGGCAAGACTTGAAAATTACTGTTCACAGATGCTCTCCATCCAATCTGACAGAGCTTGAGCTATTTTGCAAAGAAGAATGGTAAAAATTTTCACTCTCTAGATGTGCAAAGCTGGTAGAGACATCCCCAAAAAGACTTAATTGCAGCAAAAGGTGGTTTTGCAAAGTATTGACTCAGGGGGGCTGAATACAAATGCACGCCACACTTTTCAGATATTTATTTGTAAAAAATTTGAGAAACCATTTATCATTTTCCTTCCACTTCACAATTATGTACCACTTTGTGTTGATCTATTACATAAAATCCCAATTAATTACATTTATGTTTTTGGTTGTAGCATGACAAAATGTGTAAAATTTCAAGAGGTATGAATACTTTTTCAAGGCGCTGTATATAATTTATGGATGATAAATCTGTTCAATATCTCAGAACTGATGACCTATCTAAATAGGCATTTTTAGCTGTGGTGCAAACCTGTATGCTGCTTCCATTATTAGTTTACATTTTTATTTTTATGTTTTTTTTATGCCTGCTCAATCGTTAATATCTATCAATACAAGCTTAATAACTGCATTGAAAAGGCTTAAAAGGTGTTCTCCAAAACTGTTCTATTTTCAGTCTCCAAACTCAAAAAAATAGCTGCAAATTTTCTTTTTTTTTTACATGTAATCTGTCTGCCCACTCCCTCTTGAAAAGTGAAATGTAAAAGACTTAAAAAAGTCTATATGATTTTTTTTTACAATTGTTCAGGTATACAGTCAGAGAAAAAAAGATATTGTGATTTGTTTATCCTGGATCTTGTCTGTTGGATCTCCCTCTGACATAAAAATTTAGCAAATAAGAAGTGCATACTATCCAGTTGCTAATTGGTTCAGTTTTCTGGCTTGTCAATCTATGAAAAAAACACACTGTAGCTAGTATTTTAGGAGGATAAAACCTTCCAAGTCTATCTGTCTTGCACGGTGGTCTAGTTAAATCACTTGCTTACATATCCCCTCAGGAGTGGGAGGGTGTAATAAGTCCCATGATCTTCTAGAGTGACCATTCATCAGAGACATTGCTCGTGCAGATTAGGAGTTGGCACCATCTTGCTGAGTACACAGGGATAATATAAGTCCAATAACTTCCTGGGCTTGGATTTGGCCAGCCATCTTTTAGACATGGTCTTGGGTATGTAGACATGTTTCTCCACCGTAGTGAGTTATAAAGGAACACTTTGGATTCTGTAATGTCATTATGTAGACCAGATACCAATAGAACGCTCTCAATCAGCTGCCATTCAGCTCAGTAACAAGCCATGCACCTACATTAAAAGTCAAAAGTTTCAGTTCTTCTGTAGTGGAAATGGATGGAACTTTAGAAGACATCTGCTTTAATTGGTCCATACGCAAACAGTATGGTAAGTAGTTATTAATGCCACAACTACTGCAACTTCAAGAACCAGTAATAATGATTCAAAAGGTCTAACAACCAATTTGAAGAGTAGAAAAATTGCAATAATTAAGACCAATTCTGAGCTGGCTTATAGAGAGATACAGTTGCTCAGATTGGGTTATGTTTGTGCCTGAACACTGTCATAAATGTGATCCCCAGCTCCCTAAATGTGCAATATCAAGTTTCCAAAGTGAGCAAAATCCTCTTGTATTAAGGTAGGTATAGACTGCAGAGAGAGAGATATAATTTTATCCCTGTACAAAACATTCGTAAAACCTTGTCTGGAATACGCAGTTCAGTTTTTATTATTATTATACAGGATTTATATAGCACCAACAGTTTGAACAGTACTTTACAAAATAAAGGGAGACAGTAGACTTACAATACACAAAACAAACAAGAGGATTAAGAGGGCCCTGCTCATAAGAGTTTACAATCTAATAGGTTGGGGCACGTAGTGCAAAAGGTTGCAACTGTGGGGGATGAGATGATGGAATTGATAAATGTTTAATTGGAGGAATGATAGGCTTCCCTGAAGAGATGTGTTTTCAAGGATCGCCTAAAGGCAACCACAGTAGGAGATAGCTGGATAGATTGAGGTAGCGAGTTCCAGAGAAAGAAAAAGGCTCTGGAGAAAACCTAGAGACGAGCATGGGAGTAGGAGACAAGGGAGCTTTAGAGCAGGAGATCATTAAAGGTGCGAAGAGGATGGTTTGGGCGATATTTGGGAACAAGATTGGTAATATAGCTTAGGGCAGAGTTGTGAATAGCTTTCTATGTTGTTAGCACTTTGAATTTAATTCGCTGGGCAATCAGAAGCCATTGGAGGGATTGGTAGAGAAGGGCAGAGGACACTGAACAGTTGATAAGATAGATGAGTCTGGTAGCAACCTTCATAATAAACTGGAGAGGGGCTAGCCTATGGAGAGGTAGGCCTATGAGCAGGGAGTTGTAATAGTCAAAGTGCGAGCTAACACAGAAGTGAATGAGTAGCGTAGTGGTTTCATTAGTTAAACAGGGGAGATCTTTAGAGATATTACGGAGGTGAAGTCTACAAGCTATTGATTTGGGGCTAAAAGGATAGGTTGTGGGTACCAATTCACAAAAAGGATATCGGGGAACTGGAGAAGATGCAGAGAAGGGCAACCAAACTGATAAGAGGCATGGAGTAGCTCAGCTATGAGAAAATATTTGAGGACCTGAATTAATTCTCTCTTTAGAAGAGGAGATCAAGGAGAGATATGATCAACATGTATAAATACATAAGTAGTCCATATAGTGAACGTGGTGTAGAGATATTTACTTTACGGTCATTACAGAGGACAAGTGACACTCTTCAAATCTAGAGGAAAAGAGATTTAATCTTCAAATATGGAAAGGTTTCTTCACAGAAAATATGGAATACAGTCCTTCAGGAGCTGGTTCTTCTCCACCACTGCAGTTATAATCTTACATATTATTGCCAAAAGTATTGGGACACCTGCCTTTACATGCACATGAACTTTAATGGCATCCCAGTCCGTAGTGTTCAATATTGAGTCGGCACGCGCTTTTCAGCTATAACACATTCAACTCTTCTGGGAAGGCCGTCCACAAGGTTTAGGAAGGTGTTTATGGAAAGGTTTGACCATTCTTCCAGAAGCGCTTTTGTGAGGTCAGGCACTGATGTCAGACGAGAAGGCCTGGCTCACAGTCTCAGTTCTAATTCATCCCAATGGTGTTCTGTCGGGTTGAGGTCAGGACTCTGTGCAGACCAGTCAAGTTCCTCCACCCCACACTCGCTCATCCATGTCTTTATGGACCTTGCTTTGTGCATTGGTGAGAAGTCATGTTGGAACAGGAAGGGGCCATCCCCAAACTACTTCCACAACATTCGGAGCATGAAATTGTCCAGAATGTTTGGGTATGCTGACACCTTAAGAGTTCCCTTCACTGGAACTAAGGAGCCAAGCCAAACCCCTGAAAAATAAACCCACACCATATCCCCCCCTCCACGAAACTTTACACTTGGCACAATGCATTCAGGCAAGTACCGTTTTCCTAGCAATTGCCAAACCCAGACACGTCCATCAGATTTCCAGACAGAGAAGCATGATTCATCACTCAAGAGAACACGTCTTAAGTGCTCTAGCGCCCAGTGGTGGCATGCTTTACACCACTGCATCCAACGCTTTCCATTGCACTTGGTGATGTAAAGCTTGGATGCAGCTGCTTGGCCATGGGAACCCATTCCATGAAGCTCTCTATGCACTGTTGTTGGGCTCAATTGAAGGCCACACCAAGTTTGGAGGTCTTTAGCTATTGACTCTGCAGACAGTTGGCGACTTCTGTGCACTGTGAGCTTCAGCATATGCTGACCCCGCTCTGTCATGTGACGTGGCCTACCGCTTGGTGGCTGAGTTGCTGTTGTTCCCAGTTTCTTCCACTTTGTTATAATACCACTAACAATTGACAATGGCATATTTAGTAGCAAGGAAATTTCCCGAATAGAGATATTACAGAGGTGGAATCCTATCACAGTACCACACTTGAATTCACTGAGCTCCTGAGAGCAACCTATTCTTTCACAAATGTTTGTAGAAGCAGTCTGCATGCCTAGGTGCTTGATTTTATACACCTGTGGCCATGGAGGCGATTGGAATACCTGAATACAATGATTTGGTGGAGTTTTCCTAATATTTTTGGCAATACAGTGTGTCTGGAAAATACAGCGTGTCGGGGTGGCCTGTAAACTAAGAAACTTCTCAAGAAGAAGTAAATTCTCCACTTTCCACTCCACTCATCTAAAGGTGCAACTCCCCTTTTGTGTCTTAACTCCTGTATAGTGTCCACCCCACCTCCCTTCATAATATCTTTTACTTGCACATTTTCATACTTTGTCCATGCTAAAAAAGAATAACTTGTGCTGCTAAGAAATAATAAAGGTGAATTATACTCCAATTTGAAGTGATTGTAAAGGCTCAAGGTTTTTTACCTTCATGCATTCTATGCATGAAAGTAAAAAAAACCCCTGTTTGTATCAGCCCCCTAATACTTACCTCAGCCCCATCAGGATCCAGGGAATTTTCCCTCCTCATTGACTGAGAAAGCAATTACAGCCAGTGAGCTAATAAGGAGAGAGGGAGTTGAGTTGCTGCTCTATATGTGAATGGATACACAAGGCAGAGGCTCAGGAGTGAGCCTTCTCAGGTGCCCCCACAGCAAGCTGCTTGCTATGGGGGCACTTGGCAGGAGGAAGGGGTCAGGAGCACTAGTGGGGGACCAGAGAAAAGGAAGATTGGGGCTGTTCTGTGCAAAACCACTGCATGGAGCAGGTAAGTATGATGTGTTGTTTTTGTTTTTCAAATATTGCCTTTAATATCACTTTAAGATGGCTAAAACATGTTTCCCATATCTGAAATATGTTTCACATTAATAGACACATGTTTAGAAAACACTTGCATGTGTTTCGGAACCCAAATTGTCATCCCCAGTGATACATAACTCAACATCCTGGAAAAATACTCTTCCTGTTCCATGCTGGACTTCAAACATATCTGCCTGTCTTCATCACCAAACTGGGATTAGTAGTTTACAGAAAGAAACTTCAAAGAAAATGTCTATGAAGTTTGCAGGAAGTAACAAGGACACTGCATTTCTGGCAAGGTCAGTAGATATTTTCTGTAATTGAAGAAAATATTCTAAGTCTTAACCCCCCTGGTGGTATTCCCGAGTGTAGCTCGGGGTAAAGTTTCAGCACCACAAGTGGTAACCCCGAGCTACACTCAGGAATACACTGCAGTGTTGCTCCGGGATCCCTCCAGCACTTACCTTGTCCTTCGCTCCAGCGATGTCCCTCCTGCAGTGTCCCCGGCAATGTGCTCCGGCGGATGCCGGCATCTGTCATCTGGGTTCCGTCCCCTGCGACGTCGGGGCGTATGGGGGATGGAACGGCGGGAAATTTGAAAATGACAAAAAGTAACTTTTACTAAAATCACTAAAATCACATAGTATAACATTCCTGTATCAAACCATTTCACATACATTTTGTCCCGAGTGCTTTGTCTGGCGCCCTGCCTGCGTTTTTACTGTTCTTTCTGCCTGGAAACTGAGAAACGTCCATGGCGTCCAAAAAGCGTCCCTTTAGGTCGAAAGCAGTTTTAGACCGGCTAGAGAACAGCGATAGTAAATCAGAACCACTTGCAGAATTGAGTGATAATGATTCGTGGGGGAAATTCCTCATCAGACACTGAAAACGATTCTGCGACTGAGCTCAGCGATGTGTGAACTTGGCGCTATATTTCACATTTCAGTGTTTTTGGTTTGATTATATTATTGAAATAAATTTATTATTATTAGATTATTATTTTTATGGTTATTTATTAAATTATAATTTATGATTTCGTGTTTAATATTTTATCCTACCCGGGATGTTTACTAGACTCTTGTTCGGACAGATTTCAGTGAGTTATTCCTAAAAATTACAGGCTTACAATAAAAAAAATACATATTTCCATGCAAAAAAATGTACCGCTTTGAGCACAGAAATACTGACATAATCAGACCGGTAAGGAGGATAAAAAACAAATGCAGCCATCACATCTAGAACTGATAAGCAGCAAGATATTCTTAATTGGGGGATATTTTGTATTTAAATATTAGATTTTAGCTTTCATGTCTAGTTAGGTATTTTGCAAAATGTGAAAAAAACTATAGAAATGCAATTATTGGCAATTCTAACTACAACTTCTTTCAAATCCTTATTCCTCAGGCTGTATATAATTGGATTCATCAATGGGGTGACCACAGTGTACAGCAAGGACACGAATTTGGTAATTTCCAACAACTGTCCTCTCTTAGGTACCAAATACACAAAAAGTAAGGTACCATAAAACATGGAAACAACAGTCAGGTGGGAGCTGCATGTTGAGAACACTTTCTGGCGACCTGTAATAGAAGGGATTTCAAAAATAGTGACTATAATATACACGTATGATATAATGATGATAATAACTGGAGTGCAAGCAAAAAATACACTTGTTAATGTGGATTGTAGTTGAAAAATGGTTGTATCAGAGCAGGAGAGTTGTAGAATTGGGTCAAGATCACAGAAAAAATGATTGATAACATTAGGACTACAAAATTGTAATTTTGACATCTCTATAGTATAAATCAATCCAACAAGAAAACTTAAACTCCAGCTTGTGATAACTAATATCCAGCAAAATTGATGACTCATCAATAAAGTATAATGCAATGGTTTACAGATGGCCACATATCTGTCGTAAGCCATCGCTGTCAGCAGAAGACACTCCGAGGTTTCTGAGACAGCAAAGAAATAAAACTGGGTGATACAATTAGAAATTGAAATGATGGCCGTATTGTTCTCCAACATAGAATGAAGCATATTAGGAAGAACATCCGTTGATAATAAAATATCCGTTACAGACAGTTGGGAGAGGAAAAAGTACATGGGAGAATGGAGGGACTTGCTGTGGGACACCAATGAGATAATCAGGAGGTTTGCACATGTGGTCACATAATACATCAAAAGAAATAAAAAGAATAAAAAACACGTTGCGGCATGTGGAGTCTGAAACCCTAAGAGGTGGACCACTGTAATAATGGTGGTATTTTTCTCATTCATCATCTAAACATAGAACAAGTACATTATTACCAATATACTGAGCACAATGCAGAACCGAAAATGCAGCCAAGTGGTAAATTATTAGGTAAAAAATGAAAGACTGCTAATACTGATAACATTTCTACATCTGATTGGTGGATAGTGCTGGGACCTGATTCATTTTAAGAAAGACATTGTACTTGTAGTGTTGTGTCTCACTGATTTCCTTCCTCAATGTAGGTGGATTCTGTGTTTCGGTAACTAAGTAACTCAGTAATTTTTTTAAAAAAATATCCATTCAAAAAGTACAAATAGTGCTTTACAACGTATAGATTTCCTTAGACCCCTTTACTGGAGAAAACCACTGATTGCATTATTGTAGGAAGTATTGCTAAAATAAAATCATACAATAATCTGGAGTAGCAAAAAACGGCAAAATATCGTTCAACGTATAGCCTGAAAAATGCAGATGCTTGAATTTTACCAGCGTAAGACCTTCAATTGCAACCTTTTTGCTCCATAAAAATCTCAAAAATATCTTCATCAGAACAAAAAAATTAAATATGAATTGTATCATTTAGATAATAATAACAATAACATTCAGCTTGCCCTGTAAATGTTGATTTGTGTGATCATAGGGTATGGTGGCTTTTATAGGTAAGCAGATCAAATCAGGAGTGCTATGGGGAATATGAAATACTTATTGATACTGTCATGGGATCTGCAATAGTTAATATATGGAGAAATTATTTATAGACGTTTTTTCTTTCAATTGATGACTTCTTATCTATTTATTAGCGCAGGAAGAAGAAAATTTATTGATTTCTATGTACTTTTTCCATTTTATATATCATTTTATAATGTATACCTTCTGTATTACTTAATCCCATTTTATTAGGTTGTCAGCTCTTGCAAATAGGGTACGTGCTTTTTGTCATAGACTTTGTGGGTCTTCTATGTGGTGCTTTACTCATTGTGCAATTGTATTTATTCCAATTAGGAAAAGGGTCCTGGTGTGAAATTTTATTAAAGTGTATTTACCAAGAGATGTTGACCAATCCTTACTGGAATCTTGACTGCGTATTCAGTTTTTCATCCATCGATGGCTCATGCCGGCCTGTTCCATAACCACTGTACCAACCGGATCCACTGGTTCTTTCCTCTTTCTTCCCTTTTTCTCTCTTGCTTTTCCCTTTTCTCCAATCTGTTAATTGCTTTAAGTAGGCTAACTAGGCTGTTTTTTTCTTAACTTTTGTTAATGTGGAGCCTTAAATATGATTTTCCTCATATGCTGGGGTCCCCCGAGTTATGTTTTTTCTTTATGCTCCAGTTTGTATCTACTGTTATATTGTCTTCAGTCTTGTATTTCTTAACCTCCCTCTCGTAATTCCCCAGTGTAGCTCGGGGTAAAGTTTCAGTACCACAAGCGGTAACCCCCGAGCTACACTCGGGATTACCATGCAGCGTATCCCATCTGCACTTACCTTGTCCTGCGTTCCCGCAATGTCCCTCCTGCAGTGTCCCCAGCCATGTCCTCTGGCCGATACCAGCATCTGTCTTCTGGGTTCCATTCCCTGCGACATCGGGATGTACGGGGGACGGAACTGGCGGGAAATTTATAAATTGGAAAAGTGACATTCACTAAATACACTAAAATCACATAGTATTCCATTACTGTATCAAACCATTTCACATACATTTTGTCCCGAGTGCTTTGTCCGGCGCCCTGCCTGCATTTTTACTGTTCTTTCTGCCTGGAAACTGAGAAACGTCCATGGCGTCCAAAAAGCGTCCCTTTAGGTCAAACGCAGTTTTAGACCGGCTAGAGAACAGGGATAGTAAATCAAAACCACTTGCAGAATTGAGTGATAATGATTCGTGGGGGAAATTCCTCATCAGACACTGAAAACGATTCTGCGACTTTGCTCAGTGATGTGCGAACTTGGCGCTCTATTTCACATTTCAGTGTTTTTGGTTTGATTATATTATTGAATTAAATTTATTATATTAATATTTTTTATGATTATTTATTAAATTATAATTTATGATTTTGTGTTTCAAATTTTAACATACCCGGGATGTTTACTAGACTCTTGTTCGGACAGATTTCAGTAAGTTATTCCTAAAAATTACAGCCCTACAATAAAAAAACTACATATTTCCATGCAAAAAAATTTACCGCTTTGAGCACAGAAATATGGACATAATCAGACCGCTAGGGAGGTTAAGTACCTCTAATTATGTTTGTTTTCTATAACGATACTTAAAACATGACTGATCATTATAATATACTCTGTTCTATATTCTGAATTAAATAATGAACAAGAAAGTGTATTTCATTTGAACAAATATGTACTAGATCTCTGCAATACATGCAAATTTCCCATTTTTTATCCCTTTAAAGAGAATGTAAGTACAGAACCTAAATAGTGTCTTTCTTGTTGTTTTTTGAATACCTAAACAAAGGGCCTGGGGTGAGTTTCCCTTAAAGCAACCCTTTTGCACATTTTGCCAACATACGGTGGAAGCACGACAGTCCATCAGATTTCCCTTGCTGTATCCTTGGCTGGTGTTCTGCATAAAATGTAACCACTTAAGGTCCGAACATTTTCACCTCCTTCACCCCATTTTTCAGTTTTCAGCACCTTCATACTTTGAATGACAATTACCAGATGAAATTATCAGATTATATTTTTATCATTTATAAGACTGAGAGCTTTATTTTGGTGGTATATACTCACCACTGTTTTTTGTACTTTTTGCTAACGAAATGTACCAAAAATGTAAAAAAAAAAACAAAAAACTTTTTTTTTATTTACATTTCTGTAAATAAATATTCTTTCCTTACAAATTTAGGCCAACATCTATTCTGCTACATAACTCAAAATAGTCCACACCAGCTATACTATGTAGTCTGTTTCAAAGTTATAGAGTATACAATCTATGATAGATATATATATATATATATATATATATATATGAAAATTGACCATTCCTGATGTTCTGACTGTCTATCTCATTTCTTGAGGTCCTAAAATGCCAGGAAAGCAGACGACCCTATGTATTTATAAAGATTGCATGGTGAGCTTTTTGAAGTTGTAATTTTTTGTCAGAATTTTTTGGAAAATGAAAAAATGAATACATTTGTGTTCACAAAGTTGTCATTTAAACAAGTTATATCTCACATACAGCATGGTCATACTTACATTTACATATCAAAACACATTCTGTCATGCTCATGAGTATGGGGATACCATATACGTGTGAGACTTTTTCACAATCTAGATGTATTACGGGGCCCAAAATCCAAGGAGCACCTTCAGACATCTAATTTATTGAGTACGTATCAAATTTTTGGAGGCTTTGGAGTACCAGGACAGAAACACCCGTAAAATTACCCAATTTTAGAAAGCAAAAGCTTTCCTAAGGTATTTTATGAAAGGTACGAGTCTATTGAAAAAGTTGATTTTTGTCACAAGTTTTTGGAAAACGCAGAAAAAAAAATGAAAATGTAATGTTTTTACTCAAAGCTGTCAATTAATAAGGTATTTCCAACACACATCATAGGCATACTTGGAAATACACCCCACAGCACAGTCTGCTATTTCTTCTGAGTATGGAAATACCACATTCATAAGACTCTTTCACAGTCTAGCCAAACAGAGGGGCCCAAAATCCAAGGAGCAGCCAAGGTTTTCTAGGGGCATGCATTACACATCCAATTTATAGATGTGTAGTGTCAGTTCCCAGTTCCTATAAGCCAAGCAAACCTAGCCCACTGGTATGTGTCTGCCCCTATGGATTTCATGTTAACTGAACAGGAAGTACAGGAGTTTCTGTGGTTCAAGGTGTGAAGTTGTCCACAGGGGATGGCTTGGACTGGTGTCTCGCAGGAACATAGTCAGTGGGATGTTCAGAAGAGTCAGTTCAGGCCACAGGCAGAGACATGGTCAGCAACCAAACAAAGGATTGGTCCAGGTAGTAAGCAGAAATGTGGTGAAAGAACAGACCAGGATTGGTATAGGCAGCAGACAACACTGCATTGGTGTGGCAGTGATCAGTAACACTGTAACTGAGGTGGCAGTGATCACAGACACCATTATTTGTGTGGCAGTGATTAAGGACAATATTACCGATGGGGTGGTGATCAGGGACACTGT
The DNA here is from genome assembly GCF_062004578.1 of Staurois parvus. Taxonomy (NCBI): domain Eukaryota; kingdom Metazoa; phylum Chordata; class Amphibia; order Anura; family Ranidae; genus Staurois; species Staurois parvus. Next base: position 4,377,645 of record NW_028318266.1, read on the forward strand.
AACTGGTGAAGCAGTGATCAGGGACAATATGAGTGGTGTGGCTGTGATCAGGGATACAGGGACTGGTGTGGCAATGATCAAGGACAAAGTAACTGGCATAGCAGTGATCACAGACTTGGTGAGTGGTGTGGTCATAATTAGCAACACTGTGAGTGAGTAGCAGTGATTAGGGACAATATAGTGCTGTGGCGGTGATCAGGGACACTGAGACTGATGTGGTTGGGATCACGGACATTTTAGCTGGAGTGGCAGTGATCAGGTACAATGAAGCTGGTGCGGTAGTGGTTAAGGACACTTTGACTGGGTGCTGGTGAGTGGGAACACTAACTGGTGACAGTGAGTTGAGAAGAAAAAAATGAATTATTTTTACATTTTTTTTACATTTTTTTTTAATATTGCCACCCTATTAGTACAGTGTCACCATTATGTCATAGTGTCACTGAGGGGGGTGATTAGGATTTTTTTAAACTGTAATTGCTTTTACAGCCATGAAGGTTGTAAGGAAATTATTTCTCATTCTCTCTGGCTGCATGCCTGCAGCCATTGAGGAATGCTGTGATAGTTGTGATTGACCACAACTATCACATTGTACAGGGCTGTGACTGAGTAACAAGAACACACAATAGAAAACAATGATGTCAGGAATTGACATATTGTTTACTACTGTCCATGTGATTGCTGATTGGCTACAGTGTTCACCTAGCACAGCTGTTACAAATTATGCCACTGAGCTCTCCCAGGGATCGCGCACAAGAGGTGGACTCAGGGGAATGCACGGGCATGTCCACATGCAGCGGTGCTGCTGCCTCCAACTGTCTATGTACTATGGCTGAATAGAAAGTGGTTAAAGTCTTGCAATGCTATAAACCAACTTTTGACTCTTGCATTCTTTTTGTTCTGGGTCATCCACTGTAATGGAGAATGGTCTTTTCATTATATATATATATATAATATACATTGCAGATTTACAAGACAAAGTATAACAAGCATACAAAGATCTCAGAGTGATCAGACGCCAACTTATTGTAGCAGGTATTCCACAGAGCAAAATCATACACAACATGAAACAAATAATCTAGAGTATGTAATAAACTGCAGAAAAACCCACCAATATTTATAGTCAACCCAGGGGCGGACTGACCATTTGGAACCTCGGGCACGCCCGAGGGCCCGGAGTCAGTAGGGGGCCCCATGAGATGCCCCTGGTACCTTTTTCATAGGCTTTTTTGAGTTTGGGCAAGAACACGGGCCCCATGATCCCCTATTGCCCGGGGTCCCCATGAGTTGTCAGTCCGCCCCTGAGTCAACCTCATCAACCACTCTGAGTAACCACTCAGAGACAATTTTATAAGAAGAGAAAATCAAATCTAAAAGGAAAGGGAGGGAGCAGAGAAAGAAAGAAAGGAGGGAGGGATGGGGAAGAGGGGACGGAATCTGATGGCAGGTGACTGTTGCATCCCAAAACCAGGATCTTATAAGCTAAGGACATAACAGACTCCCATTACAATACAGAGGTAGAGGAACCTGAAATTATATCAATGTATAAGGCAGATGTTTTGAGCCAAAGGTCCCATAACTTGGAAGTTCTTCCCAAGTACAAATGTCATCAACCTTGCAAAACCATAGGGCTGCTGAGGGAACAGAGCTACACATCCCAAAAGATGGGAATAAGAGATTTTGTGGTATTCAATAAATGATGAGTTATAGACCATTTTTGCCAGGCTTATTGGTTCAGTTTTGCAATGAAACACCACCCAGGGGACAAACGTTATAGTATGACCATGTATCAAGGCTAACAACCTAAGTATTTCATTCCATAAGGACAAATGAGTGAGCACTCCCACCATATATGTGCATGAGAGGCAGACTGGCCACATTATCTCCAACACAGAGGAGAGCAGGTTAAAAACATTGGACATAGCTTCATAGGCATATAGTGCCAGCAAGTAAAAAGTTACTAATTGTGAGTCCTTAAGAGAAGAATGGAGATCTGATTTCCAGTGAGTGAGATACTCATTATATTGTGGCCCATGCAGGGTGAACAATGTTTTGTAAAACAAAGATATACCATGTAGTGGAGGAGCTTTAGGATGGAATATTGATTCAATGGGATTCAGTTCTCTTACTGATCAAAGAGGCTGAGGTAAGGAGCAAACAAAATGTTTTATGGAACCACAGAGTTTGCAGCAGTTTGATTGTGGAGTCCTGGAGAATATGATGAAGAAACAATGGACCCTCAAGGAGCCAAGATGTCAATCCTTTATCCAATGAACCAGGTAAGAAAAAACAATGATGAACTAAAGGCATTAGATGGGAGTTGTATTTCCAGAAGTGGAGAGCGTGCAACATATCCCAAATTGTAAGAGAGGATGTAGTCAAGGGTGAAGCTGAGAGTGCCAATCCTCTGTATCAATGTGGGGTCCATGATACTATGGATAGATCTGCTTTGCAAAGATCTGATTCCAATTTCCCCCAGAAATTAGAACCCCCTGTGTATTTCCAGTCAGATAATCTGGACAAAGCTATAACATGGTAGTAGAGTTGAAAATGTGGGTCTCCTAAACCTCTTGAACATTTGGATCTGAACAAGACACCATGGGAGATTCTAGGACGTTTCCCTCTCCAAACATAATGAGAAACAAGTGATTGCAAAGTAAACCTATAGGCACACACGATAGAAATGTTTTTTTTTTTAATTAACGATTTTTATTAAAATATCACATATTACAATAGTAGCGAGTTTTAAGAATTATACAATGCTGAATACACCATCACTAAAAGTCTCATACAAATAAGAGACAGATGCATCACAATTGTATTAACAAAATATGGCATTCTGCTCAAAAAAGAACACATGGACCCTATAGGGCCAAATGCATCTGAGACATCATATATTGCATAACAATAGCTCAGTGATATGGATACTCAAACATTTCTAAATTTAAAAAAACAGACAAAACAAGAAAGAAATTTAGAAAGAAAACAAAGAGAAAGAAATAAAATGCCCTAGGTTTGCTCGATCAAAAGCTAACAGTCACTCTACTAATCATAGGATTTTAAATTAGTGCTGAATCATGAAGATGCGATTTTTCCCAGATAGCATTCTACTCTATCATTAAGTCTAGCAGTAAGCAGTTCCATTCCTTCCATATCTCTGATTCTCTCATACAAAGCAACTTGAGATAAGGGTTCCCCTCTCTTCCAATTAAATGCAACGAGACATCTTGCCATTGTGATAATATGTTTCAACAAGTTCTTCTGGAGTTTAGGGAAGAGGATAATCTCAGCAGAAATAGTTTTGGGGAAACCGGAAAGGTTGCATTTAAGAGGGTTTGGAATAAGGCATAATCCATTCTCCAATATGGTTCTATTTGGCAGCAAGACCAAAATATATGGTATAAGGTGCCGCAGGTCCCCTGGCTTCGCCAACAGCAATCGCTAGTGTAACGGAACCGGACCCCGACTGCGCTAGGGTATTTCTGTTAGACTCCCGCTTCCCTTTCCGTACATTATCCATGGACCCCACCGCTGACCATACAGGAAATAGACAGCACAAAGCTTCTTAAGACAGGAAGGAAACACCCCCCACCAAACCAAGACACACAATAGAACAATGGGATGCAGCATATGGCAGTGAACAATGGACAACCCCCATACCAATACACAAACATTACATCCCATAATAGTTTACTAGAAGAATGGGATGCAGCCGAATGGCAGAGAACAATGAACAATCCCCACACAATATTAGAACATTTCATACAATACTAGGACAGATCACCCTGTACCCCTAACAGGTCCCCCCACCCCCAAAAGTCACTCCCGTCACAGCTAGTATTTGGGGGAATGGTGTGAAGAAGATCCAGGGAGAGATACCAGAAAAAAACAAATGCATAGGTGTTCTCTTTGTACATGGTTCAGACAGAGATTTTTGCCACCTGCAACCAAACTGTCTGCCAGGTCTCTAGGGATAGCTCTTCCCCCAGGATCCTCTCCCATTTTAGCATATAGACATGCTTACCTGGTATTGGGCTAGTGTTAAAGACTTTATTGATATCTGATATAAGCCCTTTCTGGTAGGGACCGCAGATCTTGTGGGATTAGAAAACCATAGAGTGGGAGTAATGGTCAAAGCATAATGTTGTATCTGGAGATATCCAAAGAGTGCGTTGGGGGGTAGGTCATACCTGTCCCACTACTGGTCTAAGGGCTGCAAATTCTTAGTAGTGAGTAGTAGTTGTAGCACATCCAAGACTGTGTCATAGTGTCAGTTAGGTTATCTGGCACTCTTGGGTTAAATGGGAAGTCAGTCATCAGGGAAGTTTCTGACATTAGGGGATATTTGCATCTTAGTGTATTCCATAAAGTACTTTGGAAAGACATGGAGGATAGAAGATGGGGAGGATCAACTGCAATGGTCACACTCCAAATCAGGTAATTTGGATATATGGGGACGAGCCATAGGTTCTTGATTTCAGTCCACCAATTGTATGCTGGAAGGGGGAATCAAGATGCTATAGCTCGAAGTTGCATGGCATGATAGTAAGTAATAATGTTAGGAAATGCCAGTCTGCCCTGTAACCAGGAGGAATAAAGCACCGATCTAGGGACTCTATGTCTTTTATAATCCCATAAAACATTAAGTACCGGTAGATCAGATTGCAGCATTTTAAGGTGGGCTTATGTATAGGAACTGATAGAGTTTGAAAATAGTTTTTTTAAATTTTTAAAAGTTTTACAAATAACGTTTTGGGAGGACATTCATCTTAACAGGGATAATACGGCCCAGTAGGGAGATATGCAAGGATTTCCACCTATTTAAGGACTCCCATATAGATTTTAAAAAGGGTAATTTCCTTATAGAGTGAGTCATAAGTGGGAGTGATTAGAATTTACAAATACTTAAGTCTTCCACATGTAGGGAAAAATGGTGGTAAGCCATTGAATCTCTTACTGGGGGTATTCAATGGAAGGGCTTCTTATTTGGAGTGATTAATCATGTACCCTGATAAATGGCCATACAGTTCTAGCTTTTGAAGAAGATTAAGTAGGATGCTATGGCTTTGTGTTGAGGAGAGGATAATAGCATCATCAAAAAGATAAATCTTGAAATCTTTAACTCTAACAGGTATGCCATGAATGTTCTGGTTATTGCATATGTGGGCAGCTAGTGGTTCAATACAGAAGGCAAATAGTACAGGCAACAAGGGGCAAAACTGTTCCATTTGAAATTGAAAATGGCAAAGAGATTGCATATGGTGTTTTAATTTGTGCTGTAGGATTGGTATAAAGGTGCATAATTGCTTGAAAATGGGGACCCTTCACACCCACATATTTAAGTGTTTCAAATAAAAGGCCAGCTGAGGCGATCAAAAGCATTTTCTGCATCTAGACTTAGCAACAATGCCACATGTTTGTTTCTGTTGGCCACTTCTTCAAGTCTATCACTTTTCTAATAAAAAAAAAATTCAAAACTGACCTGATCTTTAGTAGTTAGAAAGGGGAGAAATTCACAAAACCTTATTGAGAGCAACTTGTTAAATATTTTCAACATCATTCACATAGGCGGTGTACTTGTGAATAATAATAAAATTGTAAAAGCGAATGCTATCCAATAATCAGCTAAGCACTCAAGGTAACCAACATAAACCTTACAATAGAATAAATAAAACAGTGCTAGCGCTGCACTGTTTTATTTATTCTTGGTGTATTTCTGAACTTTATCACCCACTGTAATCCCATGTATGTTATTATTATGCCTTACTGAGGAAAGGAAGGGTTCTAAGGATATGGCAAAAAAAAAGTGGTGGCAAAGGACAACCTTATCTTGTGCCATTATTGAGTGTTAATAGCTCATTGCGCAAATCATTAATTCTAATTTCAGCTGTGGGACGTATATACAAGTCAGCTAGTCGGTGCAACATCTTGGGTCCTAAGACCAAAAAATCATAAATAGGTCAGCAGTTGGTCCCAGTCAACCCTGTCAAAAACCTTTTCGGCATCTGTAGAAAGTAACAGGGTGGGCTGGGAGTATTTTTGACATATGAGATCAGGGAAAGCCTCCTCAAGGAATTATTCCTGGCTTAGCAGTCTGTGATAAAACTAGTTAAATATGACATTATCCAGCGTGGGAGAAAAGGAAGCAGCCTGGCAGCCAAAACCTTAGCATGTAACTATTGTAAAGTTTTGTTCGTTTTGTAGATGTACTGTTTACATCCTTATCATAAGTTTCTATTTTTTTTTTTTTGCCCCATGTGGAGTCTGGTAAAGGCAATGGTGGGAGGGTGGGAATCTCTGAATCATACAAATTTCGTCCTAATTTTGATTTGTAATTAAATGAATTGCACATCTCTACTCTGTACTTGATTGTAGCTTGAAAGGGATAAAACATGAGAAATGTGCATGTATTGCAGACATGTACTGCATATTTTTTCACTAATATAGACTTTATTGCAATTTTGAAATAAATATAACTCTGCAATGAGCATGGTGCCATATAGAGGACACCTAAGGCTTAATCTACTAAAGCTGGTTCACTCAGAATCTCATTCACTTCTTCATGGAAATCAATCAGCTTCCAGGTTTTATTGCTAAGGCTTAATTGGCCAAGCTGAGGTTAGAAGCTGATTGGCTCCCATGCACAGCTGTACTAGATTCTGAGTGAACCAGCTTTAGTAAATCTCCCCCATAAAATCTATAACGAAAAAACAAATGAGAAGAGTACCCTGTTTACAAGAGCTAACAATCTAATAGAAATAGACTGAGCAAGCCAGAAGGTATAAATTCGGAAATAATGTTTATAAACTAAAAAACAAGTAAATAGAAATTAGTATTTTTCATGTACTGATGGTTTTGACTTACTATTAATAAACAGTAAATACGTCATCCGCAGAAAATTCCTCTTACAATAATTCCCCTATATGCCAATTAGGAATCCCATGGAAATACTAATAAACTTTTCATACCCCCAGGATTCCTCTGGTATTTGCTCTGCTTATCTATAAAAGCCACAATACTCTATGAACATATACATTGAACATTTACAGAACAAATGTTTGCAGGTAAGCTGATTTTTTTTATATTATTATTATCATTGTTGTATTTTTTTAATTACAAGTATTTCATTACAGGTAAATAGTACCATTGGGCGGCACAGTGGCTTAGTGGTTAGCACGTCTGCTGTGCAGTAAATGGGTCATGGGGTTGTTTCCTGACCATGACGCCTCCTGCATGGAGTTTGCATGTTCTCCCTGTGCTTGCGTGGGTTTCCTCCAGGTACGCCGGTTTCCTCCTACACCCTAAAGACATGCTGATAGGTTAATTGGCTCCTGTTTAAATTGTCCTAGTTTCATCTCTGGCCATGCATGATCTCCTGCATGGTAGGGGTTGGGGAAAGACCTGGCAACCTACCCTGTAAAAATAATTGCTAAGAGAATTCATGGAAGAAGTCACTTACAAGTGACGGTCCATGCAATCGCCAAGGGTCCGATACGAATAGGAGAGATAGAGAGAGATAGATAGAGAAAGAGAGAGATAGATAGAGAGAGAGAGGGGGGTAGATAGAGATAGAGGGGGATAGATAGAGAGAGAGGGGGGGTAGAGAGAGAGAGAGAGGGAGGGAGGGAGAGGGGGAGAGGGGGAGGGAGAGGGAGAGAGGGAGAGGGAGGGAGAGAGAGAGAGAGAGAGAGAGAGAGAGAGAGAGAGAGAGAGTAGATGATAGATAGATAATAAATAGATAGATAGATAGATAGATAATAGATAGATAGATAGATAGATAGATAGATAGATAGATAATAGATAGATAGATGATAGATAGATAATATATAGATAGATAGATAGATAGATAGATAGATAGATAGATAGATAGATAGATAGATAGAGAGATAGATAGATAATAGATAGATAATAGATAGATAGATAGATAGATAGATAGATAGATAATAGATAGATAGATAGATAGATAGATAGATAGATAGATAGATAATAGATAGATAGATAGATAGATAATAGATAGATAGATAGATAGATAGATAGATAATAGATAGATAGATAGATAGATAGATAGAGAGATAGATAGATAATAGATAGATAATAGATAGATAGATAGATAGATAGATAGATAGATAGATAGATAGATAATAGATAGATAGATAGATAGATAGATAGATAGATAGATAGATAGATAATAGATAGATAGATAGATAGATAATAGATAGATAGATAGATAGATAGATAGATAATAGATAGATAGATAGATAGATAGATAGATAGATAGATAGATAATAGATAGATAGATAGATAGATAGATAATAGATAGATAGATAATAGATAGATAGATAGATAGATAGATAGATAGATAGATAGATAGATAGATAGATAGATAGATAGAAATAGTACCATTACGGGTGATTAACTAACATTCTGTTTTTTATTGGTTGATCACAAAATATTTCTATCTATTTTCTTCATATATTGTTGCATCTCAAAAAAGGTTTTACAACAGTAACATTCTTTGTATCCTTTTGAATTTGTTTTCCTTTCTTACACACTTGCAACAGTATTTTGCCTGCTTTGCTGATCGGAAACATTTGCCAGTGTTTGTTATTATTTCTGAAAAGCATTTATCTACTCTTTTCCATTTTGTTTTTTTTTTTCCAGCAAAGTGCCAAGTACAATAACTCATGGAAAGAAATCTGCAATTTATATTTCCCATTAAAAATCTGACTGACTGCTAAGGAAATCTGAACTTTGCAAACACGGCTTTTCTTTTTACAGTCTTAACATATATTTTGTAGGGAGAGGTAAGAATTACAGAAATATTACAATATTGTGAAACATAACAAAACAATGTTCTATTTAACTGCTTGCAGTATTCAGTTGGTTTATTAGGAATAGAGACACACAATCAAAATTATCAGCTGATACCTTGAAAAGTTTAACATATGACAGTGCACAATCATAAGGCTGTCTACATTGCACCCCTTGGCAACTTTAACCCTTTGGAGTTTGTTAGTATCTTATAGTGTAAGCTGCTGCTAAAGTAGTAGAAGAGGTTCCCTTCTATATGTGCGTGAAAGTGCCTCCCCCCACCTGACACCACCACCATATGTCCTCACCATTTGGGTGCCTGGGACATCCAAGATGGGTGTCAGGATGGAGTATGTTGGGAGATCAGTGAGTATCCATTTGCTGATTTTCCTTTGATAGTCTGAACCCGGGAGGTCTCAGCTCTCACCACGTTCAGGTTCATAGCGGTCAAACACCAGATGCTCTGACCAGAGAAAAATTTGATTGAGCACAGTCTTGGCTCAATTAGCTTCAACACAGTACAGAGATGACATGAGGGGTGCTAAGATGAAACTTACAACATACCATACAGGCATACAAGATGGAGTCAGGGCCGCTTCACGCCATGCATGCATTTGAATTGCACAGGAACACTCTGTACGTCCCTGTACAATTTATACAGCATGCAAAACACACTACATTTGTGATCTGCAGCGGGCGTCAATAAAAAGTGTGAATAACACCCCAAATGCAGTGCATTTGCTCACATCCGATTGCATTGCATTTTTGTTCCATGTGATTGAAAAATGAATGGGCTGAAGTTGCACCACACAGAACTGCATGTGAATTGCACATCATGCAGGCATGGTGTGAACAGGCTCTCAGATCATATTAAACTCCCTAGCGGTCTGATTATGTCAGTATTTCTGTGCTCAAAGCGGTACATTTTTTTGCATAGAAATCTGTATTTTTTTTTATTGTAGGCCTGTAATTTTTAGGAATAACTCACTGAAATCTGTCCGAACAAGAGTCTAGTAAACATCCCGGGGATGATAAAATTTGAAACACGAAATCATAAATTATAATTTAATAAATAATCATAAAAAATAATAATATAATAATAATACATTTAATTCAATAATATAATCAAACCAAAAACACTGAAATGTGAAATATAGCGCCAAGTTCGCACATCGCTGAGCTCAGTCGCAGAATCGTTTTCAGTGTCTGATGAGGAATTTCCCCCACCAATCATTATCACTCAATTCTGCAAGTGGTTCTGATTTACTATCGCTGTTCTCTAGCCGGTCTAAAACCGCGTCTGACCTAAAGGGACGCTTTTTGGACGCCATGGACGTTTCTCAGTTTCCAGGCAGAAAGAACAGTAAAAATGCAGGCAGGGCGCCGGACAAAGCACTCGGGACAAAATGTATGTGAAATGGTCTGATACAGGAATGTTATACTATGTGATTTTAGTTTATTAGAAAATGTCAGTTTTTAAAATTTTCAAATTTACCACTGGTTCCGGCCCCCATACGTCCCGACGCTCACAGGGACTGGAACAAGGAAGTCAGATGCCGGCATCGGCCAGAGGAGATGGCCGGGGACGCTGCAGAGGACAGATCGCGGGAGTGCAGGACAAGGAAAGTGCTGCAGGGACCCCCAGAGCAACGCCGCATGGTAATCCCAAGTGTAGCTCGGGGTTACCGCTTTTGATACTGAAACTTTACCCCAAGCTACACCCGAGAATACCGCCAGGGGGGGTTAATATTGGACATTTGGAGTTCTGTCCTACATGTTTTTTGTTTTTGAGTTCCCATCTGTTGCTTTCATACTTTTCGGTTGAAAACTGAGTGAATTGGTCCAATATCATGTCAACCATTATTATTCCCAAAGTGATGGATGACTTCTGTGGACATAATTCAGACAAATTACCAAACTTTTCTATATTTCCATGCCAAAATATAATGTTTCTTGTACTCCTTTGGTAGTTAGGAAATTCCCCATCCCTTGGCAATATGCCCAGATGCAGTCTAATGTTGAGGTTTCTCTATTTAAACCAAGTCTTATGTTTGCATTTGTCACAATGCCTATATCAGGTCTGTGATCTGATATATTGTATTGCTCTCAGTAAACCTGACACAGGCAAGCAAGATCTTCTTGGAGCTGATGTCCTTTATTTCAAGGTTCTACATAACAGGGGTGTTGTAGTTCATTGGTGGCAGTGGACTTTGTCTTTATGGGGTTGATTTACTAAAGGTAAATAGGCTGTTCACCTCGCTCGGGAACTTGCACTTTGCAAGGAAAATTCCCCCAGAGTTTTGTAAATGTGGTGGAATTTCCCTTTGCAATAAATACGCAATTGCGTGCAAGAAAAATTAAAAAAGTTGCATTTGATTGTTTGCAGATGATTGGATGATGGAAGTCAGCAGAGCTTCACTTTATTCACTAAGTTCTGGGCAAAATTCCCTTGTACAGTGCAACCACCTTCGCAAAGAGAACCGGTTATTTACCCTTAGTAGTCAGACTCTTGCTGCTGAATATTCGAGATGCTATTTTCTATATATTTGTAACTTAGTTATCAGAGGCAGTCATTATTCCACCTTCTATATTGCTGATGTTCTCCCATCACTTCTTCTGTCTTCTTATCTAGAAGTGTAGCTCGGGGTAAAGTTTCAGCACCACAAGCGGTAACCCCGAGCTACACTCGGGAATACACTGCAGCGTTGCTCTGGGATCCCTCGATCACTTACCTTGTCCAGCGCTCCTGCGATGTCCCTCCTGCAGTGTCCCCTGTAATGTCATCCAGCTGATGCCGGCATCTGTCTTCCGGGTTCTGTTCCCTGCGACGTTGGGACAAACGGGGACAGAACTGGCGGGAAATTTAAAAATGTCAAAAAGTGACATTCACTAAATACACTAAAATCACATAGTATAACATTCCTGTATCAAACCATTTCACATACATTTTGTCCCGAGTGCTTTGTCCGGCGCCCTGCCTGCATTTTTACTGTTCTTTCTGCCTGGAAACTGAGAAACGTCCATGGCGTCCAAAAAGCGTCCCTTTAGGTCAGACGCGGTTTTAGACCAGCTAGAGAACAGCGATAGTAAATCAGAACCACTTGCAGAATTGAGTGATAATGATTCGTGGGGGAAATTCATCATCAGACACTGAAAACGATTCTGCGACTGAGCTCAGTGATGTGCGAACTTGGCGCTCTATTTCACATTTCAGTGTTTTTGGTTTGATTACATTATTGAATTAAATTTATTATTATTATATTATTTTTTATGATTATTTATTATATTATAATTTATGATTTTGTGTTTCAAATTTTATCCTCCCCGGGATGTTCACTAGACTCTTGTTCGGACAGATTTCAGTGAGTTATTCCTAAAAATTACAGCCTACAATAAAAAAAAGACATATTTCCATGCAAAAAAATGTACCACTTTGAGTACAGAAGTATGGGCATTATCATACTGCTAGGGAGGATAAAAAGCTTATATTTTTTTTAGAAAGCTTTAACAATTAAGCTCTTCTGTTCTATTCTTAGGTGATGGATGAACATAACAAGACCATAACTGCTATCCACCTCTTAGGGCTTCAGACTCCACAGAGTTTAACGTTTTTGGTATTCTTTGTATTTCTTCTGTTTTATTGTTTGACATTATGTGGAAACTTCCTGATAATCACACTGGTGTCCTACAGCAAATCCCTCCACTCCCCCATGTACTTCTACCTCTCCCAGCTCGCTCTATCGGATATGTTATTAACAACTGATATTCTTCCTAACATGCTCCATGCCGTTTTGGAAAATACCACCATCATTTCCATTCCAAACTGTATCACCCAGCTGTATTTCTTTGGTGTCTCAATAACTTTTGAGTGTCTATTACTGACTGTGATGTCTTACGACAGATATTTGGCCATCTGTAAGCCATTGCATTATACTTTGTTAATGAGCCATCGGTTTTGTTGGATGACAATAATCGCAAGCTGGAATTTAAGTTTCCTAGCAGTATTGACTTACACCTTAGACATGTCAAAACTACAGTTTTGTGGTCCCAATATTATCGATCATTTTTTCTGTGATCTTGACCCAATCCTACATCTCTCCTGCTCCAGTACCAGCCTTGTTCAACTATTGGTAACTTTATCAACCATATTTTTTGCAGTCATCCCGTTTTTTGGCATCATTATATCATATATTTATATTATAGTCACCATTTTTGAAATCCCGTCTATTACTGGGAGGAAGAAAGTTTTCTCAACATGCAGTTCTCATCTGACTGTTGTTTCTATTTTTTATGGTACCTTACTTTTTGTATATTTGATACCGAGTAGAGGACAGTCATGGAACATCACTAAATTTGTGTCATTGCTGTACACTGTGGTCACTCCTATGCTGAATCCAATCATATACACTCTGAGGAATAAAGACCTTAAACAAGTTATTGAAAAAATTATCAACAATATTTTGAGGTTACATTTCTGTAATCATCAAAATATGTAAATGCCCTAACCAGGCACATGAACATAACTATGATATTATATTTAGGGAACTTTAAATTCACAATTTAACAAATATTCTATATTATTTTATACATTGGCAAATGTGTGTAAGTTTTCTAATCAAATGTAAAATTCCTTGTAAATGTAACATAAATGTAAATGTGTTTTTTTTTTCATAGGGCAGTGTATGTTTCTATAACAATATTTATTATGTTTCTTGACATTTGCTTGACCTGTTTTGTTTATTTTTATTTTTTAGTTGATGAAGGAAAGAAAGGTTTAATTTTTATAATATACAATACTTAATGGGGGTGAAACTCTGCTGGTTTACTCAGGTTGCACAATGTTCCTTAACCACTTCCCGACCAGCCGTTGCATATAAACGGCCGGACGGTGGCAGTGCAGGGTCGGGTGGACGTTTATAAACGGCCTCCTCGCACCCTGCTTGTGTGTGCTCCCTGGGAGCGCGCAGCACCGCGATCCGGTGCCCGCTGTGTCCTCCGGACACAGTGAAACACCGATCGTCGGACGGGACCTCTGTACGAGGTCCCGATCATGTGATCACTGATTGGCCAATCAGTGATCACATGCAAAGTAGTAAGCAAGATGTCACTTGTGACATTATTGCTTACTACATGTGAAATCTGTGAATGATGACAGAGGTCACATGGTACAAGCCTATTCACAACAGCCTTGTACCATGTGACAAGCTGTGACGAATCACAGCTCACACAGTATTTCTCAATGAGTGCAAGAATGCAGCCAGAGAGAAAGAGAAATTATTGCTTTTACATCCTATATGGGTGTAAAAGCAATGTGTAAAAAAAAAAAAAAAAAATCTTCATCACCCCCCACAAGTAGTACAGTGTCACCATGGTGACACTGTATTGCTAGGGTGACAGTATGTAAAAAAAATAAAAAATAAGATAAAAAAAATAAAATAAAAATGTAAAAAAAAAAGTTTAAAAATTATAATTTTTGGTTATAAACTAATTTGGATTTTTTTTTTTACTAAAAAGATAACAGAATAAATTTTGGCAAATATTTATGATGAAATATTATTTATTTGCAAAATTTTATAAAAAAAAACACTTTTTTTCAACATTTTTGGACTTTTTCATTTACATAGCAAAAAAAATAAAAATCCCAGCATTGAATAAATACCACCAAAATAAAGCTTTATCTGTCTCAAAAAATGGTAAAAAATTCATTTGGGTACAGTGTTGCATGACTGCGCAATTGTCATTCAAAGTGTGATAGTGCTGAAAGCTCAAAATTGCCCTGGTCAGGAAGGGAGTAAAAGTGTCCGGTCTGGAAGTGGTTAAAAAAACAGTTTTGAAATAGTGCCAGTATTTCTTCCAATTATATTCTTAAGGATTGCATTTTTAGAAAAACAAAGAACATACACCCACAACTGTTTTTTTTTTTTTTTACAAGAATTTAGAAGGGTTAGAAGCCCAGTTGAGTTTTTATTCCTGTCTGTATCTCTGCTGTAGAAATTGTCTTCCGTTCAGAAAAATTATGGAAAATCCAATATTTTAGAGTTATAAGAACAGAAGGTGTGAGGAAATCTTTCAGTGGGGAAACTTGTTTTGATGACAACTGTCTAAGAGAAAATTTACCTTCACTTTGGAGGGATCTCTTCCTGTTTTGCTTCAGAGTGAAGGGAAATCTCCCTGATGGGCTGCAGCCATGAAAAGAAAAAAAACTGATGGGGTCTTTATCATATCCCCTTTGATTAAAAACTAAAAGAAAATACAATTTAATTGACTGACACCTTATTGTCACTCTATCAAAGGATGAAACCCTGACTTAAAGACTATAGATGTAACTGAATAATAATTAGTTTGCTAAAGCATTGTGTATTTATACCAGTTGCCATTTGTTTTAAATAAAGAAAACATTCCAATAGTAGATCATGCCCGCTTAATGTGTGTTGAAAGGACCACTTGTAGCCTCCATGGGAAACCCATGTGACAAGATGAAAGTGCAGAAACACATTTGGGAATCAAGAACAGACATCGATAAGAGAAAATCCCCGAACAAAGACCTTCATGTATGGATCACCATGTATTATTTTGTTAAAACCTGCAGAATTAAAGATATTAAAAATTAATTTTAATGCTATGATTTGAATGTGTATAGACTATATGAGGTTTTAGTGATTGGGTTTACATCTACTTTAAGGTTTCATTTTTGGAACGGTCTAAGGTCGTCAGTGGTGTATTTTGGTTTTGTGCTGCCCTAGGCAAGACTAAAATTGGGCACCCCCCCTCCCTGCATCTAAATGTGTCCCACCCTTTCAACTGCAAACTCAACCCCTTCATCTTTAGGCTCCACCTCTTCCTATTAGAGCTTTCCCCACTGAGAACGATGGGGCGCTATTCCTCCCACTGACACTAATGATGGAGTACTATTCCTCCCACTGACACTAATGATGGGGCACTATTCCTCCCACTGACACCAATGATGGGGCACTATTCCTCCCACTGACACCAATGATGGGGCACTATTCCTCCCACTGATACCAATGATGGAGTACTATTCCTCCCACTGACACCAATGATGGGGCACTATTCCTCCTACTGATACCAATGATGGGGCACTATTCCTCCCACTGACACTAATGATGGAGTACTATTCCTCCCACTGACACTAATGATGGAGTACTATTCCTCCCACTGACACCAATGATGGGGCACTATTCCTCCCACTGACACCAATGATGGGGCACTATTACTCCCATTGACACCAATGATGGGGCACTATTCCTCCCACTGACACCAATGATGCGGCACTATTCCTCACATACTGACACTAATGATGGGACACTATTCCTCCCACTGACACCAATAATGGTGCCCCATCATTAGCGTCAGTGTGTGAGGAATAGTGCCTTATCATTGGTGTCAGTGGGAGGAATGGTGCCCCATCATTGGTGTCAATGGGATGAATAGTGCCCCATCATTGGTGTCAGTGGGAGGAATAGTACTCCATCATTAGTGTCAGTGGGAGGAAAAGTGACCCATCTTTAGTGTCAGTGGGAAGAATCGTGCCCATCATTGGTGTCAGTGGGAGGAATTGTGCCCATCATTGGTGTCAGTGGGAGGAATAGTGCCCCATCATTGTTGTCAGGGGGAGGAATAGTGCCCCCTCATTGGTATCAGTGGGAGGAATCGTTCCCCATCAATGGTGTCAGTGGGAGGAATAGTGCCCCATCATTGGTATCAGTGGGAGGAATAGTGCCCCATCATTGGTGTCAGGGGGAGGAATAATGTCCCATCATTGGTATCAGTGGGAGGAATAGTGCCCCATCATTAATGTCGGTGGGAGGAATAATGTCCCATCATTGGTATCAGTGGGAGGAAGTGCCCCATCAATGGTGTCAGTGGGAGGAATAGTGCCCCATCATTGGTATCAGTGGGAGGAATAGTGCCCCATCATTGGTGTCAGGGGGAGGAATAGTGCCCCATCATTGGTGTCAGTGGGAGGAATAGTACTCCATCATTAGTGTCAGTGGGAGGAAAAGTGACCCATCTTTAGTGTCAGTGGGAAGAATCGTGCCCATCATTGGTGTCAGTGGGAGGAATTGTGTCCCATCATTGGTGTCAGTGGGAGGAATAGTGCCCCATCATTGTTGTCAGGGGGAGGAATAGTGCCCCCTCATTGGTATCAGTGGGAGGAATCGTTCCCCATCAATGGTGTCAGTGGGAGGAATAGTGCCCCATCATTGGTATCAGTGGGAGGAATAGTGCCCCATCATTGGTGTCAGGGGGAGGAATAATGTCCCATCATTGGTATCAGTGGGAGGAATAGTGCCCCATCATTAATGTCGGTGGGAGGAATAATGTCCCATCATTGGTATCAGTGGGAGGAAGTGCCCCATAATTAATGTCGGTGGGAGGAATAGTGTCCCATCATTGGTATCAGTGTGGGAGGAATAGTGCCCCATCATTGGTGTCAGTGGGAGGAATAGTGCCCCATCATTGGTATCAGTGGAGGAATAGTGCCCCCTCTTTGGTGTCAGTGGGAGGAAGTGCCCCATCATTGGTGTCAGTGGGATAAATAGTGCCCCATCATTAGTGTCAGTTGGAGGAATAGTACTCCATCATTGGTGTCAGTGGGAGGAATAGTGCCCCATCTGACTGCTTCTCCTGCTTCCCTTTCCCATGGTTGTCTTAGATGGACCCATTCTACGAGATCCAGTGGATGGAAAGGAGGTGAAGTTGGAATCCATATATCCCCACAAAGCACCTTTCATATTCTTTGCACAGCTCCCTCTTTGATACTCTCTTAATTTGAGACACGCTGTATTAATCTACTTTCTCCAGTTTCTTTGAGAATTGCTGTGATCTACTGCCCCCTGGACTGGTATCAACTTTCCTTGATGACTTATATACCTAGCTACCCTACTTTTTCTCTTCTGAAATTCCCACAATCATTCTCAGTGACTTCAACATCTCTGTTAATACTAACACTCCTGCTACTTCTAAAATTCTCAGTCTAACCTCCTCTTTTGACCTGTAGCAATGAACACAATGAACACATGCTCACTCTGACCACAACACCCTGGACTTTGTATACTCCTACCCAGGGGTGGACTGACAATTCATGGGGCTCCCAGGCAATAGGGGATCATGGGGCCCCTGTGCCCTTGCCCAAACTCAAAAAAGCCTATGAAAAAGGTACCAGGGGCATCTCATGGGGCCCCCTACTGACCCCGGGCCCTCAGGCAGTGCCCGAGTTTCCAAATGGTCAGTCCACCCCTGCTCCTACCTATGCCCTCCACAAACCTCTCCAACAATCCATTTCCTCCCTCTGATCACTACCTTACTAGTTTCACTCTCTCCTTGTCTTCCACTTCTCCCTCCAACCACCTAACAGTTACTCGTACAAACCTTTGCCATTTTAACCCTTCACTATTCTGATACTGACCACCTCTATGACAACATTTCATCTCCGTCCTGCCCCAACCTAACCACTTCTGTCTACAACAGTTCACTATCACCTGGACACACTCAACCCCGTCGCTACACAGAGTAAATTCTGTATTGTGGTCAGTTGATTGGAAGCTGTGGACCATGTTTTATTGCTCCTAAAATGTACTGCTGCTGAAAATTAGTGATTATGTTTTTCCTATTGATTGGCTGTTAGTTAAATGTAGCATCCGAAGAGTCCTCTGAATATATTTCTGTATAGACAGTTCTAATAACTTAGCTGTAGAAGCTGGATAAACCATCTTTGCACCTATATGAGCTAAGGCCTCCTACTTTTAGATTTGCCCTGTTTTGGGCACTTGGAGGTGTCATATTCCACCCTTGATTGCTATGAAACTTAACACTTCTGGGTAGTGGCTACCATTCAGTGATTGCTGGGGCTCAACAGTTAGGTTACTTGACAGGTGGAATGATGTTTACCTAGAAATCATACATCATCATTTCCAATCATTTCCAACAGCACCAATACTACCAAAAACATAATTGTTTCTCTTTTTCCAACACAGCATACCTCTCATATTCTTATTTTTTAACAAAGGGACCATTCTGATAAAAAAAAATGTGGAATCCTTGTCTCTTTACCATCAATGCAGCTAAAGAAGCATCATCCTCTTTGTACATTGTTCTGTATGAGGGATTTCCTACATAAATACTGTGAAGTGATATTGTACACCCTGGTTCACATGTTTATTGATTAGTTTAGCTCATGTACATCCTTTCAATAAATGTCATTAACATACAATATTTCTTTGCTAGATTGCTTTTTTTGTTATTAAAAGGAATCTACAGGCAATATATGGTTGTTATGTGCCCTACACAAGCAATCCCAGTGTTACAGGAATCTTTCCTAGTCAATACATTGTACAAGTGGTTCCTGTAGTGAACCATTTTCATTAGGTTCAATTAAGTTTACTGTAAGTTAAGAGAATTAAGATGGACCTCTAGGCTAGGACATTATGAACCGCTCAACCCATTAGGATTGGGTGAGCACTTCTAAGAAGAGTAAAGAAACTGGAGGATTGTCAATTACCAGTTGAGGAGAGGTAAGTTGGCTACCCCCTTTCAGGGGCGGACTGACAGCTCATGGGGCCCCTGGGCAATAGGGGATCATGGGGCCCCTGTGTCCTTGCCCAAACTCAAAAAAGCCTATGAAAAAGGTACCAGGGGCATCTCATGGAGCCCCCTACTGACCCCGGGCCCACTGGGAGTGCCCGAGTTTCCAAATGGTCAGTCCGCCCCTGCCCTCTATTATCTTTCTGTTGGAAAACAACTCATTTTGGTGTGCAAAATACAGGCAGTCCCCGGGTTACGTACAAGATAGGGACTGTAGGTTTGTTCATAAGTCGAATTTGTTCATAAGTTGAATCAGGCACTTTTATAAGCACTAACTACTAACCAAACGACAGGATATTAGATTACGTTTTTGTAATAAGGTTACAGAAAGCAGTAAAACCTCAAGAGGCTCTAAACTGGTGTTTTGCATAAGAACTGCAGCTTGGACACATGTTTGCCTTAACATATTTAACTTTTATGTTTTACATTTTACATGCTCCATTATTCTACTCTTATCTTTTAAAATTGTTGAAATTGTTGACGGAGCATAACCATATGCTTTGCAAATGGATGATGATTTTTCACCACTCTCTGATCTCTTTATTATTTCTACTTTATCTTCCAAGGAGATTGTTTTTCTTTTCTTTGCTGTGCCAGCACTTGCATCAGCTTTTTGCTTTGGAGGCATTATTGCAGGGTAAAAATACACTGTACTGTAATGTACTGTATGAGAGAACTCTGCTCTCCTTTACACAGCACACGCTGCCCCCTCCCCCCTGCACAGACGGAGGATCACTTCAGTGAGCAGCCTGACAGCCTCTCCTTTCCTCTCCCCGGAGGTGCAGACAGACAGTCTTAAATCACTTTGGAGATAGTGGGCAGACACTGCTAGCCCCACAAGTAACGAGCAATGGATGTCTCTGTCTCTTATGTCTCTCTGATGTCTCTTATCAGCTAGTCTCTTATCAGCTTGCTGCACAAGAATGCTGACAGCTTGACTTCCGGTCCCGAGGGAAGTGTACGTAAGTATGAGTATTACGTAAGCCGAATGTACTTAACTCGGGGACTGCCTGTAATGGCTTGTGATCTAAAAAAAAAATTAAAATATGTTTAGATGAATACTTTTATTCTGGTATAATTAGCCCTATTTGCTAGAAGAAAAAAATGGCCACCGCATGCAATCTTCTAGCCAGTGATCAACGTGAAAAGACAGTATATATTAATCCAGTCACTAAAACGTAATCTGAACCAATCTAATCTAATCTAAATCAATCAATCCAATCATATAGTCTATATGCTAAAGTTATTTCAAAAATCATTTTCGATGTTTACAAATCTGCAGCTTTCAAATTAAATTATCCCTGGTGATTGTGCCACAAAGGTCCCTTTGCAGGTACTTCCTGTTATAGGATGATAGAACACTGAGACAAAATGTGGCCATGCCAATGACTCCATGGCTTCATGTTGAAAAACGTTTTCCTACACTGGAGATACACTTCATCTTTTGGGTCATCTAGATGGTCCTTATATTCCAAAAGAAACCATTTTTAGTGACTATTGATGTGGACACTCTTTATTCATCCTGAACAACAAGAGAATAGCACTATAATATACAGAATGTATCCCAGTATACTGTATGTAGATACAATACTGGCATACAGCCACCTGTATCCAAAAAAAAAGAATAAAAATTAAAAATATAAAAAAATGATAAAGGTTCACCTTAAAGTGAAAGTCTTTCTATTTTCTCCCCCTTTCAACATCTCTTCTAACATTCTGCTAAAACTTTGTGATATAGTACTCCCTGGACCTTGAAGAAGGGGACATACCCCGAAAGCTTGTCCTCAAAATTGTATGTTAGTGCAAATAAAAAAAATAAATAAATAAAGTATCACGTCAGTACTCAATTGTTTCTATAGAACATGTTAAAACCAATGCAAGCCAAGGCACATGTACCTTTCTTACTTCCTAGGCAACTGAAAGCTGCAGAATGCTGATAAGTCTCTGGAAGCCCAATAGGAAACCAACATATCCAAAGTGTTGGTCTTCATGGTCCCATGCAGCTTTCACAGGTTCCTTCGTATGCTGTTCATCCAGTACAAGATACACTATAGATTTTCTGGTCAGAGGAAGGGACCAATGAGAGCTGTGAGGACTAAGTCACAAGTGTCTGTTTTCCTTCTGATTTTGGCAGAAAATATCTCAGCAATGTAAAAGAGTTTTGTGGTGTATAGAGGAATGCATTATCTTTAAGACCTAAGTTTAGCCAACTCAACACAAAGGATGGTACTTTCATTAAATTCAAAGTGTCCCCTGTGCTGCTAGCTGATAACTTAGTTTAAATTTAAAGTCCTTTGCCCCCCCCCCCCATACATAGTTAGCCTGGCTTAAAAATGGACATCCAGTTCAACCATAAGTAAAGAAAAAAGTAAAAAAAAAAAAAAAAGTATAATCCTATACCCACAGTTGATCCATAGGAAGGCAAAAACCCTCAAAGCACAATCCAATTTGCTATTGCAGGGGAAAAAATTCCTTCCTGATCCCCTGAGAGGCAATCAGATGGATCAACTTTATCTATAAATAGTAACCAGTTATATTCTGTGTATCCAAGAAAGAATCCAGGACTTTTTTTAAAGCAATCCACTGAGCTGGCCACAACCAACTCTTGAGGGAGTCTATTCCACATTTTTGCAGCTCTTACTATGAAGCCCCTGCATTTCTGCCCCCTGCCATACCCCATACAGTTCTGACACTCTGCTATACCCCTGCAGTTCTGCTGCTCTACCATACCCCTGCAGTTATGCCCCACTGCTATTCCCCTGCAGATCTACTCCTTTGCCATACCCCTGAAGTTCTGCCACCTTCAAAGCCCCTGCAGTTCTGCCCCCTGCCATACCCCTACAGTTCTGACACTCTGCCATATCCCTGCAGTTCTGCTGCTTTGCCATACCCTGCAGTTCTGCCCCCTTGCCATACCCCTGCAGTTCAGTTGCCCTATCAAACCCCTGCAGTTCTGCCCCCCTGCCATACCCCTGCAGTTCAGTTGCCCTATCAAACCCCTGCAGTTCTGCCCCCCTGCCATACCCATGCAGTTATGTCCACCTGCCATACCCCTGGAGCTGTAAGCTTCCAGTACTGAGGGGTTAATACAATCAGCTGAACCTGTCATAGACACTCATTAAGAGTGCTGACTATACCTGCCCTTTCTACCCCATTACTTCATTCATAAAGCTCTACAGTGAAAAGTGCTATATGAATGGAGGAGCAGCAGCTTTCATTTATCCATCTGTCCTCCATTCAAAGAACACTTTTCATAAAGTTGACTGATGGAAGCTAAAACACAGCTTTTATTAATGGAGGAAGGGCAGGCATAGTCGGTATTCTTGATGACTTTCATTGACTGTAAATAGCGTTCCTTGTTCTGACTTTGTTTTAAATTCTAACTAAACTTAAATTTTAATGATTTTTTTTCCATGACAGGGTCACTTTGAGGGCCTCTCACAACAGGACCTTTTTAGTTATTTGAAAAAAAGATAAGTGTGCAGTAAACAGGACACCATATAGGTCATAGACTCTGTAATGAAAAACATATGGCAAAAGCAAAACTGACAATCTAATAGAAATAGTTAAGTATTCCAGAAGGTGTAACATCTGAAATAAAGTCCATAAACTAAAAAGTAAGTAAATAGAAGTCAGAACATTTCTTCATGTACTCTGATGGGTAATATTTTGATACTGTATTTATTAGATGTGGATTTAGCAGATGATTTATAAATAGTTAAGAAACCTTTCACTGAAATAAATATCACATAAACATATTTTTTTCATATATAATTGATAAATCCCATGAACATATTAATAAGCATTTCATACTCCCAGTGTTCCATCTAGTTTATTCTGCTCATGTATATAAGCCACAATACTCTATGAACAAAAAAAATCTTCATTTAAACTGCAAAGGTTTATATGTGAGCTGGAATATTATTATTATTATTATAATTATTATTATTAACAACAATGACATCAACAATAATAATAATTATTATTATTGTTACTTTGTTGTTGTTGCTATTATTATTATTATTATTTTACTATTTCAATGTTATTGACTGATAGAAAGATATTTTTGAGTTGTCTCAAAAGTTGCAACCGAAAGTTCCAAAACTGTAAAACTTTTTTTTTTCTCTTTACACACTTTAATTATTATTGTTCCTATTTTGCTGCTCAAGAACGTTTGATGTTTTTGTTAACTATCATGTACCTGCAACTTTTTTTATCAGCTATCTGTTAAGTATAATAACCCAAAGAAAGATGTTTTTAACTGATTATATTTATTAAAAAGGAAACTGTACTTTGCAAACTTTATGGTTTTACTAAATATTTCAGAGTGAGAGGTAAGGGTTGCCTTATTATAACACAATGAAGCAAATAAAACAATGGGCCATGGAACTGATCTCAATAATTAGAAGGTTTTTAGGGGGCAAAATCCACATCATCTGCTGATGCTTTAATACTTTTCACACACAGAGATCTGCTAAATCATAAGCAAGGGCGGACTGACCATTTGGAAACTCAGGCACTGCCCAAGGGCCTGGGGTCAGTAGGGGGACCCATGAGATGCATCTGGTACCTTTTTCATAGGCTTTTTTGAGTTTGGGTAAGGACACAGGGGTCCCACGATCCCCTATTGCCCGGGGGCCCCATGAGTTGTCAGTCCGCCCCTGATCATAAGGCTATCTATGTAACATCGCCTGCCTTCTTTTAATGCTCAAATCAACCAAATGAAAAAATCACATTCAGTGAAGCAGCAGCTGCATCATATGAACATGAATCTTTGAATGTAAAACTTAAAATAACAGCAAAAAGACACAAAGCAAATTCAAACTCAGACTTTTAGCTCAAACACCTACTTCAGTTTGTTTAAAAGAAACTAAGGTAAGCTTTAAAAAAAAAAAAAACATTTCCCTGTCTGCTAGTTTTTTTGTTTTTTTATAATAGTACAGTGACAGCCATGAAGACTTCCAATGAAGAAGAAAACTGGGAGAAGATGAAATAGGTGGTGAAGGAGCAGCGAGCAAGAGCGCGGATATCACAGCACTAGAAGAGGTTCCTTTGGCAGGTAAACCTGCCATAATGCATAAATATGGTATTTCATTACTCTACATGGATTTATATTATGTAATTTTCTTTTCTTAAAGTTTTCTTTTATTATGGACTTGGCAAAGGTGTGCAATGTCCTTATTTACATTACAAGTTTTAATGTGAATAGATGACCAACATTAATATGCACCTCTTACCAGGGGCGGACTGACCATTTGGAAACTCGGGCACTGCCCGAGGGCCCGGGGTCAGTAGGGGCCCCATGAGATGCCCCTGGTACCTTTTTCATAGGCTTTTTTGAGTTTGGGCAAGGACACAGGGGCCCCATGATCCCCTATTGCCTGGGGGCCCCATGAGTTGTCAGTCCGCCCTGCCTCTTACGCTTTCACATGGGAGGGCAGAATCTTGGGTTTAATTTTAAAGGGGTTTTTAACCCCTTGGCGCCGCTGCCTCCCAGCCTTTTAAGGGTTCCAGAAACCAGGAGGCAGGGTGGGGTTTAAGGTCATGTGACTGCCATGATTCGCTGTCACGTCGGTCACATGATCGTGAAAGGTCCCGATCGAAAGAGGAGACCGGGACCTTTCCGTGAGTACCGAACATATTGCTGGGAGCACGCAGGGCGTGCGCTCTCAGCACATATGTTTTTTTTTAATAGAACGCAAATGTGGGGCTGCTCGGCGTCTAGGCCCAGATACCGGGAGGCCTCACATTTGCGTTCGGCCTGCGCCAAGAGGTTAAGATTAAAATAAACCCATACCTGCAGATCCCTACAATCACCAGGACAGGGTGGTGGGGAAGATTACAATGTAAATAAAACACACAGGCACCTTTGATATGAGCTTTACAAAAGAAAAAAAAAGCATGTCCCATGATGTAAATCCATAGTAAATTTTATTGTCCGGTGATTCAGATTCTTGTTAATCATCATGTACGATGATTCAGATGACCCGTCAAAACAAAAAAAAATATGATCGTGCACAATTATCTGATCCTGATGGACTCCATATTACAAATGACAACTGCCAGCCTCTTTGTTTTCATGCAGCAGGGAGCTGTCAGTTGCAATATGGAGTTCACCTGGAGCGGATCATCATCTGCAGTCTTGTGTTTTTCTTTTGACCAGTCTTCAGATTCTACACAGATACTGGGTGGATTTGGCTATAACAATTGGAGCACCACAGGCAAACAATCATAAGAAATTCCAAGAAAAACCATATTGATTTTTAAGGTGCCCCAAAGAGTAACATGCTGAAAAACACATATTTAAAAATTAGCTGGGAGAATCACTCCTCATATATGAAATGGACATCATACCCCACTAAGAGTTATTACTCCTTGTATTGATGTAATGTATGTGCAGGTAGGTAGGTGGTCTTTTTCCTGTTCCTTGGGGGCCCCCACAAGATACCAGTGGTCACACCTGGACACAGATATGAGATCTCGGAAAGTGAGTGCACTCAAGTCACCTCAGAAGGGATTGCAAACACATCCGCTTTATTGGGATAACATCAGGGTTTTTATACTGTAGTCTTTGAGCAGACACACCTTCAAACCATCCAATCATATACATTATTTTTACCTTAACTCAACAATTATTTCTATGAACTCTGCATTTACACTCAAGTTTCTGCCTTATCTGTCACACCATATCTGGCCTAACGCCCAGACCATGACTATAATCTGACCCAACGCCCAAGCTGTGGTTCCAACTTTTCAGAAATGACAGTAACGGTTATCTCTTTTTTTGAACGGTTTGCAAAAACACTCATTTCTACATGAAGCTGGCATGGACAGTTCTGTTAGTGTGTACACATTTCATATATATATGTATGTTAAACAAGCATCTTGTATTAGTGTATATAAAATGGATTTGGTTATATTCCATTTAATCCTTTCAGTATGTCTATAATGAATTGCACCAAACTGTGCGTTCTGCTGCATTATAACAAGATAATTCTCTTCTGGAAGTATTTTAGTTGGACTTTGTCTAGTTTTTTATCTATGATATTATTAAAGTGTAATATGGGAAGTGATTATCCCTGCTAATTTTTAAAATATGTCTTACTGCGTGTTACTCTTTGGGGCACCTTTAAAGTCCATATAATTTTTCTTAGGAATCTCTCCAGTCTTCAGGATTGTCCTTCATGATGATCATGGCCATATTTGGTCAATGATGCCTTCTGAGATACAGAACCAACAAACAGGTCAACCAGTTTGCGTACACCAACCATGCAAAGTTTTGGTAGAGCACTATGTTGGGCTGCACCTCATTCTTGGGCACAATCATACCATGAACTGGGTCTCTCAAGAACAGGGAAAAATTAATATTTCTAATTTCTAATATCTAAATAATTTTAAAATAATGGAAGGAGATAGTATGCAATATAAACCTCCTTATGAGACAGGAACAACAGCAACTCAGTCACCAAGTGGTAGGCCATGTCACATGACAGAGCGGGGTCAGTGCATGCTGAAGCGCACAGTGCGCAGAAGTCACCAACTGTCTGCAGAATCAATAGCTAAAGACCTCCAAACTCTGTGTGGCCTTCAGATTATCATAATAACAGTGTGTAGAGAGCTTCATGGAATGTGTTTCCATGACAAGTGATAAATCATGTATGCATAATAGTCAGAGTAATTCATATAACTGAAAAAAGTGGGTAAAAAAAAAATATATATATATATACACTGCTCAAGAAAATTCAAGGAACACTTTTTAATCAGAGTACAGCATCAAGTCAATGAAACTCCTGGGATATTGATCTGGTCACTGTAAATAAACCTTACTTTAAACATATCTAGTCTGGTCTGGTCTCAGTTTCCTAACTATAGCCACCCAGATCTGGCCATCTCTGCTGCTGATTCCTGACAGCATGTCTACTAGTTGTTTTTCTTCCTTTATTAAACTTGCCAATAGCATCTCTATAGTCCATTTTTTCCAAGTCAGGTGGACTGTCACCAGTTTTCCCTAGAGGCAGAAATTAAACAGCTCAGGGTCTACTACACACCAAGGATGGAAATGTAGGGAAGAAGTACACTATTGTCTTGCATTGTATCAAATCACATGACCATCCAGGATCTATGTTATTGTTAGTTTATTGGAGGATGTGGACTGTGGCATTATTACCCCTGCTGCTGAATATTTGTGGTGATGTTTTTCATTTGTTTGTTTCTTTATTTAAGTGATTGTCCTTTTCTCATCTTGCCTTTACTTTCCTTCCGCTATCTCCTCTTTGTTTCTTACTTGCTTTCATATCATCTTTCTTTCTTCTTTCCAATCTCTCTCTCCTTCCCTTTCCACTTTCTCATGTCTTTTAAAATTCAGCTCAAATCTTTTTCATTGGTTGGACAAACTCACGTTAAACAATTTAATACTCTATGCTTAGGACATGGATGAGGAAAATAAGACCATGATTACTGTGATCCACCTCTTAGGGTTTCAGACTCCAAAGAATGTAACATTTTTAATATTTTTGTTATTTCTTTCACTTTACTGTTTAACAATTTGTGGAAACCTCCTAATCATCACATTGGTGTCCTACAGCCAATCCCTCCATTCTCCCATGTACTTCTTCCTCTCCCAGCTCGCTGTATCGGATATTCTTTTAGCTACTGATATTCTTCCTATCATGCTCCATGCTTTTTTGTTGGAAAATACTACCCTCATTTCCATTTCTAATTGTATCACCCAGTTTTATTTCTTTGCTGTCTCAGAAACCTCAGAGTGTCTTCTCCTGACATTGATGTCTTACGACAGATATTTGGCCATCTGTAAACCATTGCATTATACTATGCTGATGAACCACCAATTTTGCTGGACAGCAGTTATCACAAGTTGGAGTTTGAGTTTCCTAGCAGTATTGACTTATACTTTAGACATATCAAAATTACAATTTTGTGCTCTTAATATTATTGATCATTTTTTCTGCGATCTTGACCCAATCTTACAACTCTCCTGCTCTAATACCACCTTTGTACAACTATTGGTAACAATATCATCTGCACTTTTTGGTTTTGTCCCCTTTTTTGTCATCATCATATCATATGTTTATATTATAGTTACTATTTTTGAAATTCCATCTATTAAAGGTAGACAGAAAGTTTTCTCAACATGCAGCTCCCATCTGACTGTTGTTTCTATTTTTTATGGTACCTTACTTTTTGTATATTTGATACCGAGTAGAGGACAGTCATGGAACATCACTAAATTTGTGTCATTGCTGTACACTGTGGTCACTCCTATGCTGAATCCAATCATATACACTCTGAGGAATAAAGACCTTAAACAAGTTATTGAGAAAATTATCAACAATATTTTGAGGTTACATTTCTGTAATCATCAAAATATGCAAATGCCCTAACCAGGCACGTGAATGTAACTATGATATTATATTTAGGGAACTTTAAATTCACAATTTAACAAATATTCTATATTATTTTATACATTGGCAAATGTGTGTAAGTTTTCTAATCAAATGTAATATTCCTTGTGAATGTAACATAAATGTCAATGTGTTTTTTTTTTCATAGGGCAATGTATGTTTCTATAACAATATTTATTATGTTTCTTGACATTTGCTTGACCTATTTTGTTTATTTTTTTTTTTTAGTTGATGAAGGAAAGAATGGTTTAATTTTTGAAATATACAGTACTTAATGGGGGTGAAACTCTGCTGGTTTACTCAGGTTGCACAATTTTCCTTAAAAAAAAATTGTTTTGAAATATTCAGTATTTCTTCTAATTATGTTCTTAAGGATTGCATTTTTAGAAAAACAAAGAACTTACACCAACAACTATATTTTTTTGGTTTAACAAGAATGTAGAAGGGTTAGAAGCCCAGTTGAGTTTTTATTCCTGTATGTACAGTGGGGCAAAAAAGTATTTAGTCAGTCACCAATTGTGCAAGTTCTCCCACTTACAAAGATGAGAGAGGCCTGTAATTGGCATCATAGGTAGACCTCAACTATGAGAGACAAAATGAGAAAACAAATCCAGACAATCACATTGGCTGATTTGGAAAGAATTTATTTGCAAATTATGGTGGAAAATAAGTATTTGGTCACCTACAAACAAACAAGATTTCTGGCTCTCACAGACCTGTACCTTCTTCTTTAAGAGGCTCCTCTGTCCTGCACTCATTACCTGTATCAATGGCACCTGTTTGAACTTGTTATCAGTATAAAAGACACCTGTCCACAACCTCAAACAGTCACACTCCAAACTCCACTATGGTGAAGGCACCAAGGCATGTTAAAACCACCTTTACTGTCCAAGCCAGTTTTCAGTTTTCAGCACTGTGATACATTGACTAAAAAATTACTGCAAATTCTGCAAAACTGTATCCAAAATATTACAGTGCTGAAAACTGAACACTTTCCTAGACAGTAAGGGTGGTTTTAGCATGTCTTGGAAAGAGAAGGGAAAAAGGGGAGCTCTAACTAAGTGTAGCATTGAATCATTTCCATCTATTAAAATAACAATTGGCAACTTACATGCAATAAAATGGACACTTGTCGGATCACTGGACCTGGCTCTGACTTCTGACAGGGAGCCTCAATGTATCCAGAACCAAGCTGGAATGCACAGACAGTGCGGGGCTGAAGTGATGTTACAAAAAGGATGATCCAGTAAAGAAAAGGCATAAATTCATATAAAGCAATCTTTTATTTTATGACATGTGTGTTGCCAATTGTTATTTTAATGAATGGAAATGGTTTAATATTACACTTAGTTGGCGCTCCCCTTTTTCCCTTCTCTTTCCAAGCCATGTTAATTCCACCTTTACTGTCCAGGCCAGTTTTCAGTTTTCAGCACAGTGATACATTGACTAAAAAATTACTGCAAATTCTGCAAAACTGTATCCAAAATATTACAGTGCTGAAAACTGAACACTTTCCTAGACAGTAAGGGTGGTTTTAACAAGTCTTGGAAAGAGAAGGGAAAAAGGGGAGCGCCAACTAAGTGTAGCATTGAATCATTTCTATCTATTAAAATAACAATTGGCAACTTGCATGCAATAAAATGGACACTTGTTGGCTCACTGGACCTGGCTCTGACTTCTGACAGGGAGCCTTGATGTATCCAGAACCAAGCTGGAATGCACAGATGGGTGCGGGGCTGAAGTGACGTCATGAAAAGATGATCTGGTAAATAAGACGCATGTATTCATATAGAGCAAGATTTTATTTTATTACATGTGATTTGCCAATTGTTATTAACTTCTTGCCGACCGCGCATAGCCGAATGACGGCTTCACCGCGGCCGGCCAGTTCTGAGTGGACGTCATATGACGTCCTCCCAGAACGCGCTCTCCTGCGCGCCCCAGGGGGCGCGCACCCGGCGATCTCCGTGATGTGGTGAAAGGCCGATCCCACCGGCCTTTTACCATGTGATCAGCGGTGTCCAATGACACGCTGATCACAGGGAAATGCAAGTGCCGGTTCTCGGCTGCACTTTCCTCACGCTATCAGATCGTGAGGAAAGTACTGCCGAGAACCTGCAGTTGTCAGAGCGGGGATCGGCACCGATCATCAGGGCACTGATGATCAGTGCCCTGATGATCGGTGCCCAGCAGTGACACCCGCAAGTTCCGCCCAGCAGTGCGCCCACTAGCCCCGCCCACCCGTTCCCAGCAGTGCCCCCACCTGTGCCCAGCAGTGCCCCCACCTGTGCCACTCTGCAGTGCCACCTACCTGTGTCCAGAAGTGCCACCTACATGTGCCCAGCAGTGCCACCCACCTGTGCCCACCCACCAGTGCCACCCACCTGTGCCCACCAGTGCCACCCACCTGTGCCCACCCACCAGTGCTGCCCACCAGTGCCACCCACCAGTGCAGCCCAGCAGTGCTGCCAGTCAGTGCCACCAGTCAGTGCCCAGGGGTTGTGCCAATCAGTGCCGCCAGTCAATGCCCAGAAGTGATGCCAGTCAGTGCCGTCTATCAGTACCCATCATCAGTGTCACCTATCAGTGCCGCCTATCAGTGCTGCATATCAGTGCCGCCTATCCGTGACACCTCATTAGTGCTGTCTATCAGTGCCGCCTATCCGTGCCACCTCATTAGTACTGCCTATCAGTGCCCTTTAGTGCTGCCTATCAGTGCCCATCAGTGCCACCTATCAGTGCCCATCAGTGCCGCCTCATCAACGCAAATCAGTGAAGGAGAAAAAATACCTGTTTGAAAAATTTTATAAAAGAAACAAATAAACTTTTTTTTTTTTTTCAAATTTTTTGCACTTTTTTTAATTTATAGCGCAAAAAGTAAAGCGCCCAGTGGCGATTAAATACCACCAAAAGAAAGCTCTATTTGTGAGAAAAAAATGATCAAAATTTTATATGGGTACAATGTTGCATGACCGCGCAATTGTCAATCAAAGTGCGGCAGCGCTGAAAGCTGAAAATTGGCCTGGTAAGGAAGGGGGTATAAGTGCCCGGTAGGCAAGTGGTTAAAAGAAAAAAAAATGTACAAAAAAAGTCATGCTGAGCAAATCCATTTTACATTTTTAATAGTTTTATATGAGGTGATTGTAGCCGTATTAGTGCATTTGCGACAGAAACAATTGAGTACTGTCCATGATACTTTTTTTATTTACACTAACATACAATTTTGAGGACAAGCTTTCGGGGAATTTACCCTTCTTCGAGGTCCAAGCAGTGCTAATCACAAAGTTGTAGCAGCATAAACACAGCCTTGAGAACCCGAAGGGAAAATCTGCTTCAGTACAAGGAGAAAAAAACAAACAACCGTGTACCTCTAGTAACCACATACAACCCGGCACTAGAAGGAATAAGAAAAAGAATCAAAGATTTACAACCCATCATAACAGAGGATGGAACTCTGAAAGAAATATTCCAGCAACCCCCAATACTGGCCTTCAGAGTGAGTGGCAGTTAGTCAGTTCCTCCCCAGTGCCAGAATGCCCTCCACAGTCCCGCTATAGGTTGCTGATCTCTGCCATCACTAGTATAAAAAGCAATTTTAAAAAATTCCCAGTATCTATACCGCCATTTGTAGACGCTATAACTTTCAAGTAAACCAATTAATTTACACGTATTGGGATTTTTTTTTTAGCAAAGACACGGAGCAGAATACATTTTGGCCTAAATTTAAGACAAAATCTGATTTTTTAAATTTTTTTGCTGGACATATTTTATAGCAAAAATAGTTTTTTTTGTTTTTTAAATTGTCTGTCTTTTTTTGTTTATAGCACAAAAAAATAAACGCAGAGGCGACCAAATACCACCGAGAGAAATATCTATTTGTGGGGAAAAAAAGGACATAAATTTTATTTGGGTGCAGCGTTGCATGACCTCGCAATTGTCAGTTAAAGTAACGCAGCGCCGTATCACAAAAAATGGCCTGGTCAGGAAAGGGGGTAAATCTTCTGGAGGGCGAGGGGTTAAAGGTGATTTTTTTTTTCTTTTTAATCATAAACATAAAATATCACATACTAATATTATACAGTCTTCTATCCAGCTAACACAGGGGGCTATAGTTGTCAGGAATGGACTTGCCAATAATGGTGGGACTCACCCGCTGTGTGGGCTGCAGTACCAGGGCTGGCCAGCGGTTGCTCTCAGCAATCAGAGACTCAACCCTGCAGTCAGCCAAACACCTGAAGCTGATTACGGGGGTTGTATTTAAGGAATGGCCAGACTCACAGTCAGGGCCTTGGTGTGTGTTTTTCCATGGGCCCCTGTATCTTGTAACCTGCATTCCTGTTCCTGTTTCTGCCTGACTTGTTGCCGACCCTGCCTGATCCTGACCTCTGCTGACTTCTCCTGTTTGATCCCTGGCTTGTGACCCTGACCATTCTCTGCCTGATCCCCTGTACCTACCTGCCCGTTAGTTGCTGTACCCGGCTCGTGACCTGACTACTCTCCGCCTGCCCCTCCTGTACCTACCTGCCCGATAGTTATCGACCCGGCCTGCCTGACTACGTTGTGCTCTATATGTGTATGTACCTGTGTATCTATATCAGTTTAGGTTTGGGTTTGTTTCACCTTGTTGTATGTATTTGTGTTAGCTTGGGGTTTGGTGCACTGTGTTTATATTTGTATTGTTAGTCTTAATAAATTGTCTTATTTATACCATATCTGAAGCCTGCGTTTCCCTGTGTCCGTCCACACACCTCTGGTCATACCCTGATTCCTGACAATAGTCTACTTTTCAAATACTCGGACTATTTCAACGGTTCTAACAGAAGCACATTGTTTACAGAACTGTAATTAGTCATCACATCAGTGACTCTTCCCTTATCAGATAGCTACTGTAAATTAATCAAGTTTTTTTTTGTAACTGAAAAGAGCACAAAAAAAATCTGTGCTGCTTCCCTTGCTAACCAGTAGTGCTCTGTAAATCCTTTGTCATGCATTTAAGCAAAGCTGAATAAAAATACAGCTAAGTAAAAGCATTTTTTTTCTATTATATTCATCTTAAAGCTGTAGCTGTCCCCTGGGTACAGAGAGGTACTTAACACACAGGGCTCTCATAGGAGTGCAGCACATGGGTGCAGTATGCTGGTACGGGACTCAAAACAGGGATCACAATCAAATAAAAGTAGTTTCAAATCATTGAACAATTGTTCTCCAATGTAAATCCAGTGTCAAGCACATCTTCCAGCAATGTAGATTCATTATCAATCAGAATGACCCACCATCCAATGATGTTCCCCCACCACTGCAACAACACACCACCTGCTGATGTTGCCCTGCCACACTACTGTCAATAAATGATAGATGTCCATCTACTGTTTTTAAATAAACTCCCTGGAATCCTAAGTCACTGATGATATTTGGTCAGGGATATGTAAGGGCAATGACATCACCCATATTTTTGCAATGACTTAAGGAGGGAGGGGGAACAAAATTTGTATACGAATGTTGTTATTTCTCTTTGTGTTTGTAAGTAGGATTTTATTTGCACATTAAAGGCACATTGGTTTACTGCACTATGAGAGGCATTTTTTACATGATATTGTTCTGATACTGGTATGGGAATGGCTTACCGACCAGCGGAACCTGGGTCCTAGTCAAGCTATAGGAGTCAGGGTGGAGCTATGTTTATACTGAGTCTTTTAAGACCCCCTATAATTAAGGGGTCTTTCTATCTGGAAAGCCTCCATTTCGCTTATATGGTGGTGGTCCATTCACGTTGGTGGTTTGTTAGATGGAAAGAAGATCAACATTATTGATATTGCATTCTGAAAACGGATGTGTTTTTTCATGAATTGTTTGTGAAGGTTGTCACTCACGTGGACTTTGATTATTTATTGCCCTTTGCATGGAGTGTTTATGATTATATTTACATGTATCACTTGGAACACTTTATTGTGTATTTATTAGTCATTTATATATGGTTTTATATGTGTATAATTTTTCTCACATATAGCGCAACATTTATTGAGAAAAAGTCAGAAGTGACGAAACGCGTCAGTGTCGTGACATCAGACGCAAAACCAGAAGGAGCAGCGCGGCCATCTTTGTTGCTGGTTTAACTATGGTTATGCTGGAACAGGATGGACTTTCATTTTATTGAATGTAAGCAGCAATAAAAATTTTGTTTTATTACTTATACATCCCACTGAATCTTGCTCTTTTTTGCCCTGTGAGGATCGGGGAACAATGCTTATAGTTATCTGCAAGGAGAAAGCTGTTGTACCCTGGAGTATTTAAAATGCTTATGAGAGATGAAAGAGGGTAATAGTTTTTAATCCTACCAGAGTGGTGGCACTTATTTTGGATTGTGGATTATACATACTCACAAGTTGAGCACTTGCTGTGTATTTTCTTGTTGAAGTGTTGGCACTTTTTGCACATATATCACTAGTTTGGTTATTTTGCAGTGGATTCACCTCACCAGTGGGCTGTGTAGGTGTATTCACCCTAATTTTATTTATAGTATTTTACACATGAGATCCACTAAAAGTAGTAATTTTAAATAATAATTTTTTTTTTTTTTCTCTCACGAGTGATTTTTACATGGTATCACAATATTTGATTGTTGTTAAAAGTTAATGCACTATATTTAGTTTATTTTATTTGAGGTTTCCTGGATTTGAAGTGATGAATGGGACAATTTTCAACGCTTGGAAGATTTTATATGAGTGTGGACTCGTGGTGGACTTTTGATGTTTGCATTGTGGACTTTGCATTGTGGATATTTTGGATATATTGGCGGAATGTGGGGTAGGATTTAAGTTTTGGGGAAGGATTGTAGAAAAGGTTTATGATATTTATTTATTATTTAATATGGATAACTATCAAACCCTTCATTACTCTGCCCAGAGTTCCCTGGAAATTAAACACGTTCTGGCTAAATCCTTTCCCTTCTCATTTTTCACTTAAAAACAGAATTACAGAATTATTTTCTGCCCATGAACACTCCCCAGACCTCCTAATACAACAGAACGTGTTAAAAATATTCCTTAGGGGTATCTTTATATCTTAAAACATGGCTGTCAAAAATGCTACCAGGGAACATGAATATCAAGTGACTCAACAGGTCTAAAGACTTGAACAGGAATATATATCCAACACCTTTGAATCTACCAAGGTGGCCTGGTTATCCGCTTAAGTTTTTTTGTCTGGTTAGCCAATTCTCTGTGGTGAAGAAGGGATTCCTTACCAAGTTTGCATTTTATAGAGATGGTAAACAAGCTGGTTAACTAAAAACAAAATATACAAAACTATTAATAAGCTATATGTGATCATATTGAAAATGAAATTAGTGTCCAGATATATTCCACTCAGTGCATATAACATATACTGTATAGAAAAATACATGTTTACATTGAGTGGTCATATACTGCTTAGTAGCACAAGTATTCCCTCCTCAGAGTTCGGTCACAGACTCCACAACCTTTTACACTAACTCAGCCTTGGGGAGGTTTTTCTCTCCTTGGTAACATCGCTATGCTATGCCCTGCAAGCGAATATAAGAGAGGGAAGAAGACTTTCTCCCACCTTTGCACTGGGAAGGGAGGCAAGACAAGGCTGCCCGAAATTCCCCCTATTATTTTCTCTGCCCTTAGCAGTCCTGCTTAGATTGGCAGGTAACATTGAGGACTTTAGATATTGAACAAATCCTGTTTTAGGCTGATGATATGCTCTTGATTTTGAGTGATACAGATTGCTCCCTTAAGACTGTCAATCATCTTTGAATTTGAAAGAAAAATAGGGAAAAACCAGGGGAAAGAGATCCCGCTAGCCTAGGGGTTCCAATGAGGACAATCCGCAGCTTGTAAAGGAAAAATAAACAAATTATTGCAAAACCAAATATCAAAGAAATCAAAAAACATGTATCAAAAGCACATAATATCTGATACCTGCACCACCAACAGAAGGATAAAAGAAAAGACAACATGGCCATTCAAGGACCATCCTTCTGTTGGTGGTGGAGGTATCAGATATTATGTGCTTTTGATACATGTTTTTTGATTTCTTTGATGTTTGATTTTGCAATAAATTTTTGATTTTTCCTTTACAAGCTGCGGGATCTCTTTCCCCTGGTTTTTTCCCTTTTTTCTTGCAGTGTCACGATTGGTTCCGAGGACACCCCCCTTTGTTTCTAAACTGGTGAGTCGGCTGTATTAATGTCATAATCATTTTGGAGTTATCTAAATGTCTGGAACTCCATTGCTAATGATATTACCACTTTATATGTTTTGGGCATCCCGGTTTTTTAACTAATTTTGCTATATATATCTCTGAATTTGACCTGAATCCTGGACCTAGTACCAATTGGTCTAAAGCTGTCCTATTCTCATTTGACAGGACCATTAATCCACTCCTGTCCTCTTTCTGCGCAGTGTAGGTTACAACATCCTTTAAATATCTTAGGGTTCTGAACTTAGCCAGCCTTATGTATTATCACCATATGAATATTATGCCCATGCTATCATGTTTTTGTGATAGAGTTAAACTTTGGAGTAAATTATGGCTATCCTTAATAGGCAGGACCGATCATGTCAAATACATATTTATGCCTGAATCG
The DNA here is from genome assembly GCF_062004578.1 of Staurois parvus. NCBI lineage: Eukaryota > Metazoa > Chordata > Amphibia > Anura > Ranidae > Staurois > Staurois parvus. Next base: position 4,415,091 of record NW_028318266.1, read on the forward strand.
GGGGCGGACTGACAACTCATGGGGCCCCGGGCAATAGGGGATCATGGGTCCCCTGTGTCCTTGCCCAAACTCAAAAAAGCCTATGAAAAAGGTACCAGGGGCATCTCATGGGGCCCCCTACTGACCCCAGGCCTTCTACCAGTTTCCAAATGGTCAGTCCGCCCCTGGCCTGAATTACTGTATCTGTTGCATAACACCCCAGTGCTTATCCCACTAAAAATTCTTTATATAGTTAACTCTTTTTTTTTAGAACCTTATTGTGGAGGGTTCGTGCACCCAGGGTCAAGCTAAAGCATTTGCAATGTCCCAAAGATGAGGGGGAAGGGGGTGTAGCATTGCCTAAACACTGGTTGTACTATCAACAGCACAGCTACAACATATGGTTGGGGGGTGTCTCAGTGGTTGATGGGGCCTGCTCCAGTTAGAGGTTCCACATGTTCCCTCACTGTACATACTGTATGACCAAATCACAGACCCTTCCTGCTGGCTTGCAATCCCAACATGTTTGTAAATATAATCAAAGCTTTCTTACATATACTGTACATTTATGCATAAGTTTAAGGAAAAGCTAAATAATTGCAACAAGTACTGGTTTTACCGCCTATAGTCCTTTCTGGATGAACAATACTTATTCTGGTCAACTGGCCAAACAACATGCTGTGATATAGTAGATTAATCATCTGCAACACATATTTGGGAGGTAACTTGCCCCCTTTTTGGAATGAAAGTCTCAATTTGGTCTTCCTAATCATATACACTTCACTTTTATTATCTGCAACTTAAGCATGCATTGATGGCCCAGGGGCCTCTCAACTACCCTTGTTTTCAATATTATGCAACATACTAACTACAGGTGTTATTTCTCGCTGTTACACCATGATTCACCATGAGGGTTAGAAGATGAATGTGGGTGATATGGGGGATGGCCAGCATGAGACTGCATTGCAGTCAGTCCATCTAAGTTCCTTGAATGTCACACAAAAACTTTCCCAATTATACATTTTACTGCCTGCTATACTTCTCCAAAGCTTTTTTATAATGGGTTTTCTGCAAGACCCTATGTGTGTCAAGTGCCGAAAAGATCAAGGTGAATTAATGCACGTGAGTTGGGATTGTCTTAAGCTTCATAGATACTGTGCTGTGGTTGTTGCTACAACAAATGCAGCCTTTTAAATTGATCTTAAATTAGATCCTAACTGAAGTATGCTAGTCATATTGGGCACAGTAATGATATCAGAGCATCTTAGAAAAGTGATTTTTTTTAGGTCACTGTTTCAGGCTTATTTTACAATACTGGAAGTTTGAGGAGTCGCTTCATCATACGGGCAATACCCGTCAATTTACACCAGGGATATCCTGCCAAAATTGAAAAAACATGGATGGGTTGGTGGAATAACCCTGGTCTTTCCCCCATAGACCTACTACTATACAGGGTTAAATAACACATTTTACACTCTGCTTAGATTGCTGTTTTTGTTTACTGGTATGTACCTTATTTATGAGCATTGCCCATGTTACAGTACTTTTTGAGTGCATGTCACTTGCTAAGTCTGTGGATCAAACCTTGGACTTTGTCATGACTGCTATGCGTGTACAATGTATTACAAGGTAATTTGTAATTAATTTGTCTTCTTTTTGCTCTGGAAATCTTATTGATGTTCAATAAACTGTTCTCTGAAAAAAAAAAAAAAAAAATATGCCCTGTGTAAAATGCATGCAGCCTATCATTGTAGTGCACAAGGTCAGTCTGTAAAAAGTCTACCGGACATCAGTAGAGATAAGGTATAATTCAGGATGATTCTGGGTTCACCCCAAACCTTATCTGTTTGTACTTTAGAAAAGGTGTGAGCTAACAGACCTGTTCACCCACCCACTGCACCAACACCAGTTGTGCAGGATAAAATTCAGCTGAATGTAGATGGTGGGCTGGGGGCGCTTGCTGACATAATTGTCATGCCAGTATATTGTCAATAACTTTAGTCAGCATGACTACTCCTTTGTTTACATTCAGCTGTTCCTGGTCCTAGCAATGCATCATTATTTGTAGGATGTCAGCAGCTCCCGGATTTCTAGAAACCACTATACTGTTGTAAATTACAGCATTGAAGGTTTTAGTCATTCTCAGGTAGATTGGCTGGAGAGGATCATCTTGAGATATAATTTTTTTGGACATCGTGAGGCATTATTTTAGGGTATTGTGGGGCATTATTTTTGGACACTGTGGGAGATATTTTATATATATTTGGGGCATTAATATTTTAATAAGGAACTTTAGGTATGGTTTGTGTATGTTTATTTACTATTCTACACTTTTGTGACTGAGAAAGCAGAGGTAATATGTCTCCTTTACTTGAGGTAAGGGGGGGGGGGTAGATATTAGGAAACACCCTTATTTTAAAGGAAGGTTTAGAGATTCCAATAAGTTCCCCCTCTCCCTCTGAAGAACCCCACATCCACCAATCCAGGATTGTGGGGATGAGACATGGGGACAAGGTGCTTTGCAAAATCGGCTCCACTGGCAATGTACACTACCCATGCCCCTCTTTCTTTCCTGACTTCATGCTTGGGAAAGGGTCTGGTATAGATTTTGATGAACTACATTTTTTTTGCACGGTGTATTACCTTGAAATTTATACCAGACCTTGGGAGTTTAGTATGCATTTTGGGAATCTATGTTTTTTTTTTGTGTGTGTGTAATCCCTTTTACAATCAATAAATCCAAACAATATCAGACCATTAACCCCCCTGGGGGTATTCCCGAGTGTAGCTCGGGGTAAAGTTTCAGCACCAAAAGCGGTAACCCCCCCGAGCTACACTCGGGAATTCACTGCAGTGTTGCTCCGGGATTCCCTGCAGCACTTACCTTGTCCTGCGCTCCCACATTTTCCCCCTGCAGCCTCTCCGGCCATCTCCTCCAGCCGATGCGGCATCCGGCTTCCGTGTTCTAGTCCCTGCGAGCGTTTGGACGTACGGGGCCTGGAACCGGCGGCAAATCTGAAAATTTAAAAAACTGGCATTTTGTAATACACTAAAATCACATAGTATAACATTCCTGTATCAAACCATTTCACATACATTTTGTCCCGAGTGCTTTGTCCGGCGCCCTGCCTGCATTGTTACTGTTCTTTCTGCCTGGAAACTGAGAAACGTCCATGGCGTCCAAAAAGCGTCCCTTTAGGTCAAAAGCGGTTTTAGACCGGCTAGAGAACAGCGATAGTAAATCAGAACCACTTGCAGAATTGAGTGATAATGATTCGTGGGGGAAATTCATCATCAGACACTGAAAACGATTCTGCGACTGAGCTCAGCGATGTGCGAACTTGGCGCTCTATTTCACATTTCAGTGTTTTTGATTTGATGACATTATTGAATTAAATGTATTATTATATTATTATTATTTTTATGATTATTTATTATATTATAATTTATGATTTCGTGTTTCAAGTTTTATCATACCCGGGATGTTTACTAGACTCTTGTTCGGACAGATTTCAGTGAGGTATTCCTAAAAATTACCAGCGTACAATAAAAAAACGACATATTTCCAGGCAAAAAAATGTACCGCTTTGAGCACAGAAATACTGACATAATCATATGCTAGGGAGGTTAAGGTCTAAATTTAATTTTTTTTTAAATTCCACTTTTGTTTTAGTACATCATGCAGGTGCACCATTTTACACTAAGTATTAAATGTTTTACTTTACACTGTAACTGATGGTTTTCTCGGTGGGAAGTAAAAGCTTTGCTGTTCACAGAACCTCCTGAACAATGGATGAGCCTACAATTAATTTAAACTAAAGTCATTGTATATTGCTTTTAAAAAAAATCTCTAGATACATCTCTAAATAATTTCCCAATATACCAATAATAATTAATGTCATGAAAATATCATACAACACTCCAAATTCCCTGTAGTTCAATGCAATTTATTTTACTGTACTTATAAAAGCCTCCATATTCTGTGTCCTTAGGAAATTGAACATTTAGAGAACAGGGAGTTATGGCTATGCTAATATACTGTATATATTTTTTTATTTTTGCTATTAATATACAATTGTTTAATGAACAAATGCAAACATCTAAAAAATAGACTTTGTTTATGAGATGGTTAACCACAGTTTGCTATTGATATGACTTTCATCCTTCTTGGAATAGATACACATAATGTTTATCGAACATTGTACCAATCTTCTGTTAAAATATCTGCCAACTGGTAGAAGAAGGTAACCTTTTCAAGTTTCTCTTCAAAACTGCCCACAGTGGTTTAATGATATTTAAGCCCAGTAATTGAGCTGGCCAAGGCAGATGTTTAAGTTATTATTATTATTATACAGTATTTATATAGTGTCAAAGGGTTTGTTCAGCGCTGTACAATAGCAAGGAGGACAGAACATGAGACAATACAGTAACAATACAATACACGAGGGGTTCGAGGGCCCTGCTCTTTCGAGCTTACAATCTAGGAGGGAGGGGAAGGTGGTACAGGAGGAAATGGCTGTGGGGAATGAAGTGGTGGGAGGAGTGGAGGAGGTCAGCTGTTAGGTGAGGGTGAGGTAGGCTTCCATGAAGAGGTGGGTCTTCAGGGTGCGCCTGAAGGTGATGAGGGTAGGTGACAGTCTGATGGATCGGGGTAGGGAATTCCAGAGGATGGGGGAAGTCCTGGAGAAATCCTGCAATCGGGCGTGGGAGGAGGAGACCAGGGAGCTAGAGAGTAGGAGGTCCTGTGAGGAGCGAAGGGCATGGTTAGGGTAGTATTTGGATATCAGGTCGGTTAGGTAGTTTGGGGAGGCGTTGTGAATGGCTTTGTAGGTAAGGGTTAGCAGTTTGAATTTGATGCGATGGGCAATTGGGAGCCAGTGAAGGGATTGGCCGAGGGGGGTGGCAGATGTGGAGCGGTTGGTGAGGTGGATGAGTCTCGCCGCTGAGTTCAGGATCAACTGGAGTGGGGATAGCGTTCGTTTGGGTAGGCCAGTGAGAAGGAAGTTGCAATAGTCCAGGCGTGAGATGATGAGGGAGTGTACGAGTTGTTTGGTAGTGTCTGGGGTGAGGAATGTGTGTATCTTGGAGATGTTGCGGAGGTGGAGCCTGCATGATCTTGATAACAATTGGACGGGGTGTAGGAAGGAGAGGTGGGAGTCCAGGGTGACACCCAGGACTTTGGCATGTGGGGTGGGAGTGATGGTGGCATTGTTAGTAGTGATGGAGAGAATGGGGGGTGGCGCGGGGTGGGGGTAAGACCAGGAGCTCGGTTTTGGACAGGTTAAGTTTGAGGAAATGGTCTGATATGTCGTTCAGGAGGTGGGCAATTCGGGCGGAGAGTGAGAGGTTGAGGTGGGGGGTGGAGAGGTAAACTTGTGTGTCGTCGGCATAGAGGTGGTAATTGAAGCCGTGGGTGTGCATTAGTTTGCCAAGGGAGGAGGTATAGATGGAGAAGAGGAGGGGTCCGAGGACAGAGCCTTGGGGGACCCCAACAGAGAGGGATAGGGGAGGTGGCAGTGTTATAGGTGACACTGAAGGAGCGTTGGGAAAGGTAGGAGGAGAACCAGGAGAGAGCAGCGTCACTGATGCCAAGGAAGTGCAGTTTAGTAAGGAGGAGGGGGTGGTCGACTGTGTTGAAGGCCGCGGAGAGGTCAAGGAGCAGGAGGACAGAATAGTGGCCATTAGCTTTGGTGGTTAGCAGGTCGTTTCTGATTTTAAGTAGGGCGGTTTCGGTTCATTATATATATATAAGTTCATTATAATCTTTTAATGAGCTGTCCAGGTTTTATGATATTAACACCATATTTTTAGCATTAGTATTTGTAATTAAAGATTTAGGAAGTTCAGCTTTTCCATGTACAGTATGTTGGTTTTGTGACATTCTGTGTTGATTACAGTATTTTTGTGGAAACTTTGTCTTCATGGTGGATATTGAGTTATGTGACACTTTTGCTGAAGTAGTTCTTTGGTCAAAATCCTTATTAGTCTTTAAACGTTCCTGTCCATCAGTTTCATTTTTCTTTTACAATTCTCCTTCACCAATAAAACCTTACTGTGCATTTTTGTTTGCAGTCATAACCGGTATGAGTACCAATACTTTTGGTCAAGTACTCGCTGATACCAAGTACTTATACTTTACCAATACAAACTGTATGGACGCAAACTGCACCGCAAAGAATAGCATGCAAATTGAACAGGAGTGCTATTCCTATCTGAATCACATGCAGTTTCCCCACTGCTGTTGAACTACTATTGCTAGTCAGGTCAGTAGCACTTGTGTTTGGAAATATACCCCTGAGTCTCTAATGGCTTGTTCTTAGGGATCCTTCTCAGATGGTGTACCATCATGCATGCAGATAAAATGCCAGGGAGCATCTCATAGCGTAACACCAGTCAATTAGTAAAACACACAGAATTATTATTACAAAATCACACTCATATTTGTAGGTGCCTATAAGAAACGGCACTGGGTATGTATGACTTGCCTAGGGAGGAAAAGTTGGCCGTGGCTGTGCATGTGCTCCAACAGGAGGATATGACGTTAATGGAAGTGATGTCAGCTCATAGACCACACCTCAACCGGTTTCGTCCTAATTGGATGTCTTCAGGAATTTAAAGTTAGAAGCTGACTGGCTACCATGCACAGCTGCACCAGATTTTGCACTCTCCAGTTTTAGAAAAATCAACCCCAATGTGTAATACACTACCATTCAACCTGGTTGTAAAGAAAAAGATCAGATAAAGAAAAAAAAGAATCCAAACATTTGTTTGTTGAGGGTACCCTACAGAAATAGAATAAAGAGTATGTGCTCAAAATATTGAAACTTTAAAAGTACCTGAGTCCATATCTGTTATACAAAAATATCTTTACTTGAGGCTTAAAATGTACTTTCAGGGCCCAGGGTCAGTAGGGGGCCCCATGAGATGTCCCTGGTACCTTTCATAGGCTTTTTTAGGTGTGGTTTGAGTGTGGGCAAGGACACAGGGGCCCCACGATCCCCTATTGCCCGGGGGCCCCATGAGTTGTCAGTCCGCCCCTGGTGCCGACTGTGCCTGAATAACAAAGATCAGCATATAAAAACAGTGATCTAGGAGTGCAAACAAATTATGATGAAAGGAATAAAAAAAGTATACCAAACATATATATATAAAAAAACCTTTAACTGTTACCAAAGGCTTTTAATTCCTAAAAAAAACTGTAAAATATTACTGGCTTCAGTGATATTGTGATACATATGAATAAATTATGTGCAAAATGGTAACAACACAGATGGAAAACTGACTGCCCCTTTTATTTAGGCCTCATGTACAATGGACGTTTTACAGCTGCTCTTTATATTTCTCTTGCCTCTAAACTCCCCTGCACTTTATCCTATGTGTCCAGGCACACATAGACTTTTAGTAGCATTTAGTAGCATTGAAGTTTAGCGGCAAGAAAAAAAAAACATTGCCAGTGCATCCAGGAGCAGCAGAGTTTCGGCAGAAAAACACTTGAAATATGTAAACGCTTCTAAATGCATGTAAGCTATTCATTAATGCTAGTTTACTGCTTGATTTTTAATGTCCATAATAAATTATTTACTCTGGCCGATGAAATTAATTAACGTCCAAATGCTTGACATTGCTAAACGCGTTACCCACTTTTACAAGCATCAGGAGGTTTTTTTTTTAAACTGGTCTCCCCAGGCCCTGCATTCACTATATCTGGTCTCCCCAGGCCCTGCATTCACTATATCTGGTCTCCCCGGACCCTGCGTTCACTATATCTGGTCTCCCCAGGCCCTGCATTCACTATATCTGGTCTCCCCGGACCCTGCATTCACTATATCTGGTCTCCCTGGACCCTGCATTCACTATATCTGGTCTCCCTGGACCCTGCATTCACTATATCCGCTCTCCCCGGACCCTACATTCACTATATCCGCTCTCCCTGGACCCTGCATTCACTATATCCGCTCTCCCCGGACCCTGCATTCACTATATCCGGTCTCCCCGGACCCTGCATTCACTATATCCGCTCTCACCGGACCCTGCATTCACTATATCCGGTCTCCACGGACCCTGCATTCTCTATATCCGTCTCCCGGACCCCGCATTCACTATATCCGGTCTCCACGGACCCTGCATTCACTATATCCGGTCTCCCCGGACCCTGCATTCACTATATCCGGTCTCCACGGACCCTGCATTCACTATATCCGGTCTCCCCGCACCCTGCATTCACTATATCTGGTCTCCCCGGACCCTGCATTCACTATATCCGGACTCCCCGGACCCTGCATTCACTATATCCGGACTCCCCGGACCCTGCATTCATTATATCTGGTCTCCCCGGACCCTGCATTCACTATATCCGGTCTCCACGGACCCCGCATTCACTATATCTGGTCTCCCACAGTACACAGAACATGAAAATGCAAATATTATAGCAAATATGAACTGCTAAATACATTTTCTCATCAGCAGTTAGAGCTGTTAAGTACATCAAGGGAATGAATAAGGTTCAAGCGGACAGTGTCAGTCTTCAGCAGAGCACTGGTTAAAGCTTGTAGGAGGAGTTTTCATTCTCCCCTGATTGTCCTATGAGGTTTCAGGACCCCTGACCTTCTGTCTGGACAGTGCTGATTGGCCCTGTGCTGATCAAATGCTCTCTCCCAAGAAAAAAAAACTGAGCATGTGCTGCTTGCCCCCAAGGCTCTGTTCTATCAGCAGATGGACGAGGGACATTAGATGAAGGGGAGGATCAGGGAAGACAGGATCAAACAGCCTTTCCACACAATGCAGCAGATTAATCCTTTAGGTTCCACAGTGAGTATAACAAGCACACTTTACTGCAGATACAGACTGATTTTACTGTTGTGGATTTAGTAACACTTTAAGATAAGTACATACTGACAACAATAAAGAAAGTTCAATTTTTAGGAATTGCTGGTATACATTGTACAGTGAACATCTAACCAAGTTGAACTATGTAGACACTGTTAAACACTGTCCACCCCATGTGCAATCTGTTCAAGGTCAATGGTGTGACTTCATAGTAGTGTATATAAGTACATATTTGGATTGGATCAAAATGTCAATGGTGGATGACATCAGGTATAAATTACAGAAAGTGCAGATTTCCCAGTAAACACCATAAATATTAGCCACCCTCTGTTGACTGACTCACTACCTCTCCTTGACTACTTTTTAAGTAAAATAATACTTTTCTAAGATTAGGTTTTAACTTTCCTCCAGTTAGTTTGATGTCTCGTCCTCATGTTCTTGATCTTGGTGTCATATTGAAAATACTGCTCTCTTGAACCTTATTCATCTCCTTGATGTACTTAAAGATTTTAGTCATGTCTCCCCTTTTCCGTCTTTCCTCCAGACTGTACATATTAGGTTCCTAAAGTCTCTCTTGATATGTTTTTTTTTTTGTATTAACAATTTTTATTGGTTTTCAAATAAGTAAATTATAAACAGAACAGAGAGAAACATCGATGGCATAGCTACATATAATCATGTCCAATAGAATCATACAAAGTCATACAAAATCAGTGCAGAAACAATCAGGATCTTAGATTCGAGCCGGCAAAGAGGAAATGAAGGAATCCCACGGGAGCCAAATCAACTCAAATACAGCAGACAAACAATTATGTAAAGCAGTCAAATACTCCATCCGTCTTACTTCAGCAATAAGTTTGTACAAAGTCAGCAGTGTGGGGGGAGTAGAAGATAACCAACCCATAGGAATACTTCTCCTGGCCGCGGTCAACACGTGAGCAGCAAGTTTTCTGGCTGGATTAGATAGACCCGGGAATGGCAAGCCCAGCAAAAAATGCAAAGGGTCAAAAGGGAGCGAGGCATGCAGCATTGATTGCAACAAGGAACGGACATCCTCCCAAAAAGGAACAATAGATTTACAAGTCCAAAAAATATGATAGAGAGAACCTGAATCCTTACCACAGCGCCAGCAGACAGGAGAAGCACTCGGGTTGAAAGCATGAAGAACCTCAGGTGTTTTGTACCATAACATCAAAATCTTATAAATGTTTTCCTTAAAAACCACACAAACAGAAGATTTAGATGCATTTACCCAAACATTCTTCCACGTCAGTAAATCAATATCACGTTGTACAAACTGAGACCACCTACGCATGTAAAGGTGAGTTTCATTAGATAAAGGGGATGCAGCCATAAGAATTTTATAAGTATTGGAGATAATACCCCTTTGGTGGGGGCTCTGCATACATAAACGTTCGAAGGGTGTAGGCTTCCCCAGGATCAATGAGGGTGATAGAGTAGAGAAAAAATGGCGTATTTGGAAATATATATATAGGTGATGAGGAGGTAAAGAAGCTTTTTTCTGGAGATCCGGGAATGAATGTAATTTACGAGTCACCGGATGTACCAAGTGATGCAATTGAAAAAGGTTAGATACCACCCAAAGAGACATCCGAGATATGGCCATATTGTCTGGCAGGTTAGGGTTGTAGAGGATATTTGTCAAAGGGGAGCATTCAGAGGCTAGAGTAAATTGAGTCTTACATTTCTGCCATACCGTCAATGAAAATTGCATGGGACCAAGGAATAGATGGCGGAAGGAAGAGATATCCACTGCCGCGGTGGACCAAAGAAGGGAACATGGATGAACTGGGGACAGTTGTAAAGATTCAATCTCAGTCCATGTGTTGGGAGGGTGTTGCGTGGACCATGACAGAAGAAAACTAAGGTGAGTTGCATAATAATACTTGATTATATCCGGCGCTCCCAGACCTCCCCTAGAACGCGGAGAAAGCAGAACAGAACGTGCAATCCTGTGCCGCATATTGTGCCAGATAAAGTTTAGGAAAGATTTCTGAAGCGAGTGAAGCTTGGACATAGGAACGGGAACGGGGAGAGTTGCAAACAAGTACAAGAGTTTGGGTAACACGGTCATTTTTAGAACGTTAATGCGACCGAGAAAAGAGATGGGCAAGGCATCCCAACGTTTCAGAGAGCGAGAGATTGCTATAAACAAAGGGGGGAAATTGGCCTCGTATATGGATTGGTAAGAGAGAGAAATATTAGTACCTACATATTTTAAAGAGTGTGTGCACCACCGGTAGGGAAAGGCTTCCTGAAGCGAGGACAAAACGATAGGTGGGATATGTATTGGGAGTGCCTCAGTTTTGGACGTATTGACTTTGTAACCTGAAATAGCCCCAAATTGTTTCAAGGACTTATGCAAAATCGGTAAAGAAGTATGGGGACTCGTAAGCGTGAGAAGAATGTCATCTGCAAATAACGATAATTTGTACTCATGGGAATGTGACTGTATCCCGCGAATATCCGGGTTTGACCTAATAGCGATGGCTAGAGGTTCCAGACAAAGAATAAACAGTAAAGGAGAGAGTGGGCAGCCCTGACGCGTTCCGTTTGACATCTGAAAGGGAGGCGAGAGAAAAGAAGCTAATCTGACCTGTGAAAGGGGGAATGAATAGAGGGCCTTCAAAGCTGCTACAAATGGACCTTTGAAACCAAATCTCTCCAAGACCATGAACATATAAGGCCAGCTTAAACGGTCGAAAGCTTTTTGAGCATCCAAGCTTAATAACACTGTAGGGGTAGAGGACCTGTTAACCAGATCAACCAGATCAATAGTTCTCCTAGTGTTATCTGCGGCATGTCTGGCAGGTACAAAGCCCACTTGATCCCTATGTATGATCTTGGAGATGATTCCGGACAATCGGTTGGCTAAAAATCTTATAATCGGAATTGAGTAGGGCAATGGGGCGGTAGTTGTCCACGATAGAATGGTCCTTATCGGGTTTAGGGATGACCGAGATATATGCACGGGAGAATTCAGTCTGAGGTATAATTCCCTTAAAAATATCGTGATATAGAGAGAGGAGATGCGGTGCCAGAATACCAATAAATGTTTTATAGTAGGAGTAGGGCAATCCGTCCGGTCCCGGAGCTTTACGAGAAGGGAGAAGTTTGATTGTGTCCAGTAATTCCTCTAGGGTAATGTCAGCATTAAGGGTGGCAGTGTCCGAAGGTGAAATACTCGGGAGTGACAATGTATCAAAAAAATTATCAAATAATGACTGTGTGAGGGGTGGCTGCAGGTCCGGGGTTAAACAGTTATACAATTTCCCGTAAAATGAGCCAAAAAGAGTTGCCATAGCCCGAGGATCGTAAGTGGGGCTTCCATCTGGCTGTATTAGTAAGTCAGGCATCGTGGAAGGGGACTGAGCTTTGAGACGATTGACTAACATACGATGGGGCTTATTGGAAAATTCATAGAATTTCTGCTTGACCCAAAGGAGGGATTGAGCAGTCCTACTGGAGTCAAGAGCTTTAACCTGATCCCGTAGAGAAATTACCCTCTGGAGCCCAGGAATAGATGGCTTAGCCAATAACCGACCTTCCGCCCAAGATAGCTGTTGTATGAGGGAAGCCCTAGCACTCGCCGAGGACTTTTTTAAACGAGAACCCATAGAAATACAGAGCCCTCGAAAAACCGCCTTGTGAGCCTCCCATAGAGTTGAGGAGGAGTTTACGGAACCAACATTATGGGTGAAATAAGTATCAAGTCCCTGCGATAATTCATCTCTAAGATGGTCTGTGGAAAGAAAGGTCTCATTAAGGCGCCAATGACAAGGTTTGGATATAAGAGGGGGGAAAAAAAGGTTTAAAGTCAAAGAGGCATGGTCAGACCAAGTAATGGGATTAATATCAGAAGATACCAGAAGTGGAAGCAATGGAGCAGAAACGAAAAAATGGTCTAGGCGAGAATAACTACGGTGAGGGGTAGAGTAAAAAGTGAACTGTTTATGGAGAGGATGTTTAATCCGCCATGCGTCAAAGAGACGATGCTCCCTAATTAATCTACGAAAGGATTTTGAAGAGGAGCATTGCCGCTTCGAGGGAGAGGACTCAAAAAGAACCTTCCTGTCTTTATGGGGGGAAAGAATCAGATTAAAATCTCCCCCAACTATCACCTGTGAAGTGGAAAAGGAATCCAGTTCGGCGAGTGTTTGGGATAGAAATTGCAATTGGCCTGTGTTAGGGGCGTATAAATTCAGCAGAACTATGGGAGTCTCACTAAACATACACTCCAGAAGAATGAAACGACCCTGTCGGTCAACTTTGGAGGAAACAACCCGAAGGGAGCAATGTGACCCAATCAAAATTGCCGCTCCGGCCTTCCCAGAAGGATCAAAAGCCGAGTAGGCACGGGGAAAAAATCTCGAGGCAAAACGAAAGGAGCCTGTAGATTTGAAATGGGTCTCTTGGACAAAAATGATATCTGCTCCTGAGGATCGAAATTCCTTCAAAGCCATCCACCTTTTTTGAATAGAGTTGAGGCCCTTAACATTGTATGACAGAAACCTCAAAGCCATTATAGAATAACAGTGGCTGGGCTACATGTATTAGCATGACAAATGGAAAAATTACCATCGATGTAGTAAAAAGAAAAAAAACAGAAAACAGAAAACATAACACAACAGAAAAAAATACACAATGAAGAGCAGGTATCCGCAAGGATATAAACTTGGGAACGTCAACTAAGCCCAAGTCGTCTAGGCCATTGGCTAGACAGTATCGAGGGCAGCACAACATCCGACACTTCCGGGAGGACGTCAAACCCGGCCAGAGAAAACAAGAACAAAATAAAATGCACCCAGCAAGGCTATGGCCGAACAAAACACCCGATTCGGCACAAAAGGTCACCCCTGAAAATCATCAGGCAGGAGGGTCGCTTGATCGGGGAGGGCGTGGACGTTGCGGTGTGCGTCTCCTCCGACCTCCGCGGACTGGTGTCCATATCTTGGAAGGGGTGGCAGAAGGACGGGATGGAGTAGGCGGCGGCGAGGACATATCAACAGGTAGAGGTGGAAGTCCCAACTGCTTAAGGAAAGAATCCGCCTCTTGAAGATCACGGAGGACAACATGGGTGTTGTCCTTAACAACCACCAGCTTAAAGGGGAACCCCCAACGATACAGGACACGATGATGTTGAAGATGTGTGGTGATCGGCTTAAAAGCCCGTCGCTTAGCAAGAGTAATCGGAGAAAGATCACAGAAGAGTTGGAGTTTATCACCTTTAAACTCCAAAGAAGATTTGTGGCGGGCTGCTGATAGTAAGGCTTCTTTACTTTGAAAGTAGTGGAAGCGGACTATAACGTCACGTGGACTGGTTCCCTCAATCGGTTTAGGGCCCAGAGAGCGATGGGCCCTATCCATCCGCCAATCTGCTTCTGGGACCATGGGGGCAGTAGCGATGAAGAAGGACAGTAGATGGCAGTGCAATTGAGCATCAGCAACAGATTCGGACAAACCACGTATACGGATATTTTGGCGCCGTTCCCTGTTTTCCAGGTCCTCTTGCTGGAGCTGCATTTGGGACATGGAATGTTTCAGATAGGCATTATCTTCCTCCAAAACGTGAACGTATTGCACCAAATCATCAAACTTACTTTCCAGCTTATCCGTGCGGTCCCCAATCTGGGCTATTTCCCCTCTGAGCTCATTAGCCAATTTTCCCACTTCAGCGGCTATAGAGGCGGTAATGTTTCGTAAAAAAATTTGCAGCTTGTCGTCTAACGCGGAGATTGTGAGCAGAGGAGACGACTTTGTCTGCTGAAGATTCAGACCAGGGGCTGGGAGACCCCCTGGAGTAGGGTTGTCCATAGCCTCTCCTGCTGTCAATTGGGGGTCATGATCCCCCATGTGTGGAAGGATCGGAGCAGAGGTTTGCAGCTGTGCTGGGATTATACAGGGTGCAGTACCCTCCGCGGCCGCTAGAGGTCCGGGATCGTTCCTCGGACCTCTATCCTCACTAGAGGCCGGGGATTGCGGCCTATATAGGAAGCGCCGCAGAGGCGAGGGCCGCGGGTCCTGAGGCTGCGGGGAGGGGGGCTTCCAGCGCCCTATCTTCCCCATAGAAGCCTCTCCCTGGTGCTGGGCCGGGTGCTTGGTGAAACGTGACTCACCCGAGGCAGAAGATCAGCTGTAGTGCGAAGCGGGTGAGTCACTCCTGGCCGGGGATGAGCGGAGCTCAGCAGAACACGTCTGCCATCATCCCTGGCCACGCATGCGCCCCTTGATATGTTTTATCCCCCAGACCATTCACCATTTTTTTTTTATTACCCATCTCTGGACTAGTTCTATTTTTTCAATATCTTTTTGTAAGAGCGGTCTCCATAACTGGACACAGTATTCTAAATGAAGCATGTGATGGGAGTCACTTTGGGTGGGGGGCCCATGGAACCCATCTCACTTTGGAGAGGTGGGGAGACCCCTGTCTCAGCTCCCCATATCCCTCTTATGTGTAAGTCACCCTGTGCCTGTTGGGGGTACAGGGTGATTTGCCCTAATATTGTGTGGGCTTTGTCTCAGACTGTGTAGACATGTGTAGGAGATAGGTGGGGTGGGGGTTGTTGATTGTTGAATGCTATGTGGCTGCATTCCATTGTTCTATTATGTGTCTAGCTTGGGAGCAAACTATTATGGGATGTATGTGTTTATGTGTATGAGCTTAGTGGGGGGGGTGTCTCCTGCAGCCCTCCCTCCTGATGGGACTGTCTTCTGGTGTGAAGTCTGAATACCTGTTTGTCTCTTGTTACTAAATGTAGATTGCCCCACCCTGTGTCATTATTCAGGGAGGGGGGACTGTCCCCTGAGTGTATATGTCTTGTATCTGTGTTCAAATAAAGTCGTCTAGTCTTGTATGGTCAGCTGTGGTGTCTGTTGTCGGTGTTCGGACGGGGAACGGAAGTACTCAAGCACAGTGTGGGTCGGTTCCGTTACAAATTATAACTAAAGATCTATATAAAGGAACCAGGACCTCCTTCCTCCTGTTAGCGACCACTCTAGTGATGCATCCTAGAATTCATTTTCCTTTTTCCACTGCCTGGCCACACTGTTTGCTTATTTTGCAATCATTTGAAATAAGTACCCCCAAATAATTTTCCTCTGTAGTGCTGGCCAACACCATACCCCCAATGTTGTACTCTTTTAAGGGATTATTTTTCCCTGTGTGCATTATTTTATAGTTATGAGAAGCTGAGAAGCCCCAAGATAAAATATGTGGGACTTTAACCTCCCTGGCTGATTTTTGGTGCTGAAAGCGGTACCAATATTTTGCATGGAAATTTGGCGTTTTATATTGTAGACCTGCAGTTCTTAGGAATAATTCACTGAAATCTGTCCGAACAAGAGTCTAGTAAACATCCCGGGGATGATAACATTTGAAACACGAAATCATAAATTATAATTTAATAAATAATCATAAAAAATAATAATATAATAATAATAAATTTAATTCAATAATATAATCAAACCAAAAACACTGAAATGTGAAATATAGCGCCAAGTTCGCCCATCGCTGAGCTCAGTCGCAGAATCGTTTTCAGTGTCTGATGAGGAATTTCCCCCACGAATCATTATCACTCAATTCTGCAAGTGGTTCTAATTTACTATCGCTGTTCTCTAGCCGGTCTAAAACTGCTTTTGACCTAAAGGGACGTTTTTTGGACGCCATGGACGTTTCTCAGTTTCCAGGCAATAAGAACAGTAAAAATGCAGGCAGGGCGCCAGACAAAGCACTCGGGACAAAATGTATGTGAAATGGTTTGATACAGGAATGTTATACTATGTGATTTTAATGATTTTAGTGAATGTCACTTTTTGTCATTTTCAAATTTCCCACCGGTTCTGTCCCCCATACGTCCCAACGCTCGCTGGGGATGGAACCCAGAAGACAGATGCCGGCATCGGCCGGATTACATTGCCGGGGACACTGCAGGAGGGACATCGCGGGAGCGCAGGACAAGGTAAGTGATCGAGGGATTGCGGAGCAACGCTGCATGGTAATCCTGAGTGTAGCTCGGGGGGGTTACTGCTTGTGGTGCTAAAACTTTACCCCGAGCTACACTCGGGAATACCGCCAGGGAGGCTATGGGCAACTAAAAAGGATACTGAGGTAAAATACACCAAGCTTTCTTAACATAAACAAATACAAAAATTATATGGTTTGACCCATAGATAAATCATATGTAAATGGCTATGTTTCAAAAAGACAAAAGACATTAGTTTGTATATCTATGACATTTTCATTTGTTCCACTATAGCTTTATGTTTTGAGTACCTGATGCGTTTCAGAATATTTTCTTTCATCAGTGGTGAGCAGTGGACCAGGATGATGCATCCTATATGGATATATTTAGAATACACATAGCCAAAAAATAATAAAACCAGTCTTCCAATACCTGCCAGCACCCACAAATGTGGGAACCCCACTGGTCCAGATGATCCCAGTACTGAGATCGCCATAACAGCCCCAGCCAAGCTGGAGACATGTCTGCACACTGGCCAAACTAGCGGCCACCACCTGCACTCTCCTCACAGCTTGGGCCAGCTCAGCCTCGCTATTTTCATTTAGAAACATTGAACTGCAGTTTCCACCGTTTTAAACAATCTTCCAGCAATGCCAAATCATGCTCCATGTTACAGAAACCTCCAGGTATATTAACCCTAATGCAAGCCGTTGTATTACCAGAAAAAAGACATACTTTACCCAACAACCCTTTAGTTACTGTATATCACTTATATATAGATTAATTAGAACAGTACCTAGTACAGAGCCTTGCGGCACACCAGTAATAATGAGTCTCTTATCCAAATGAACCCCATTTACAAAATCACTCTGGTATCTATCCTTTAGCCAACTGCGTATTCACTGGACCACCCAAGGATTAGGTCAAGTAACTTAAATTTTGTATTGAATCATTATGCAGAACTGTATGCCTTGCTGAAATCAAGATTTGTTTTTTTATAAATGTACCTGTTTCTGCAACATTTGTCTCTTTGAAATTTAAAATGTTTGCTTTTGTAAATGATTTTTCCGTTCTTGTTTTAATATCAAACCAAAGACATTGGTGATCACTAAAACCAAAATGTTCTCCCACCTCAACATCAGACAGTTGATCCCCATTTGTCAGTACTAGGTCTAGAATATGATCACCTCAGGTTGGGCTTTTTACTAACTGTTTTAGAGAAACCCCATTCATTACCTCCATTACACCCCTGCTCCTGCAGTAGCAGTTTGAGAATTCCAGTCAATGTCAGGCATGTTGAAGTCAACCATAATTTAAACCTCTTCTTTCATAACCTCTAGCCAATCAACATGTTATCATAATCTTCAGTCTGTCCTGGGGGTCTGTTTCTAAGGGAGGACCCCTATCTTTTAGGAAGGCAGACCCAGAGGGTTTCAAGTATTTCATTTGTTTTTGAGTGAATGTTAGCATTATGCTATTTTTGACATATATGGCATCTTCACCTTCCCTCTTCCCTACTCTGTCATTATTGTATAGTATATACCCTGGTATAGTTATTTCCCAGTCATTTGAATCCCTGAACCACTTCTCCGTAATTGCAACAAGGTCCAGGTTGTCCGTAGACGTAAGAGCTGCCAGCTCACAAAGCTTGTTGCCTAAACTATGAACATTAGTGCCCATGACGCGACAAACACTGTGATCTACTACTTTATTTTTACCACTAGAAACTTTAATTGAAGTGACTAACCCATCAGCCCAGTCCTTAGCAACAAAAACCTGCAAGGTAAAATCATCATAAACAGCGCAAATAATAAAACCAAATAAAATTAAAATGAACAAATAGTCCCACTCCAAAAAGTTGTGTAAATTATATAAAGTGTTGAGAAAAATATATATCAAAACAAATGAGAAAAATAAGAAAAAGAAAAAAAATTTGTCTTTGTTCAAAAGAAGTGTGCTTCCACCACGAACCAGTGCTTCAACCAACATATACCGCACTCACCAGATTCTGGTGAAGTAAACGCCTTTTAGGAATTTTAGGGATCCTAGACCATTCTTTTCAGCCTCCAGAACTCCACTCCACCACATGAGACCTTTAATCCACCTTCTAATACTTCCAAACTTCTCCTCCCAGACAGACAGGCTCCAAAATAGTGTTGGAGAAATTAAAAAACACATATAGTGTAATACTGCAACACCCAGCATTCAGTAATGTAAAAACACCAGGCCACTCACATTTGATAGAATAAAAACCATCATGTTTTATTGCCTCAAAAGGCTATCACAATTCTCATTGCATCCAGGACAGCATCAGAAATCCCACAGCTTGGCAGAGGGTGACAGGTTATCTATTCACAGAACAACAAGATGGCCGCTTGGAACTCAACGCTTCGACATGCGTTCCACTCACCGGAAGTGACGTATGACATTGAACAGCAGACTGGAAGTGCATCAACACGTTTCACCCCTCCCACAGGGTGTTTTCAGAGACACACACCTCCAGCACCAAGCCACTTTTATCCACAACAAAGGACCCTCCCCTCTCTTCTCATAGGTCAAATGATATTAATGAATCCTCTCACCCTGTCATCCTATGCCCCCGTGGAATTCCTTCACATTATGTTCAACAAAACACGTATCCCAAAACCAATTCCTACAGACAATTATACTAAACACTAGTTCATATAGAAAGTTTGGGGCACAGTGTTACATCCCAAAACCTCAGTTGGTACAAAACAATAATTATATACCCTAGATTATAAAGGCAAATTGAGAACCACAGTCATCTCATTTCATTTATAGAACACCACCAACGCTAAGGAGTAGATTGGTAAAAATGTTCCCGATTTACCAAGGAAGCTGCCAACCTTCTTGGATAGGGTTGTTTTTTTCAAATGTGGAAGATGTTTAGCATGCAAAAACATGAGAGGGGATAATAAAAGGAGGTATGATAATTTTCAGTCTTGTTCGAATGGAACCTTGTATGAGGGATGCAGACCTTCTCTTTTGTACAGCTCAATGTCAGACCACCTGCTAGCATCACGACTAACATAACCAAAGCCTTTAGATTTGCACCAACCCTTTAACAAAACATTGAACTCTGCTATATAAAGTACTTTCTCTTGTTGTCCAATATGGACAGGTAAGACCTCTCAAAATGTAAGAGTACACCCTAACTGTTGAAGATACTGGTCCAAATTCTGGCCCAAAACTAATAGAAGATGGAAGCTGGTAATATCTAGAACACAATGAAAAAACTCCATTCAAAATAGTGCATGAGTGCTTGTGTAAGCTCCGTAGCTTAATCTGAATTGCACACATGCACTATGACGTGTGGTATGCTCAAACAATGAAACATAAGCTCAAAGTTCAAATTCTAAAGCCAAAGATCAACATCGATCCCCTCATGTTTTGCATTGCATTGTTGTTGTTCTGTCACATGTTCTGTCCCCCTTTGTAATGTACAGTGCTGAGAGAACTATTGGCGCTTTATAAATACTGTATAATAATAATAATAATCTAAATGCATTTATCTCACCCAGAAGCTGTGTGTCAACATATGAAAGTGCCAGTAAGGCCAATATTATTTATTTATTATTTATTTATCGAGTTTATATAGCGCCAAAGGGTTTGCTCAGCGCTGTACAATAGAGGGGGGACAATACATGAAACAGTACAGTAACATCAAACAGCACACAAGGGGTAAGAGGGCCCTACTCTTTCGAGCTTACAATCTAGGAGGGAGGGGGTAGAGGTACAGGAGGAAATGGCTGTGGGGGATGGAGTGGAAGGAGGAGGGAAGGGCAGCGGCTGTTAGGTGAGGGTGGGGTAGGCTTCCCTGAAGAGGTGGGTTTTCAGGGAGCGCCTGAAGGTGAGGAGGGAAGGTGACAGTCTGATGGGTTGGGGTAGTGAGTTCCAGAGGATGGGGGAGGACCTGGAGAAGTCTTGCAGTCGTGCGTGGGAGGAGGAGACCAGGGAGCAAGATAGAAGGAGGTCCTGTGAAGAGCGAAGGGTACGGGTAGGGTGGTATCTGGGAATCAGGTCGGTGAGGTAGTTAGGGGCAGTGTTGTGAATGGCTTTATAGGTCAGAGTGAGCAGTTTGAATTTAATGCAAATATCAATATTAAATCTATTACAAGTAATAAAGAAATGCAAATATATTGTCTAATCCTTTTCAATTATTTGAATTTTTTTTGTAATTAAAATAATTTTCTTCTCTTCTCTTCTCTTCTCTTTCCTACATGGATACATTGAGAATACACATAGCCAAAGAACAATAAAACCAGTCTTCCGATTAAAATATTTTTCTCTCTTCTTTTCTTCTCTTCTCTTCTCTTCTCTTTTTTCACTTTTCTTTTTCTTTCTTCAGGTCATGGATGAGAAAAATATTACCAGCATCAGAAACATTTGCCTACTAGGATTTAGGGCACCTCAAAATGTAACAATTTTGGTGTTTTTTCTTTTCCTTGTGATTTATTGTGTGACAATATGTGGAAACCTCTTGATCATCACACTGGTGTCTTACAACAGAACGCTCCATTCTCCCATGTACTTATTCCTCTCCCAGCTGTCTCTATCAGATATCTTATTAGTAACTGATATTATTCCTAGCATACTTCAGGCTGTTATTTTAAAAGAGAGGGAAGTTTCAATTTCTATATGCATTACCCAGTTTTATTTCTATGGTGTTTCATTAACGTTAGAGATTCTTCTTCTAACAGTGATGTCCTACGACAGGTATTTGGCTATCTGTAAACCATTGCATTATAATTCAACAATGACCTACAATCTTTGCTGGGTTTTGGTTTCCCTAAGTTGGACTATTAGCTTTTCAGTTATCTTGATTCATACTTTGACAATGTCAAAATTGCAGTTTTGTGGTCCCAATATTATTGATCACTTTTTCTGTGATTTTGATCCAATTCTAAAACTTTCTTGCACTAACACCTTTATTGTTCAACTGGAAGCAACATTGTCAAGTGCTATTTTTATTGTCATCCCATTCTTTATCATCATTGCTTCCTATATTTATATTATATTCACCATTTTTAAAATTCCATCTATTTCTGGGAGGCAGAAAGTTTTCTCCACTTGCAGCTCCCACCTGACTGTTGTTTCAATCTATTATGTTACTTTAGGTTGTGTTTATTTGGTACCTAGTAGAGTATCATCATGGAACATCTCTAAATTCCTGTCATTACTGTACACTGTGGTCACTCCATTGATGAATCCAATTATATACAGCCTTAGAAATAAAGACTTCACAAACATTCTGGGAAAATTGGTTAATTCAGAGGGAAACTGTTGGTAATTTATTGTTTACTTGGTGAATTTGTTTTTTTTTTTGCTTTGTATAGTGTATATGCTTGCAAGGAAGAAAAAAAGTGGAAAAACAAGTAACCAACTCATATTCACTCATGGTTAAGCAATACTACATTGCAAAAAAAATTGTTCAATATAACAGAATGAGTTCATGTCAACTAAACTGTATGGTCATCATCTTGATTAATAAATGTATGTTCAGAAAACAACATTGTTTCTTTATATATCCACTATTATCATTTTTCATATGGTAGCATTATGTTGTGTGGAATACCAGAAAATCAACAGTGGATATCATTTTGTAAGTATAGTGAATTACGTTTTCAGCCAGGGGGACAAACATTTTTCAAACTCTTATGGACAGCCACTCTTCATATGTTAGTTTGTACAAACATATTGCTTGAGTAATATTAAACCCAATGCATTCATCTTGGTAATTCTAGGAAATTGCACTGAATAGTTATTAACCTTTTTGGTGTAACAAAATCATAAACACTAAAGAAATTTTGTACAGTTGAGAAGATTGGAATCTTCCATATAACCCAATCTTCCATATAACCCAACAAACATCTAGTTGGATTACATATGAGTTATTGAGGCTAAGTGGAGCATACAGAGTGTCATAGATATTATTTTAGTGCCTCCAAGTATTACCTGGTTCTGTCTATGCACTACGTTCCTTGGTTATTCATACAATAAAACAATAGTTTCTTCCACTGCTGTAGCCACATTATTAGCTTCAGAAAAGAACCACCAATGGGCATGGGTAAGATGTGAAGCCATGTAATACACCTGAAGATTTGGAATGGCCCCTCCAACACTACAGGTTGTACAGTATCCTTTGCTTTCCTGGCTGACCTACTCTCCCAGAGGAATGCCATTACCATATAATCTATCATAGAAAGCAATGTCTGTAATGGACAGGAGGTAGGAAAGTAGGCTGAAGGACACGAATAGAGAACAGAAGAAGCACCTCTAAGTGCAGTATAGGTAACTTTAATGGATAACAAAATGTAGAGCAACTGACATATTGCATGTTAAAAGCAAGCTCAAAAGGATGGGAGAGAGGCTGTGTCCATGCTCTTTCAGCCGTGTCTGCACTCAGAAGACCCTGGATATAGGAAAGAACCAGCCGGCATGTGGAGTCTCCTAAAGATGGCGTCTGTAATGCACATTGAGGCATGACGTCAGCATCAGTGTTATCACGTATATGGAGCAGCATGCATAGCGACACATTTTGGAGCATGCTCTAGACCTGTAAGGGCCGAAGCATGCTCCCTTATCAAGCTAAGGCCTTTCCTTTCAACCGTCCGACTCTTTCCTACATCCTCGGTCTTCTGAGTGCTTGCTTTTAACATGCAGTATGTGAGTTGTTCTACATTTTGTTATTCATTAAAGTTACCTATACTGCACTCCGCGGCTCTTCTTCTCTTCTCTATTCTACACAGAGTTCTGCTACTTCTATATGAGGCTTGCCCTAGTGCTATATGGACTTTTGTAGTCCTACATTGGACTTTTTGGACCCTTTTATTATTTTAATAGCTGGGTGGTAGAAATTTGCGTTGATTGTTCTCTATTTGAGTTTCGTGCTTGGCTGAAGGATACAAGCATGTAGAGAAAATATTTGATCTCTCCCAATTTACTTAGAAGGCAGAGAAATGGTAAAACACCCCATGCGAGGGTTACAAATCTTTATAGGGAGATCTGGGTGTATTCCAGATATATCAGCATATCATCTACAAATAGGAAGAATGTTTCCTCCAGTCCATTAATGATAAAACCTCAAACAGCAGAGTGAGATCATGACAGTTCTGCAAGTGGGCAACAAGGGACAGAGAACAACAATACCTAGTGTCCAGGGGCGGACTGACCATTTGGAAACTCAAGCACTGCCCGAGGGCCCGGGGTCAGTAGGGGGGCCCATGATATGCCCCTGGTACCTTTTTCATAGGCTGTTTTGAGTTTGGGCAAGGACACAGGGGCCCCATGATCCCCTATTGCCCGGGGACCCCATGAGTTGTCAGTCCGCCCCTGCTAGTGCCTCTGCAAATGCAAAACAGGTCAGATAGGTCAGATATATAATTGCTAACATACAATCTGACATTGTATTTGTAATATAATAGTTTGACCCACTGACTGAATGACTCTCCAAAACTCAAAACTTGCCAGGACCTTCAACACGTATGGCCATTCAAATGAATCAAATGCTGTATGGGTATCCAGGGTCACTACAACCCTGGATGTCATGGCCGGATGGCTAATTTTTATGTTAACCTCCCTAACGGTATTCCCGAGTGTAGCTCGGGGTAAAATTTCTATACCAAAAGCGGTAACCCCGAGCTACACTCGGGTTTACCATGCGGCGCTGCATAGGGAGTCCCTGCAGCACTTACCTTGTCCTTCGCTCCCGCGATGTCCCCCCTGCAGCGTCCCCGGCCATCTCCTCCGGCAGATGCCGGCATCCGGCTCCTGTGTTCCGGTCCCTGTGACGTCGGGACGTACGGGCGCCGCCGCCGCCGGCGGGAAATTTGAAAATTTAAAAAAAATTTCATTTTTTTCAAAACGATTTTTCATAGTAAAACATTGCTGTTTCAACCCATTTCACATACATTTTGTCCCGAGTGCTTTGTCCTGTCCCCGTCTGCATTTTGAATGTTCTTTCTGCCTGGAAACTTAGAAAAGTCCACGGCGTCCAAAAAGCGCCCCTTTAGATCAAAAGCGGTTTTAGACCGGCTAGAGAACAGCGATAGTAAATCAGAACCACTTGCAGAATTGAGTGATAATGATTCGTGGGGGAAATTCCTCATCAGACACTGAAAACGATTCTGCGACTGAGCTCAGCGATGTGCGAACTTGGAGCTCTATTTCACATTTCAGTGTTTTTGGTTTGATTATATTATTGAATTAAATGTATTATTATTATATTATTATTTTTTATGATTATTTATTAAATTATAATTTATGATTTTGTGTTTCAAATTTTATCATAGCCGGGATGTTTACTAGACTCTTGTTCAGACAGATTTCAGTGAGTTATTCCTAAAAATTACAGCCTACAATAAAAAAAATACATATTTCCATGCAAAATAATGGTACCGCTTTCAGCACCAAAAATCTGAAATAATCAGACCGCCAGGGAGGTTAATAAACAGTACATTTGTTAAGGTTTGATCTGAAAGAATAATAGATGTGACCACATTTTTTAATCTGCAGGCCAGAACTTTATATAGGATTTTTTGGAGTTTATTAAAAGAAATATGACAATAAGATTCACAATATGAATGATCATTTTGAGGCTTAAGAATAAGAGTTATTAAAGCTTCAGCCATAGAAGGGGGGAGACAACTCTCTTTAAAGCATGTTTATATACCTATAAAGAGAAACTCCACTTTTGTTGAGAAAAAAACATTCCCCTCTGGGTGATCTCTGTACATTGAAAGGATTCTAACAACCTTTGTTGCAGATTCCCACCTTTTGTTATTCTGAAGAAAGAGCTGTTTGTTAGTCTATGTCCATGTGGAAAATGAATCTCATGGGAGTGATTTCATAACTATCGATCAGCTGCTGCACCTGCAGGGTTCTAATGAGGAAAACGGAAGGGTCTGCATCCCTTTAGATGTGATTCCCCTTTGGGAGTATCTCACCAAAAATGACATTTTTGTTGTATGGGAAGCCTGAAATGTAGTGCAGACATCTGGGAAAATCAGTGAGCCAATCATACAAATAGGAAATGATGTTGCTGGGGGGAGTTCTCTACGCATTCTGTGTACAGAACTCATCCAGATAAGTATATTAAAGTGTACTGCCAAACATATGATAATGAAACTGAAATATATCAAAACAAATAAATATCCGTGATATCAAAGAACAATAGTGCAAAAAAACAATGGTGCAAAAAAACAATGGTGCAAAAAAACAATGGTGCAAAAAAAGTATTTTAAAATATTGTCCATCCACCACCATAAAATACTCTTGCTTGCAGCAAAACAATTCCAATCAAAATTGTCATCACCATCTCCCAGTGAATTGAAGACTCACCAGAAATGATGGCTACCACTACAACAGCATAAATGCCCATGTGTTTAAGCAAAGATTCCAAAGGCACGTGTATCTTGACATGAGGCTCCGTTGGTGGGTGTCATTCTGTTGAAGTTGTGGAGCAGAAACATACATCCAAGCAGGGGCGGACTGACCATTTGGAAACTTGGACACTGCCCATAGGCCTGGGGTCAGTAGGGGGCCCCATGAGATGCCCCTGGTACCTTTTTTATAGGCTGTTTTGAGTTTGGGCAAGGACACAGGGGCCCCATGATCCCCTATTGCCCGGGGGCCCCATGAGTTGTCAATCCGCCCCTGCATCCAAGTAGTGCTAATACTGCTGGAAGGTACACTGTGCCAAGATTTTATAAGCTTTGTTACAGCGGGCATCCATACAGATTTGCTCCACCTAACTAGGTAAATGCTTCCCAACGGCATTACCTTTAAATAATTTACAAATCGTGTAATCGGCAATGCAACGCAATAACCTTTGATAACATGCAAGTGCACAAAATGCATTAGGGAGGAGCCAAGCCAGAGACCTGATACTGCATGAGCCATGAGGGAGGCCAGCGGCCATCTTTAATTTGGTTACATATCCATGTATGCTTCCACAGCATTCCTGTAATCCAGATGTGAGTGCTTTCTGTTTTTACTGCTTATTCGCCAATTAATAAACTTACTGCACTATATTAGCACTTTCTCTTCCTGGCTCATTTATTTTGAGCATTTAAGGTGGATCTCTTAAGTGCTTTTGTTTGCTATACACACACTTGGAGTGAAGTTTCTCCTGGAGTCCGGACAGTAGCAGTGGATGATCAGCTGTTGTGCGGCCGTATGCCAGATGATCCCCGTGGATACACCAGGACGATGATGACCAGGAGTGGTCTGAGTTACTCAAAGGCGCTTCTCATTGCGCTCTGGTTAGTGCAATAAATTCTCATTTTTCACTACCCACTTGGAGCACGTTTTTCACCTATTTGTATATTGGACTTTTATTATCACTCACGCACCATTTACGCCATAACCAGACGCAGCTAATTGGCACACCCATATATCACCATTTGGCAGGACTGCATACAACCTGGCAGTTCAATACGCTAGGTGTATAATTATCTGGTGTTTTCATATGAATGTAAAGTGAAAAAAACAAGAAGCGCACCAACCTTGCGCATTACCTCAGTAACCAAAATTTATTAAATAAAAGAATGGTACTCACAAACAGCAAATAAAAACAGGCATGTAAGTCCTCCAAGGGACTTCAGAGACAAGAGGACAGCGCGAATTCCATCATGGGGGTAGACACTCAGTACAGCTGACGCGTTTTGAAGGTCATGCCTTCTTCCTCAGAGCTCTGAGGTAATGCGCAAGGTTGCAGCGCTTCTTGTTTTTTTCACTTTGCAGTATTGTTCGGGCTTCCCCAGCCTTGTTTTGGAGCTGCACGACCTTTTTTGCTCCGGTGGTTGCTTCATCTGGGGTTGATTTCACCTACTCACCACCGGCCTGGGTCCCGGAGTGCAGAAAAAATCATATTTGGTTTTCATATGAACGTTTATACTAACGCATTCACTTTGTTTCCAGATGTGGTTATACATATAGATATCATTATGTTTGTTCAGAGCCAGGGGCGGACTGACCATTTGGAAACTCGGGGTCAGTAAGGGGCCACATGAGATGCCCCTGGTACCTTTTTCATAGGCTTTTTTGAGTTTGGGCAAGGACACTGGGGCCCCATGATCCCCTATTGCCCAGGGGCCCCATGAGTTGTCAGTCCGCCCCTGTTCAGAGTGCTGCATTTCTATGATTTTTGTACTTTTGAAGGTTGGAGGTTATACCTTTTATGCCAGCTGCTTTTTATCACAATTCTTTTATCTAGCGCTCGTTTACCCATTTTATCTATTTCATCCATACAGATTTGCTTTCTTGACCGCAGCTCCACCTAACTAGGTAAATGCTTCTCAACATCATTACTAGAGATGAGCGAATCGAACCTGGCGAAGTGGAATTCGTTTCGAATATCAGGAAAAATTTGATTCGCATCGAATCCGAATTTCAGCAAACTTCGGGTGCACGAATCGAATTTTTCCCGATCAGCTGGCAAAAGTGTCACTGCAGAGAGCTCCGCTATTTCTGACAGTTCTGACAGTTCATTTACAGCGGTTGAAACATTGTATCTATTTGTTTCCATTTAGGATACAGATGTTTTTATTCGGAAATAAATAGATACAATGTTTCAACCGCTGTAAATGTGAAGGAACTGTCAGAGAACTGTCAGAAATAGCGGAGCTCTCTGCAGAGACACTTTTTGCTGTACTTTAATTCTTCTTCTTTTCATTCTTCTTCTTTTCATGCTTCTTTTCATTCTTCTTTTCATTCTTCTTCTTCTTTTCATTCTTCTTCTTCTTCTTTTCATTCTTCTTTTCATTCTTCTTCTTCTTCTTTTCATTCTTCTTCTTCTTCTTTTCATTCTTCTTCTTCTTTTCATTCCTCTTCTTTTCATTCTTCTTCTTCTTCTTTTCATTCTTCTTCTTCTTCTTTTCATTCTTCTTTTCATTCTTCTTCTTTTCATTCTTCTTCTTCTTCTTTTCATTCTTCTTTTCATTCTTCTTCTTCTTCTTTTCATTCTTCTTCTTCTTCTTTTCATTCTTCTTTTCATTCTTCTTCTTCTTCTTTTCATTCTTCTTCTTCTTCTTTTCATTCTTCTTTTCATTCTTCTTCTTCTTTTCATTCTTCTTCTTTTCATTCTTCTTCTTCTTTTCATTCTACTTCTTTTCATTCTTCTTTTCATTCTTCTTATTTTCATTCTTCTTCTTCTTCTTTTCATTCTTCTTTTCATTCTTCTTCTTCTTCTTTTCATTCTTCTTCTTCTTCTTTTCATTCTTCTTCTTTTCATTCTTCTTCTTCTTCTTTTCATTCTTCTTTTCATTCTTCTTCTTCTTCTTTTCATTCTTCTTCTTCTTCTTTTCATTCTTCTTTTCATTCTTCTTCTTCTTCTTTTCATTCTTCTTTTCATTCTTCTTCTTCTTCTTTTCATTCTTCTTTTCATTCTTCTTCTTCTTCTTTTCATTCTTCTTCTTCTTCTTTTCATTCTTCTTCTTCTTTTCATTCTTCTTTTCATTCTTCTTCTTCTTCTTTTCATTCTTCTTCTTCTTCTTTTCATTCTTCTTTTCATTCTTCTTCTTCTTCTTTTCATTCTTCTTCTTCTTCTTTTCATTCTTCTTTTCATTCTTCTTCTTCTTCTTTTCATTCTTCTTCTTCTTCTTCTTTTCATTCTTCTTTTCATTCTTCTTCTTTTCATTCTTCTTCTTCTTCTTTTCATTCTTCTTTTCATTCTTCTTCTTCTTCTTTTCATTCTTCTTCTTCTTCTTTTCATTCTTCTTTTCATTCTTCTTCTTCTTCTTTTCATTCTTCTTCTTCTTCTTTTCATTCTTCTTTTCATTCTTCTTCTTCTTTTCATTCTCCTTCTTCTTCTTTTCATTCTTCTTTTCATTCTTCTTCTTCTTCTTTTCATTCTTCTTTTCATTCTTCTTCTTCTTTTCATTCTTCTTCTTCTTCTTTTCATTCTTCTTTTCATTCTTCTTCTTCTTCTTTTCATTCTTCTTCTTCTTCTTTTCATTCTTCTTCTTTTCATTCTTCTTCTTCTTCTTTTCTTTCTTCTTTTCATTCGTTTTCTTCTTCTTTTCATTCTTCTTCTTCTTCTTTTCATTCTTCTTCTTCTTCTTTTCACTCTTCTTTTCATTCTACTTCTTTTCATTCTTCTTCTTCTTCTTTTCATTCTTCTTCTTCTTCTTCTTTTCATTCTTCTTTTCATTCTTCTCATTCTTCTTTTCATTCTTCTTCTTTTCATTCTTCTTCTTCTTCTTTTCATTCTTCTTTTCATTCTTCTCATTCTTCTTCTCATTCTTCTTCTCATTCTTCTTCTCATTCTTCTTTTCATTCTTCTTCTTCTTCTTTTCATTCTTCTTCTTCTTCTTTTCATTCTTCTTTTCATTCTTCTTCTTCTTCTTCTTCTTTTCATTCTTCTTTTCATTCTTCTTCTTCTTCTTTTCATTCTTCTTTTCATTCTTCTTCTTCTTCTTTTCATTCTTCTTCTTCTTTTCATTCTTCTTTTCATTCTTCTTCTTCTTCTTTTCATTCTTCTTCTTTTCATTCTTCTTCTTCTTTTCATTATTCTTCTTTTCATTCTTCTTTTCATTCTTCTTCTTCTTCTTTTCATTCTTCTTCTTCTTTTCATTCTTCTTCTTCTTCTTTTCATTCTTCTTTTCATTCTTCTTCTTCTTCTTTTCATTCTTCTTCTTCTTCTTTTCATTCTTCTTTTCATTCTTCTTCTTCTTTTCATTCTTCTTCTTCTTCTTTTCTTTCTTCTTTTCATTCGTTTTCTTCTTCTTTTCATTCTTCTTCTTTTCATTCTTCTTCTTCTTATTTTCATTCTTCTTTTCATTCTTCTTTTCATTCTTCTTCTTCTTCTTTTCATTCTTCTTCTTCTTCTTCTTTTCATTCTTCTTTTCATTCTTCTCATTCTTCTTTTCATTCTTCTTCTTTTCATTCTTCTTCTTCTTCTTTTCATTCTTCTTTTCATTCTTCTCATTCTTCTTCTCATTCTTCTTCTCATTCTTCTTTTCATTCTTCTTCTCATTCTTCTTTTCATTCTTCTTCTTCTTCTTTTCATTCTTCTTCTTCTTCTTTTCATTCTTCTTTTCATTCTTCTTCTTCTTCTTCTTTTCATTCTTCTTTTCATTCTTCTTCTTCTTCTTTTCATTCTTCTTTTCATTCTTCTTCTTTTCATTCTTCTTCTTCTTTTCATTCTTCTTTTCATTCTTCTTCTTCTTCTTTTCATTCTTCTTCTTTTCATTCTTCTTCTTTTCATTCTTCTTTTCATTCTTCTTCTTCTTCTTTTCATTCTTCTTCTTCTTCTTTTCATTCTTCTCATTCTTCTTTTCATTCTTCTTCTTCTTCTTTTCATTCTTCTTTTCATTCTTCTTCTTCTTCTTTTCATTCTTCTTCTTCTTCTTTTCATTCTTCTTCTACTTCTTCTTCTTCTTCTTCGTGCCCCGTGACTGCCCAAATGAGTGAAGTGTGCGGTGATTCTAAGATCGACGGCACTCATCTGCATGTCATACTGACTGACAGTATTATTTCTCTTCCCCAGCAGACTCCAAGGGCATTTAAATTAAAGGTACAGTGTTCTGCACTAATATAAAGGCTCTCTGAAGCCTAGAAACCCTTTAAATAAGTTAAATTTGCGGCGATTAATTTCGCATTGAATCGAATTTCTCCCGCAAATTCGGCGAATCAGCCGAATCGAATTTTTGAATAATTCGCTCATCTCTAGTCATTACCTTTAAATAATTTACAAATCTTGTAATCGGCAATGCCACGTAATAACCTAAATCAACAGTGAAACTATCACATACAAACTCTCACGCTCGGTAGCTAGCTCCAGCAGTATTAGCACTTCTTGGATGTTTGTTTCTGCTCCACAGGTTAGACAGAAGGACACCCACCAACAGAGTCTCATGTCAAGATGCATGTGCCTTTGGAATCTTTGCTTAACCCCTTGATACCGAGCGCACGCAAATATGCGGCCTCTTGGCGTCTGGGCCTTGACGCTGAGCGGCCGTATATTTGTGTACAATTAGAAAATACATATGTGCTGAGAGCGCTTCCAGCACATATGTCCGTGACTTATGGAAAGGTCCCGATCTCACCTTTCGATCAGGACCTTTTCTAATCATGTGACCGCCGTGACGGCGAATCACAGCCGTCACATGACCCTAAAACCCCACCCCGACTCCCGGCTTCTGAAACTCTTAAAGGGCCTGGAGGTGTCTGCGCGAAGAGGTTAAACACATGGGCATTTATGCTGTTGTATTGGCAGCCATCATTTCTAGTGAGTCTTCACTGGGAGATGGTGATGACAATTTTGATTGGAATTGTTTTGCTGCAAGCATGAGCACTTTATGGTGGTGGATGGATAGTATTTTAAAATATTTTTTTATTGCGCCATTTTTTTTGCACTATTCTTTGATATCATGGATTTTTATTTGTTTTGATATATTTCAGTTTCATTATCATATGTTTGGCGCTACACTTTATGTTTCAGTTACTATTTAGGTTTGTATGCTACCTTTTGGTGTTAGCTGCTTTACACTCCCAGTCAGCGTGGATATTTTTTAATTTTTTTTAGCAGATAGCCATATTATTCTGCATTTTACAGAAGATTGCAGTTTTTGTACCTTGTCTTTTTGCACTATATTTTTCCACATTAGTATTTTTAGCACTTTACATCAATAGTTGGAATATAAGATGAAAGTAATTTATATGTTTGGGTTTCAAATTTTCTTTTCTTTAACAAAACACTGTTTTATTTGATTTTACCTTTAAGCGTTTTTTTTCCACTGTGTTTTCATTGCTTTGGAGTTGCTTTGAGCATGTTTTTAAATCTCTACACAGTAGTTTATCTAAGGGGTCGTTGACACCAGACAATCTCAGCAGATAGCGTCCCCCCCTCCAGCAAACAGCAGGTGTTTGAGAGCCTCAGCTGTCCATGATTCCCTGTGAAAGTGTGTAGAGTGGAGTGTGTCCATTCCCTCCACTCAGGTCTCAGATTACACTCAGCACTCCTCTCTATTTTGCGCATTGTGTGACATCAGATTCTTACCCTCTGCCATCTGGAGCTGGGAAAACCCTTTGATCTGTGCGTTTAACAACTACTGTATACAGGGGTGTATTTACCACAAGGCAAACAAGGCATTTGCCTAGGGTGGCATTTTTCAGGGGGCAGCACTGCCCCTTGGAAGAAGGGATGGAAGAAAGGACACACGCGGCACTGGGACCTGTTGGGTTTCGAGAGAGGTTGCGGGTTTCATGACGGTGTATGCACAGCCCGACTCTTGTTCCCGGGGATGTCTGGAGATGTGATGGTGAGTGTCTCTCTCTCTTGTCATGGGAGATGATGGCTGGTGTATGGGGGGCAGTGGTAGCAGAAAGCTCTCTTGGGTGGGAGTCAGGGGTGTTGTTGGTCAATCTCAGGCTCTCTCTGTGGGGGGCGCTGATTTTTGTGTTGCCTAGGGCAGCGCAAAACCTAAATACACCACTGACTCTATAGCTGGAGTTTACTCAGTTTATATTTTGCTGTCCTTAATTAATTTCCTTCTCCTTCCTCATTAACAAGCTAATGGAATTTTTATATAAAATGTTTCCATTTTTATTTCATATATTTTTTTAAGACCCATCACTGGGTCCTTGTGCTTCCCAGTGCAAATGGAAAATTTAATGGCTGGTGGGAGGAGCTTTACATAGCTTCCTAAAAGAAAAAGCAGACTACCTTAGGTAACACCCAGATGAGAGGTACAGGTACAACTGTGCACGATTAAAGGTGGAGAACAGCCTTAACTGTAATATTTTAAGATAAAAATGCACACATATGTAACTGACCAGGGGCGGACTGACAACTCATGGGGCCCCCGGGCAATAGGGGATCATGGGGCCCCTGTGTCCTTGCCCAAACTCAAAAAAGCCTATGAAAAAGGTACCAGGGGCATCTCATGGGGCTCCCTACTAACCCCGGGCCCGGGGCCGAGTTTCCAAATGGTCAGTACGCCCCTGTAACTGACATAAGTGATCGGAGATAATCTAGGATATCCTAGACTTAAAATTGATTATTTGGGCTTGACTATGTGCTTGCCTGAAGCCCTGGATTCACATATGGCTACTAAGCATTAATAAGGGCCCCAGATTCTTTCAAAAGGGTGTTTGTATAGAATATGCTATTAGATACATTTATATTTTGGGATATTTCTCATATTTTTTACATCTTCTTTCTTTCTGTGCTGTTTGATTCTCATTTCCCCTTATACCTTCTTTGGTTTTCCAGCTTGCTTTTGCTCTGCTCTTGGCCTGCACAATTACTTTTTTGTTCCGTTTCCTCTTTCAGTTGGGTTTACCATCTGAACTCCAATGAGTCCTCCCCAGTGCAGGAAGTATATCCTTATCAGTACTGCACATTGACTGTGTTGAGTTGCTTCCTCTCATATTGCAAGGCTGCAAGTCAAGTATGATCTTAGACTATCAGTAGGGGAAATAAAAAGTTGTTGGGCACTGGTGCTGCAAAAAACACCCTTTTTGTTCTTCTTTTATTGAGACAAACATCTTAACGAGGACCTGTGAAGTTGTTGGTGACACCACAAATTCTGCCTTTTGTTTACCGTCGAGTGTTGTATATTATTGTAGCATAGATTATTCCACAAACGTACCACATTTTCCATTGCACCCAAGCACCACAACCTTCAGATATAGCTCTTGCCATAGAAAGGAGTAAGGAATAACCCCCAGGATAACAATATTACATTTGTGAGGCCCAATGGGAGATGCAGAAGTAATGCCCTTGAAGCTATCAGGGGACAAACATCTGAACCCATTGGTCAAAACAATGGTCTGGTGCAGCATCTAGAGGCAGGGCACATGTGCCTTTCTTTTCTGGCAGTGAGCATACTAAACACCCAAAGCACACAGAAGAGGTGGGGGAGAGTCTAACCGATACTTTTACCTCCTCCTTCTTTGTTTCCCAAGTAAGGGGTTTACCTTATAGCTCTTCCAGCAAGGAAGAGGGTCAGCATGGTGCCACTCAGAGTAGGGACAAATGTAGGTTGCAGCCTTGCATCTCTACTACAGCATTCATAAGGCACATTTCTCTGCTCCTGCTGATGGCCATGTTCCCATGCCCAACTTCTCAGTGCCAGTTTGGCAAAAATTCTGGTTTTACAGGTCCTTCCTTTCCAGTTCATAAATTTAGCCCCTGTTGTGAATTTGGGGACTGTGCCATATCACAGTGCCAGGTTCCTGGCCACCAATTCTTTGCCTGTAGGGCCATCCCTTCATATGAAATGTAATGTTTCCATGTCACTGGACCAAGTGTGCAGTAGGAATAAGCTGAATGTACCTGGCTTTAGCCAAGGGCCTGTAGTCTAATATGGTTTGGGGTGTGGGGCATACTCTTCCCCCCCTATTTTCTGGCCTGCCAGACTGCATGCTTGAATAAGGGCCTGTATGGATCCCAGGCCATGTAAGTGAATGGCGTCAGGTGATGTCAATGGTTGTTAACCATTAGCCGCCCGGCCAATGGCCGTTTGGCGGCTTGAAAAGCGCTGCAGCTTTCCGGGTGCACGCCATTTGGCGTGCTCCTGCACATGCACGGTTTGCGCGGTTGCAGAGCGACGCAGCAATGCGATCTGTCACCGCCCGTGCACCTCGGACACGGCCGATGACAGATCCGAGTACCGGCTCCCGTTGCCGGTACCATGTGACCTGCTGTGACCAATCACAGCAGGTCACATGACAGTTGTATACAATGGATGGCTTCATTCATGATGCCATCCATTGTATACTAGTGCCTAGCTGTGAATGGTCACAGCTAATCACATGCACATGTCATGTGATTAGCTGTGACCAAATCACAGCTAACCACAAAAAAAAAAAAAAAAGCTGAATGAATCGATTTCATTCAGGTAAATGCTTGCTTATAGCAAAGTAATTCTTTGCTATAAGCAAATTGTGTAAAAAAAAAAAAATACTGATCACTTCCCCAAAGTAGTACAGTGTTACTATGGTAACATTGTACTATTTTGGTCATAGTAAAATATGAAAAAAAATCTTAAAAAAAATAAAAAAAAAAGTAATAAAAAATTAAATATAATAAAAAAATTAAAAAAATATATATTTTTTTTTTCATACTGCCACCAGTCAGTGTCGCTGTTCACCGCCATGCCAGTTATATGATGATGCTGTACTGCACTGGTGACAGTATGTAAAAAAAAAATAGTGAAAATAATTTTTTTAATTTTTTCATTTTCCGAAAAATTATGACAAAAAAATACAACTTCAAAAAACTTGCCATGCCTCTTATGAAGTACGTCGGACTGTCTACTCTGCAAAAAGGGGTCATTTGGGGGATATCTGTACTGTTCTGACATTTGGGGGATATCTGTACTGTCCTGACATTTGGGGGATATCTGTACTGCCCTGACATTTGGGGGATATCTGTTCTGTTCTGACATTCTTGGACTTCAAGAACTTAGATTGGCTGTCAGTACTTCAGGATTGATCAATATTCAGATCTATACCATAGTTTGTGAACTCTATAACTTTCCTACAAACTAAATAATACATCCTAATTTGGGTTATTTTCACCAAAGACATGTAGCAGAATACATCTCGGCCTAAATTTATGAAGAACAATTATTTATTTGTAAACTTTTATAACAGAAACAAAGAAAAATGTGTTTTTTTTTCAAAATTTTTGGTCTTTTTTTGTTAATTTAGCAAAAAATAAAAACCCCAGCGGTGATTAAATAATGTACTGTATTTACTTTGCACTTCTTCTTGTGAATAAGCGCCCCTTACTCTGTCACATGCGGGGGCAGTATCTTGGGACCCCCTTATTTTTAAATATGGCTTTCAGATTCTGATAAACCCTCTTTCAGCATATCCCCCAAACCACCAGGCCAGGAAAAGGCTCTTGTCCTCCTGCACATGGGACCAATATGTTTTGCAAGAAGAATACCCCATCTGGCCTGATATGGTTCAGGAAGGGAAACGCTTGCTCATCCCCCCTTTTCTAGCCAGAGAGGCTCCATGCTCAGATAAAAATTTGGGGTGGAACTCTTGCTTTTTTTTTCTTGTTTTTATGTAAGGGCCCCCTTAAAGTCCATACCAATCCCTAAGTGTCTCCAATGAATATTGAAGAGAACCCACACCTTTTTTGTCAGGAGGTCTGCCCAGACATCCATACCATAGCCTCATTAAGGATAAGGGTCTGAAGGAACAGAAAGATGGCTTACATCACCAGCTCAACAGGTGAAGAGGAATGTGAATGGCCTCTGCCTCGAGCTCCTCTGGAAGCTCAATGTATTTCACCATGCTCCCCAGGATAAATTATAGTTGTAGATGAAATCATAGAGGCCTCTAATATTAAGCCCCAGTTGGTGGTGTGAAACACATCAATGGCATGGCTACAGGAGGAGCTCAAGACTGAGGCCATTCACATTCCTCTTTGCCCATTTTGTTGGTGATGTGTGGCATGTTTTTTTGTTCTTTCATGCTTCACTGCTTTCTGGATTAAGCACAAAACAGCCTGCACCCTTACATCGAAACCTGCACCCTTACCTCGAAACCTGCACCCTTACCTCGAAACCTGCACCCTTACATATGCAACCTTCAAGCTCCAGACCCCGATCCAAGATTAAAAAAACTGTACCTTTGAGAATCCTGTAGGCTTTTTACTAAATTTACTAAACTCTCACCCTCTCGTTGTATATAGTGTGTATATATTATATAAGCACCCACACATCCATGTGCATGGGATCTGTGCATGGTCCCATCCACATTCACCACTGCAGCAGATAAGCTTCTAGTTCTCAATGGACTACAAGTGCAGTAATCAGAGCACTAATTCTCCATTGATATTTTCTCCAACTTTCTAACTGAAAGCCCATTTAAAGGTATAGGCAGAAATCTGTAGGACGTGTTTGAAGGAGCCTGACATTGTATCCACGAGCCACTAATTGCAAACGCAAAGCTTTGCAGGCTTCTATGGAAAAAAATAATAAATGCACATTTTCTTCCCTGCAAAAATATGCGCATTTATTATTTTTTCCTGAAGGTGAACTGAGCCTTTAAATTAAGTGAAAAATGTTCCATTAATAAATATTACAAAAATAAAGGATGTAAAAGATATCAGATCTAAATCATTATATACAACCTAATTATTGTTTAATCCAATTTTAACCAATTTACATTGATTTTACAACATTCCCGTCATGGATATCAGGTCATCCAAGCTCATGTTGACATATAGTTCCCTAGACATCAGTTATAGGGAGTCCCAAGGAAACATCCCTGAACAATGTATAATCCCAGTGGATCCACTTAATGAACTCTACTATATTATAAAAAGCTGCAACAATTATTATAATGAGAACAATCAACATTGACAGGACAATTGTTTATGGCTGTATTGTTTACTAATACATTTATTATTTTTTTATAGAAAAGTATGTTATTGTTTGCTTTTTGTAAGAATACATTTTTATAAACAATAAAACTATAACCAACTAGAATTGACATTTCACTGGTCAGACTCCTGTAAGCTAAAATCTCTCATGGTTTCTGCTTTTTGCAAATTAAAATTTTTCATTTTCATTTTACTGCCTTATTAAATGAAGCTTAACTCCAGGTAAATATAAAATTCTATATTTGTTTAAGCAGTGTACGTACCTGAATCTGAGCTGGCATCAGCCTCTTGCATTCCCTGTACAGCAGAATTCAGACAAGAAGAGGAAGAAGCAGCACAAGGAGCCAATTGCTCTTTCAGCTGTACTCATGTGCTGGCCATAACATGGTGATGGAAGAGAGCAGAATGACAGAGAGAGGAACTCATCAGCCCTCTGCTTCTCTTGTCATTGTCCATTCAAAGGATGAGGACAAGAACTGTGCTTCTTAACTGAAACAGAAATACATCTGGTCTCCTGCCCTGCCAGACAGAGTTGTTTAAA
The DNA here is from genome assembly GCF_062004578.1 of Staurois parvus. Taxonomy (NCBI): domain Eukaryota; kingdom Metazoa; phylum Chordata; class Amphibia; order Anura; family Ranidae; genus Staurois; species Staurois parvus. The sequence continues at coordinate 4,453,789 of NW_028318266.1, forward strand.
TCTCAGTACTGGATGAACAGAAATTCAATTCCTTTGACAGGTAAAATAGCTTCTTCATATGTTTCATCTGTGAATTTTTGTTTGTCTCAAGTTAAGTTTTAGGCCTAGGAAAATGGTAAGGGTGGCTTGAGGCTTAAAAGTTATGTTCCTTTCCGAGTCTTGTCCTCGTTTTCTTTTTTGCTCTTCATCTCATTTTAATCTTCAATTAAATTTGTTTCAGATCAGTATGACCTTCTGAGTAAACCTTCATTTTTATGGAATATATATATATATAGTGATATTTAAATTTTTATGCTGGATAAACATTAATTTTTTTGTTCTATCTTCAGGTTATGAACGAGATAAATTTCACGCAAGTAAAAATGGTTCATCTTCTAGGGTTTCATACCTCACAAGATATTTCAATGTTGGTCTTTGTAATTTTCCTCGCTGTTTATTGTGTGACAATATCTGGAAACCTCCTGATCATCATATTGGTGTTTTACGGCAGAACCCTCCATTCCCCCATGTACTTCTTCCTCTCTCAGTTGTCTGTGTCCGATATAATAATGGCAACAGATATTCTTCCCAATATGTTCCACACTGTGTTGGTGAAAGAGGCCATCCTAACTATTTTCAATTGCATCTTGCAGCTTTATTTCTTTTCTTTTGCAGGAATTATGGAATGTCTTCTTCTAACCATGATGGCTTATGACAGATATTTGGCCATCTGTAAACCCTTGCATTATTCTTTGATAATGAACCACCGGCTTTGCTGGATAATGATTATCACAGGCTGGACTTTAGGATCTTTATTTATATTGATTCCCATTTCTAACATTTTCAAGTTACAATTTTGTGGTCCAAATATTATTGATCACTTTTTCTGTGATCTTGACCCAATTCTTCAACTCTCCTGCTCTGACACGACAATGGTTCAACTACAGGCTACAGTGGCGGTCTTTATTTTTAATATCATGCCATTTTGTATCATTATTGTATCATATGTTTATATTATAGTCACTATTTTTGAAATCCCGTCTATTACTGGGAGGAAGAAAACTTTCTCAACATGCAGCTCCCACCTGACTGTGGTCTCCATCTATTTTGGTACAATGCTTTGTGTGTATCTGGTACCTAGAAAAGGGCAATCAAAGAATATTGCTAAATTCCTGTCATTGATGTACACTGTAGTCACACCGCTAGTGAATCCAATTATATATAGTCTGAGGAATAAAGACTTGAAAAAAGTTATAGGACAACTCACTAACAAATTTAACATAATTTGAGGGGGGAGGATTGATATTGAGGCATTAAGTTTAAATCATTTAGTATATTGTCAAATGTTTGAGTAACAAAGTTAAAAAAAAGCTGAATAATTTTGTAATTTAATTTGAAAAATCAGTGATGGGAGTCTTTGACTTTAAACCTATGCAGTGATAAAATTCTCAGCAGAAACATCCTAAAGAAATCCTATTTCAATGTCTTTTCCTTAAAGTCCTCTTAGTTTAAATCCCATTTCTGACCCAGCAAGTAAATTTTGGGAAAAATATATCAGCCCAGGGGCGGACTGACAACTCATGGTGCCCCCCGGGCAATAGGGGATCATGGGGCCCCTGTGTCCTTGCCCAAACTCAAACCACAGCCAAAAAAGCCTATGAAAGGTACCAGGGGCATATCATGGGGCCCCTTACTGACCCTGGGCCCTCGGGAAGTGCCCGAGTTTCTGAATGGTCAGTCCGCCCCTGTATCAGCCTCTCTGAGAGAAAGACTCGGAACGAATAAATGCAATGATCCATAAATGCTTTGTGATTCTTCTTATGGAAAAAAATGGATATAAAGCCCATATCAGATGGTACCACATCCCATCTCTCCTCTAGAAAAAGTCACCTACTAATGTTAACAAATGCTGAACAAGCGGAGAAAACACTGGCAGATACCGTATATACATATTTGATGGCAGTGCCTTTTTTTCCCTTTTTCAATATATTTTATTATAAAATAAATACAATGCAGCATCACCATGTAAAATAAATGTAAGCCAATGAAATGGAATGGAAAAGGAAGGGCTCAGCCCAAGACAATAAACAATGGACAATACCTGTGATACCAGGGAATGGCAAATGCAGAAGAAACAGTTACTGTGAAAACGTTAAGTATCATCCCCCTTACCTACTGTATGTTCTCTATATCTCTTAGGGCTCGTTCACACTTGACTTTATTTCTAACTCTTGCCAAATGCCCCTATAGCGTTTTACAAGCGTTAGACAAGCATTTGGGAAGCATTTTTAACGCTCCTCAAATGCTCCCCAAAAGCCTCATGCTCGGTTTTGAGGCGGTTGATAGGCATTTGCCAAGCGTTAAAACCGCACCACAAACGCCTATAATGAAGATAAATGGTATTAACGCACTGCAACTGCCTCGCAACTGCGTCACAATCGCACCGCAAACAATTGCCAGGCATTTGAAGAGTGGCACCATGGACTTGAATGGGAGACTTCAACTCCTCCTGACTCGACATGAGACGTCAGCTTTGCCGCGATGCAACACGACGCGACGCTAACACTTCAGTGTGAACAGCATTGTGTGCTGCCATGTGCAGAATTTACATAGGCATTTGAGAAATGTTAAAAACGCTTCCCAAATGCCTGTCTGATGCCTGCTGACAAAACTAGTGTGAACTGAGCCTAAGTGAGGTGCAAAAGATGCTTGCTGTTGTGGAGACATGGATGGGATGTCAGAGAATGCTTTTGCCATGTAGCAATTTATTTATTTATTTCAGGTACTTATATATCGCTGTCAATTTACGCAGTGCTTTACATATACAGTATATTACATTCACATCAGTCCCTAACCCTCAAGGGGTGTACAATCTAAGGTCCCTAACTCACATTCATACATACACATACTAGGGCCAATTTATGCAGCACTTTACATATATATTGTACATTCACATCAGTCCCTGACCCTCAAGGGGTGTACAATCTAAGCTCCCTAACTCACATTCATACATACACATACTAGGGACAATCTAGACAGGAGCCAATTAACCTACCAGCATGTCTTTGGAATAGAGAGTACTCTACTACAATTCCTTGTATCAAATTCCTAAAATGGTCCTTAATTCTAATACATTGAGCTGGAACATTTCCAAGGTCTCTATCACCTAGATATCAGGTTAGACAAAATAATATAGAAACTAAAGGAAAGGGGGGAAGGTAGGGAGAGGTCAGGGAGGGGGTAGAGAGTGTAGAGGAGGGGGGATGGAGGGGGAATTGGGGGGGGATGGAGGGTTAATTGGGGGGGTGAAGAGGAAGAGTGAGAGAAGAGAACTACACATCAGTACACTGCTGAATTAGAAATAGACTTCAGAGGGTTGAGGGTCCCCCAATGTGGATGACACGTCGTCCAATCGTGCTAGTGGGGTTTTTTCTTCCTTTTTGCATCCCTGAACTGTGCTGACAGCAAAATTACCAACACTTAAGAAAAAGGTTTTCTAGAATTGAGCAGACGCACAGTATGGAAGAACTTTTTGGCATGGCCAAAAACAGACTCACTAGGTGTAAACACGCATGGGCATGGGGCATGCTGAATTGAATTCACCAGCAGAAAGGGTGAGTGAACATACATTTTGGTTCCAGCTTGATGGTGAGTGGCTAAGCTTTGTCAGCATTCACAGCTGTTTATCTCGGCTTGACTGCCTCGGTACAATGAACTCATGCCCTTTTGCCTATACTCACATGGACCTTCTGCATTCACTATCTTTACCTACCTATCCATTCCTATGCCAATGGTTGCCTGCTTTGCATACCACAAATCTGCATTTTGTCCAGTGACTTATGATGTGGGACTAGACATACCATCATATCCTGACCAGGATTGTTCTCTCATCAGTACCCCAGTAGTACTACTTGGACTTTATGTCACACATATTTCCATCCAGGAATCATTGGATTAGCACAGTCAAACGTGGACAAGTTTATGTCAAGGTAATAGTCCATGCTGGAATATCCCATTGTTGCTAGACCAGAGGATTATTAGAAATAGCCCAACAGATGACTGGTGGTTGTCACTGACTTGTTAAATCTTCTTTTATACAAAAGTCCAAACCATGACGTCAGGTATATATTTTAATGGTGATACAGACAACGTTGTCTGGGGTGAGGTGATGGATATTGGTGTTTAATTTCTTCTTTATGTGTAATGATTGGCAATTTTATGCATTTATATTTTGAACCAGGGGCAGACTGACCATTTTGAAACCCGGGTCAGTAGGGGGCCCCATGAGATGCCCCTGGTACCTTTTTCATAGGCTTTTTTGAGTTTGGGCAAGGACACAGGGGCCCCATAATCCCCTATTGCCCGGGGGCCCCATGAGTTGTCAGTCCTCCCCTGTTTTGAACCATAATAAAATTGTTTTGTTCCGCACACTTACTGTGTAATGGTTTACCACATGGTCCTTTCTTGTAACTGCTTTGGTAAACATCTTGTTCAGGTCTCTTTTTCAGTTACAACTCAAATACCTCCCTTCTTCTCTATTTATTTAATGCATTTGGCCTTTTCTCTCATTTCTGCCACAGCCTATCCTTAACCTTCTCATAACCCCTCCCTTCTCCCTGCTACATATGCCATTATATTATCCTTGACCATCCTCATCCCATTATAAATTGCATTTTCTTGGGTAAACAAGGTACACATCCCATCACTCAAGGGGAATTCTGGATTATGTAAACAAAAATAGGGCTTTCCAAATGGGCATAACATTTAGGCAATTGAGATAATTTTGTTGCTTGCAAGTACTTCTGAAGAACTGGGAGGCCAAGACTAATTGAATATTTACTCCTGATAAGGGTCACTTTCTTCAACCATAGCTTAGCTTATTGCCACACAAAAGATAAAATTTGGTGTTGTAGAGACCAAAGTGTCACAATGGGGACTAACACAGGGAGGACACTAAAGTAATATAACAATTTAGAGAGGTATGTAATTTTGATGACCACCACTCATATTTGTCCCATTCTGATAAAAGGGATTTAAAGTGTTACTACACCCAAGACCCTGCATTCACTATATCTGGTTTCCCACAGTACACAGAACATGGAAGTGCAATTATTTTAGTAAATATAAACTGCTAAATACCTTTTCTCATCAGCAGTTACAGCAGTCTCAGGGGCGGACTGACAACTCATGGGGCCCCTGGGCAATAGGGGATCATGGGGCCCCTGTGTCCTTGCCCAAACTCAAAAAAGCCTATGAAAAAGGTACCAGGGGCATCTCATGGGGCCCCCTACTGACCCCGGGCCCTCGGGCAGTGCCTGAGTTTCCTAATGGTCAGTCCACCCCTGAGCAGTCTTGTGACTTCTATCAGTGTTCAACCGAGCACTGGTGAAAACTTGCAGGAGGAGTTTGATTTCTGCTGTAGGAGGATGCAGAACCCCTGACCTCTGTCTAGACAATGCTGATTGGCCCTGTGCTGATCACATACACTCTTCCAAGAAAAAAAAAACTTCTCTAGCAATATCAATTAGGGAGCATTGTACAGAAGGGAGAGGGGGATAGAATGAATTATTGCCAAGCTGTGGTTGCACTCAGTATGGTGGACCTGACGCTGAGAGGTAAACAGACGCCATACTTATACTGTACTTTGTATTGCATTCACTTTGTAAATGTCATGTAACCCGCCGTACTTATACTGGACAATGTGTTGTAAATACTGTTTAGTGTGTGATTTGTACATATTATGTAACCCTATCAATAAATGTATACATTGCAGTTCCAACTACATCTTCTGTCCAAGAACCCTCAGATCTAGCTGTGTATATGTAAAAATTCCTTTTGTAATTGGAATGTATTCACCTATACACTTAAGCTAGTTAAAGCGGAATTCCAGCCAGGGGCGGACTGACAACTCATGGGGCCCCTGGGCAATAGGGGATCATGGGGCCCCTGTGTCCTTGCCCAAACTCAAAAAAGCCTATGAAAAAGGTACCAGGGGCATCTCATGGGGCCCCCTACTGACCCTGGGCCCTTGGGCAGTGCCCGAGTTTGCAAAAGGTCAGTCCGCCCCTGGTTCCAGCCATTTTTTGTGTTTATTAAAACAAAAACTACAAAAACTGTAGCTGCTGACTTTTAATAAACACACACTTACCTGTCCCAGAGTCCAGCGATGTTTTCACCTGCGGCGTCTCTTCTCTTCTTCTCTACTCCACGAAGCCAGCATCTCAACTGTGGGCACCAGGCTGAGACAGCTTGCGGATTCACAGCCGGGTGCCCACTGCACATGTGCGAGTCATGATGCGCCTCTTAATTGGTCCAGCAGTCTTCTATGACCTGTGAAAGTTCCCAGGAGACTGCGGGTGGGAGGAGGGGGCCAAACTTCCAGCTCACTTCACCATGGAGAATTGAGCCGGAAGTGGGAGCGGGTAGCTGTCAAAACCAGGTATCCACTCCCCCCAAAAGGTACCAAATATGGCAGTTGGGGGGGGAGGAGGCAACTAAGCAAAGCTTCCACCTTTAAGTGGAACTCCACTTTGACAGATGGGGACCACTTCTTGGATGCAAATTTGGTAATCTCTTTCAGCAATATTTTAAGTGGTTGCAATATTAAAAAAGCACACTAATGAAGAGTTTTCTGAAGGCTGACAATGAACGTCAGGTACCCTGTGTGCTTGATAAAGAAAGGAGCTATAACAAATAGCTTTGTGGACTTTTTTTCTCAGCAAATAGGTTCAGGAACTCCTCCTTTCAGAGTCACCCTTTGTCTTCACCCCTACCCACCTCTGAGCACTGTCTTTTGGCTCCACCCCCTACCCACTTCCCAGTACCACCCCTTTTAGAGAATACAGAACCATGTAAAATTTTGTAGTGCTAAGTAATTTGTATAGAATTTGGTAATGATAACAAGAAAAGCAGTAAATAATATTCCCATGCACCTAGTAATAAGAGACTCCCCCCCAACAGTAAATCTCTCCCAGCAATAATTGACCCCCAGCAACATAAGACCCACCCCCAGCTACAACAGAAAATGTATCCCCCACCAGCAAAGCTGTAGAACTCCACAGCAGCAATAGACCCCCCTCCTTCAAAAATAGATTTCTTCCAATGACAATAGATCCCCCATTAGCCAGCATCATTAGACCCTGCAGCACACCTTAGTATCCCTTGCCATTCCATACATCGTTTAGTGGTGGAGGTGCCGCAACTGAGTTCCCCCACGTTCCTGCAGAAAAAAAGCCCTGATTGGTAGCCTATTGGTAATATACTATGGAACACATAACATTAGGTGTAAAGTTTGAAGACTAAAGTCTAGTACACACAGGCCAAACATCCTGTGTGCTCTACGGATGGCATACTCAAGCTGTGGCTGAACCAAGGTTCTGTAAAGTGGTAGAATGATAGTCCTACCTTTTGAGTAGATTATTATTATTATTATTATACATGATTTATATAGCGCCAACAGTTTGCGCAGCGCTTTACAATATAAGGGAGACAGTACAATTACAATACATTTCAGTACAGAAGGAATAGGAGGGCCCAGCTTGTGGAGCTTACAATCTAAAGGAAGGGGGAGGTGATACCAAAGGTGATAGCTGCGGGAGATGATCTGGTGGAGGTGATTCAAGTACAGTTCTTAGGTGGAGGTGGGGTAGGCTTCCCTGAAGAAGTGAGTTTTCAAAGATCGCCTAAAGGCAGACAGGGTGGAAACTGACAGGACATGCTGTGGTAGGGAGTTCCATAGGATGGGAGAGGCTCTGGAGAAATCCTGGAGGCGAGCGTGCGAGGAGGTGAGGAGAGAGCTAGAGAGGAAGATATCATGGGAGTAGATTTATTTTAATGCATGCTAATATTTTGCTAGCATTGCAGAATTACCAGACAATGATAAAGAAGGAAGAACAAATGACAACAAAACTGTAGATGAATTGTTAAAGTATTACATCCCTGTGACATAGGTTTAAAAGCAGCATATAGAACAAAGCGGGAAAACCATGAGAATCCATTTTTTTATGCAAACAGGGCATGGTCAACCTACTATGTAGGTGAAAGAAGGTACACAGAGAGGACAATACACTCCTAATATCTAATGCTCATCCTAAATTCAAACCTAAATGTGGATTGTGTATGGATCCTCTTAACCACTTCCAGTCCGGACACTTTCACCCCCTTCCAGTCCAGACACTTTCCCCCCCTTCCAGTCCAGACACTTTCCTCCCCTTCCAGTCCGGACACTTTCACCCCCTTCCTGTCCGGACACTTTCCCCCCCTTCCAGTCCGGACACTTTCCCCCCCTTCCAGTCCAGACACTTTCCTCCCCTTCCAGTCCGGACACTTTCACCCCCTTCCAGTCCAGACACTTTCCCCCCCTTCCAGTCCAGACACTTTCCTCCCCTTCCAGTCCGGACACTTTCACCCCCTTCCTGTCCGGACACTTTCCCCCCCTTCCAGTCCAGGCCAATTTTCAGATTTCAGTGCTATAACAATTTAAATGAAAATTGCGCGGTCATGCAACACTGTACCCATATGAATTATTTAGCGTTTTTTTTAGACAGATAAAACTTTATTTTGGTGGTATTTATTCACCACTGAGATTTTTATTTTTTTGCTATATAAATGAAAAATCCAAACATTTTGAAAAAAAAAAGTGTTTTTCTTATAAAATTTTGCAAGTAAATAATATTTCATCCTAAATCTTGGCTAAAATGTATTCAGTTATCGTTTTAGTAAAAAAATAAAATAACCCAAATTAGCTTGTAACCAAAAATGATATATGTAACAAAAATGGTGCTACGCTCCCACACTTGTATTTATATAAATTATTAAATCAAAATGAGGTTTCAAATTCACCCCTAGTGAATCCTTCTGTGTATAATTGTCACAAATTCAATTCTTCTTCTTATTATACAATCTTATACAGTGATATTTAATAATACCATATAAAAAATAAAAGTGAAAAACACATAAAAAACACAATACATAGATCCACTTGTGTCCCTAAAGAGGGTGAAATCACAAACAGCACTAAACCACATGTGATAAAACACTTGGCATGTAATGCATGAAATGAATGCCCAAAGGTGCAGTGGAAATTAGCTGACAAATGGCACTATTGTGCCTATAGAAACAAACAATAGGACAGTCAGGATAAATGAACCTGACTAAAAGACAATCCACAAGGACTATAACAAATCCTTGGACATAAATGTGCGACTAAAACTTGACAAGTGCCCACATGTAACAAAGTGTATATATTTTGCCATGCTCTAGTCCCCAAACTTGGGACTATACTGCTATATATATATATATATAGCAGAAAAAAAATTATAAAATAAATGAATGCACATATTAAAATCAAGTAACACTCTATAGTAAACACATAACTTAAATCAATTTGTAGAAAAGTCCACAGGTGGTTCTCCATTGTTTTTAACCAAAAATTATAATTTTTACAAATTTGTTTTTACATTTTTGTTTTGTTTTTTATATTATTATTTGTGGGTTTTTTTTTTTTTTTAGCATACTGTCACCCTAGCAGTACAGTGTCATCATAGTGACACTGTACTACTTGTGGGGGGTGATGAAGATTATTTTCTTTTTTTTACACTGATTGCTTTACACCCATAAAGGCTGTAAAATCAATAATTTCTCTTTCTCTCTGGCTTCATTCTTGCAGCCATTGAGAAATACTGTGTGAGCTGTGATTGGTCACAGCTTGTCACATGGTACAAGGCTGTTGTGAATAGCCTTGTACCATGTGACCTCTGTGATCAGTCACAGATTTCACAAGTAGTAAGCAATGATGTCAGCAAGTGACATCTTGCTTACTACTAGTCATGTGATCACTGATTGGCCAATCAGTGATCACATAATCAGAACCTCACACAGAGGTCTTGTACAGCGATTGGTGTTCTACTGTGTCCTTCGGACAGTGCGGGCACCAGATAACGGTTCCCCTCACTCCCAGGGAGCGCGCACAGGCAGGGAATGCGGGAGGGCATTTATAAATGGCCACCCGCTCCTGCACTGCTCCTGTCCGGCCTTTTATGTGCATGGGTTGGATGGGAAGTGGTTAACCACTTGCTGCCCAGCCACTGTAGAAATACGGTGGCAGGGCGGCACTGGCAGGCAAAACCACGTTTTAAAACGTGTATTTTGTAAACAAATAGGGAGCGTGCGAGAGGCGCTCCACCGCCCTATCTGTCCTGCCGATCACCGCCGCGGATGTCAGTAGCTGGGTCACAGCCAGTCCTTAGCGGCTGTTTCCCGGCGATCAACAGTGACAGAGAGCACAGCTGCAGTAGCTGTGCTGTCTGTCACTTCCCTGTCAGCTCGAGGATGAGATGATTGATACAGAAGAGTTTCTCTCTCTCGATCAGCCTTGTCCCGTCCAGTACACACCCCCGCCCCCTAGTAAAACACTCCCCTCACTCAGATAACCCTTCTCTGCAAAATAAAGTTAACCCCTTCCTCCCCAGTGCCGTTAGTACAGTGTCAGTGTTTTTCTTTTTGCACTGATCACTGTATTAGTGTTTTTGGGGATGTCAGTGACCCCAAGTCAGTACCCCCCAATATCAGAATGTCCGCCGCAGTCCCGCAGTCCCGCAGTCCCGCAGTCCCGCCATAAGTCGCTGGTCGCTGCCATAGGTCCCTGATCGCCGCCATAAGTCGCTGATCACCGCCATTATTAGTATAAAAAACCCCTAAAAATCCCAGTATCTTTCCCGCCATTTGTAAACGCTATAACTTTCACTTAAACCAATTAATTTACACGTATTGTTTTTTTTTTAGCAAAGACATGTCACAGAATGCATTTTGGCAGAAATTTATGACTAAATTTGATTTTTACATTTTTTTTTACTGGACATGTTTTATAGCAAAAAGTCCAAAATATTGTTTTTTTTTCCTCAAAATTGTCAGCCTTTTTTTTATAGCGCAAAAAATAAAAACCGCACAGGCGATCAAATACTACCAAAAGAAAGCTCAATTTGTGGGAAAAAAGGATGTAAATTTCATTTATGTACCATATTGCATGACCGCGCAATTGTCCGTTAAACTAGCGCAGCGCTGTATAGCAGAAAAATGGCGTAAATTGCAGTATTTATACCATAGATTGTAGACGCTATAACTTCCACACAAAGCAATCAATATACACTTATTGGGATTTTTTTTACCAAAAACATGGAGCAGAATACATTTTGGCCTAAATTTATAACCAACTTTGAGTTTACTATATATTTTTTATAGCTGAAAGTAAAAAATATTGTTTTTCTTCAAAATTTTTGGCCTTTTTTTGTTTATAGCGTGAAAAATAAAAAGCGCACAGTTGATCAAATACCACCGAAAGAAAGCTCTATTTGTGTGAAAAAAAGGACATAAATTTTGTTTGGGTGCAGCATTGCATGACCGCGCAATTATCAGTTGAATGAGTGCAGCGCCAAGTAGCAAAAAGAGGCGTGGTCATTAAGGGGGGTAAATCCTCTGGAGCTCAAGTGGTTAAAGATTCATATCAAAACATAATGTACTTGATGCAATGGTCTTTCCATGTATTCAGAAGGTCCATGTCCTTAAAATCAAAGGAATATTACCAGAGTACAGAGTAAAAACAATAACACCTTTTTAGCAAGATGCACTACAAGAAAATTGGCCACCATTTCAAACAGAAAAAGACACCATTACAATAGCCATGGCCCACCAACTACTAGTGATATGTAATCAGGTTTCACCTTGGATGTAAAAGCCATGGAAAGAAGGTTTTGAAGGAGCTGGCTGGAGGTAAATATCACAATTAACTCCCTTTAAAATGAAATTGAGCTACTGAAGTCTATTATTAGTAATTGTGAGAATACCAACAGGTTGATTGAGATATTACAACATGCTGTCAAGGTAAAATGTGAAGCTTGCCATGAAGACATCGTACAGTGTAAGAAAGAACCGAATGAAGTAAAATAATCTATTGACCAAATTGTTAAGAGCCCACAGAAAACAATACATTCCATTCCAACAGAAAATGCAGGAGAGAAACCCAACATATCATGCTATCTGCTAGGACTCCACCTTATGAGGAACCAAACATGAATAGAAGCAGAGTAGAAACATTGGGTAGGATAGCAGATATGATGTGTGATTTAGATACCAGATCAAAGTGGGAATGTCAGTGAGCATATAATAATGTAAAAGTAACAATGGTATATTTTTTCTTTCTTTGTATGTTAAAGAAATGGAATAGAGTGATACGTTTTGTCTACAAGTTATATTTTTCAAGTTCACTGAGAAGGTACAGTTGGTACTAATGAGCACATAAAAATGTATTTTCATATGAAGCAGGTGTACTGTATGTATAGCCAGAAGAGTTACTGAGATGGTGTGCCTGGCTGCATATACACTAGCTTAGGAAAGAAACCTGGGACTACTCAGTGAGCCCTGTAGGGGATAAGAGCTACATATGCATAAATACACACACATAACAAAGATAAAGTATATTAGGTTAGGCACTCAAACATGGAGATTGTTAATGTAGTTGTTTAATTTTTATTCTTCACATGATATAAAGAATGCCATAAACATTCGGCCATATGCATTTTGTTGCTTCAGTATGTGGTGTGTGTGTGTTTTTTTTTTGTTCCAAGTTGACTCCTGTCCTATTAATGTGTGTAAAGGTTATAATTTTGCATATTGTTGTTCTAGACATTAGGCACTTGGAAGTGGTTTCCACCCAGTCTGCTTCTTCTTGTGTCCCAAGCATGTTTAAATTCATTTACAGCTGATGGACTCACTACCTCTGCTGGTAGTCTGTCTAGTATCCAGTAATATTTTAGTCTATTGGGAATCTCTCAGACAGGAAAACTGAGGAGCTATTAATAAGTTTGGGTTTGCATTTTAGGAAAAAAGTTGTGAGGAAAATTTTAGATTTCTTCCACTAGAGAATCTTTGTTCCCAGAAAGAAAAGGCTTTATTTGCATGCCGTAGCTGCAGAGCAGCTAAAAAAATATAAAAAAATAGAGCTAATTTTACATCAGGGACAACTAATAGATAATACAATATATCAGAATGTATTACTTGTGATACTACTCATGTAGTAATTGCCCTACAGTGCCCTTGTGGCCTGCAGTATTTAGACTGTACTTATTGTCCTGTAAAGAAACGATTGGCAGAACATGTACATTATATTAGTATAGGTTAGCGTAGGTTATCGTAACCATAGTGTGTCACTGCACTTTAGGAAAGTACATGGAAAGAATCCAGAGGGTTTATAATTTTGACAGATAGTACAGGGAGAAGTTCATTGAAGCTTCCTGTCAGAATATCTGCTTACTCATACATCCTTCCTGTATGGCATGCAGATATTTTGACTGGTCTGCAGGAGACCTGCATGGCATCAGTGATCTACTGATCAATGGTGCAATGCTTTCCAGGGTTCTGTAGACAAAAATAAAAACTGCACATTTTTTTATCTGCAAAAAAATGTGTATTTATTATTTTTGTCTAAAAGGTGAACTTATCCTTTAATGTGGAGGTAGATATTGTCAAGTCAGGTTAAGAGGTCCCCAAAAGAGACATTTCAGATGAGATAGTGAGTCCAAATTGATAAAGAAAGGTGCATTTATTACTCTGCAGTGGAGATCATATAGCATACAGAAGTTCATCTCGTATGAGGTGGACTAAGGTAATCAATATATCTAAACTTTTAACCTTTAACTGATATATGTATAATCATAAAGTCCAGACGTGTTGTATAAAGTCAAGGTGTGATCGTATACAGGGGCATATTTACAGCGAGGCAAACAAGGCATTTGCCTAGGACGGCACTTTTCAGGGGGGCGGCATGGCCCCCCTTCTCCCGGCAGAAGTAACACAGGACACAGAGTGATCTGAGTGCTGGGACTGGGAGAAGCCGGGGCTCAGCTCTGCTCATTTTGTGTGCAATGGGGAGGCAGATCGACGCAGAGTCCATCGGCAGGGACACCGGAGCTGACACCGCACCAGTTACACTGATCCACAGCTCTGTCCCTGGATGGCTCCCAGTAGAGCACACCGAAGCCGCCTCCCTCTCCTCCACTGTCTATATGTACACAGGAGGAGGAGGGGGGAGGAAGAGAGACACCGCTGTGCATGTCTGCTGAACTGAGGTCTGTACCGATTTTCTTTTATTGTTCCTGGGCAGAGGAGGGGGACAGAGTGACCGGGAAGGGGGGGGGGCAAGTTAAAAAAAATTAGTGATGGGGGTTATGTGCTGGGGGGGCACTTTCGGAGGGGAGAGGATCTATTCTAGAAGTTTGTTTTGGATTTGAAATCTGACCCCACACAAGAACATGCCTCCTCCCCTTCCAAAGCGCCTCCCCAGAACATATCTGCCCCCCCTCCCTACTAGCACAAGTGGAGGGGGGGTCTGTACTGAGAGAGGGGGGTCTATAATGATGGAGAAGGGCCTGTACTTAGTGGAAGGGGGGTCTATACTGAGGGGGGGGAATCTATACTTAGAGGGGAATGAGGTCTGTACTCAGAGAGGGGGGTCTGTACTGAGGGGGGACTATACCTGGTGGGGAGGGGGGTCTATACTTGGTGGAGAGGGGGTCTATACTGAGGTGAGGGGGGATCTATACGTGGTGGAGAGGGGGTCTGTACTGAGGTGAGGGGGGTCTATACTTGGTGGAAAGGGGGACTGTACTGAGGTGAGGGGGGATCTATACTTGGTGGAGAGGAGGTCTGTACTAAGGTGAGGGGGGATCTATACTTGGTGGAGAGGAGGTCTGTACTGAGGTGAGGGGGGGATCTATACTTGGTGGAGAGAGGTTCTGTACTGAGGTGAGGGGGGATCTATACTTGGTGGAGAGGGGGTCTGTACTGAGGTGAGGGGGGATCTATACTTGGTGGAGAGGGGGTCTGTACTGAGGTGAGGGGGGGAGCTATACTTGGTGGAGAGGGGGTCTGTACTGAGGTGAGGGGGGATCTATACTTGGTGGAGAGGGGGTCTGTACTGAGGTGAGGGGGGGATCTATACTTGGTGGAGAGAGGATCTATACTTGGTGGAGAGGGGGTCTGTACTGAGGTGAGGGGGGGATCTATACTTGGTGGAGATGGGGTCTGTACTGAGGTGAGGGGGGATCTATACTTGGTGGAGAGGGGGTCTGTACTGAGGTGTCGGGGGATCTACACTTGGTGGAGAGGGGGTCTTTACTGAGGTGAGAGGGGGATCTATACTTGGTGGAGAGCAGTAGCGTATTTACCGCAAGGCAGCATTTTTGAAGGGGGGCGGTAGTACTGGGGCAGAGAAGGGGGGGGTGGCGGCAGCGGCCAATTTTTGTGTTGCCTAGGGCAACTTACACCACCGATCGTATAATTTTAGTCCAATCAGATCCTTATATGCTTAACAGCAAGCTCAGAGTTAAATGGGTGTTAACATCATGTGACTCGTCCAAAATAGAGACTTGTGGTCATCCGCCATGACAGTTGCTGGTTCAAACTGGTTTCACCACAAGATGCTTTTCTTAAACTTGAAACAGGAAGATATCCGGCTAGTTCATCCCGTAGATGCTTACGTCACAGGCACAAACTTCAAACCACGTTTCCTAAGAAGGAAGAAAGGGCAAAGTGCATTAAAAGATCTTTTAAAAAAAACAAAAAAACAGTATATATGTTTACAAGAACATTCATTATTAGACCCCCTATATTTCTACTCAATACCAATTGCTTTATTAGTGATGTGTAATGTAAATTAATTGCCTGTGATTTTACTAGACACATCAAGTGTTATGGTAGAGTGTATGTAATATGTATTTAACAAAGGGTTTGTAGTTACATATGGAGGTACAGGCAGAAAGCTGTAGGAAGTGTCTGAAGAAGCCTGCCATTGTACCCACTGATTGTGAATGCAAAGCTTTGCAGGCCCCTATGGAAAAAATAATAAATGCACATTTACTTCCCTGCAAAAATATGCACATTTAGTTTTTTTCTAAAGGTGAACTGAGCCTTTAATTTGAACAAAAATGGTGCCATTAATACATCTACAAAATGGACTACATAAAATTTCAAAAGGATCTAAAAGATGTCAAATCTAAAATATGATATACAACCTAATTATTGTTCAATCCAATTTTAACCAATGTACATTCAATTTAAAACATTCCTGTCAATAAACCTTCAAACTCATTTTGACATATAGTTCCCTAGACATCAGTGATAGGGAGTCCCAAAGAAACCTCCCTGAACGTTGTATAATCCCAGTGGATCCACATAATGAATTCTACTATATTATAAAAAAAGCCGCAACAATTATTATAATGAGAACAATCAACATTGACAGGACAGTTGTTTATAGCTGCATTGTTTACGAATACATTTATTTTTTAACATTAAAACTACAGTATAACCAACTAGAATTACTTTTTCACTGTCACACTCCCACAAGGTAAAATCTCTCTTGGTTTTTGCTTTTTGCAAATGATAATTTTTCATTTTACTGCTTTATTAAATGAAGCTTAACTCCAGGTAAATTCAATATTTTTGAAGCAGTGTAAGTGCCTGAATCTGACCTGGCATCAGCCTCTTGCATTCCCTGTATAGCAGAGTTCAGACGGGGAGAGGAAACACAAGGAACCTATTGGTTTTTCAGCAGTACACATGTGCTGGCCATAACAGAAGATGGAAGAGAGTAGAATGACAGAGAGATGAACTCAGCATTCCTCTGCTTCTCATTTCACTGTCCAGTCAAAGGCTGAGGATAAGGACAAGAACTGTGCTACTTAACTGCAGCAGAGAAAAAGCCGGTCTCCTGCCCTGCCAGACAGGGCTCTGTTACAGAGCTGTGTAATCTCACTGGACAAATATAAATCGCTTTCCTTTTGGTGGGTAAAACAGCTTCTTCATATATTTTTCATCTTTGTATTTAGTCGTTTGCCTGAAGTTATATTTTAGGCCTGAGAAAGTGGACAGGGTCATTTAAAGCGTAAAGGGTATGTTCCTTTCCAATTATTGATCTTGTTTTATTGTTTAATCTTTATCTCACTTTGATCTTCATTTAAATTTGGTTAACCTCTTGCCGTCCGCCTGCTGTTTATAAACAGCAGGGCGGTGGCAGTCCAGGGGCGGGTTGCCGTTCCTAAACAGCACTCGCCTTTTCTAGCTGTGCATGCTCCCTGGGAGCGCGCAGTACCGCGATCCGGTGCCCGCTGTGTCCTCCAGACACAGTGAAACACTGATCGTCAGACGGGACCTCTGTACGAGGTCCCGATCATGTGATCACTGATTGGCGAATCAGTGATCACATGCAAAGTAGTAAGCAAGATGTCACTTGTGACATCATTGCTTACTACGTGTGAAATCTGTGAATAATCACAGAGGTCACGTGGTACAAGGCTATTCACAACAGCCTTGTACCATGTGACAAGCTGTGACCAATCACAGCTCACTCAGTATTTCTCAATGAGTGCAGGAATGCACACAGAGAGAAAGAGAAATGATTGCTTTTACATCCTATATGGGTATAAAAGCAATCAGTGTAAAAAAAAAAAAAATCTTCATCACCCCCACAAGTAGTACAGTGTCACCATGGTGACACTGTACTGCTAGGGTGACAGTATGTAAAAAATAAATAATATAAAAAAAATAAAATAAAAATGTAAAAAAAAATGTTTAAAAATTATAATTTTTGGTTATAAACTAATTTGGATTTTTTTTTTACTAAAAAAATAACGGAATAAATTTTGGCCAAGATCTATGATGAAATATTATTTATTTGCAAGATGTTATAAAAAAAAAAACACTTTTTTTCAAAATTTTTGGACTTTTTTATTTACATAGTAAAAAAAATAAAAATCCCAGTGGTGAATAAATACCACCAAAATAAAGCTTTATCTGTCTCAAAAAATGGTAAAAAATTCATATGGGTACAGTGTTGCATGACCGCGCAATTGTCATTCAAAGTGTGATAGCGCTGAAAGCTGAAAATTGCCCTGGACAGGAAGGGGGTAAAAAAGTCCGGACGTGGTTAAGATCAGTTTCCACTGGATAATCTTTTATTTTTATGGATTTTATTTATAGTAATAAAAATATGTATAATATTTAATTATTATAATAATACTAATATATATACATATATATAAATACTATATATACAAAGGACATTAAAGTCATGGAGACCACAGTCTGCATGTTGAGAAAGTTTTCTTCCTCCCAGTAATAGACGGGATTTCAAAAATAGTGACTATAATATAAACATATGATGCAATAATGATACAAAATGGCATGAGATTAAAAATAAAGACCGCCACTGTACCATGTAGTTGTACCATTGTTGTCGTGTCAGAGCAGGAGAGTTGTAGAATTGGGTCAAGATCACAGAAAAAGGGACCCATAATATTTGGACCACAAAACTGTATCTTGAAAATGTTAGAAATGGGAATCAATATAAACAAAGATTCAAATGTCCAGCCTATGATAATCATTATCTAGGTGGTTTGTTTTCAAAGAATACTGCAAGGGTTTACAGATGGCCAAATATCTGTCATAAGCCATCATGGTTAGAAGAAGACATTCCATAATTCCTGCAAAAGAAAAGAAGTAAAGCTGCACGATGCAATGAGAAATATTTAGGATGGCCTCTTTCACCAACACAGTGTGGAGCATGTTAGGAAGAATATCTGTTGCCATTCATATATCAGATACAGACAACTAGGAGAGGAAGAAGTACATGGGAGAATGGAGGGTTCTGCCGTAAAACATCAACACGATGATCAGGAGGTTTCCAGATATTGTCATACAATAAACAGCGAGGAAAATTGCAAAGATCAAAATTGAAACATCTTGTGAGGTATGAAACCCTAGAAGATGAACCATTTTTATTGGCGTCAAATTTATCTCATTTATAACCTGAAGATAGAACAAAAAATGTATGTTTATCCAGCATAAAAAGTTAAATATCACAAAATATATACTATATACAGTTGTGCTCAAAAGTTTGCATACCCTGGCATAAATTGTGAAATTTTGGCATTGATATTGAAAATATGACTGATTACGCCAAAAAATGCTCTTTTATTCAAGGATGATGATCATATGAAGCCATTTATTATCAAATAGTTGTTTGTCTCCTTTTTAAATCATAATGATAACAGAAATCACCCAAATGGCCCTGATAAAAAGTTTCCCTCCCCTGGAATGTTTGGCCTTGGTACAGACACACAAGGTGACACACAGGTTAAAATGCCAATTAGAGGTTAATGTCACACATCTGTGGATTTTTAAATTGCAATTAGTGTCAGTGTATAAATAGTCAATGAGTTTGTTAGTTCTTACGTGGAAGCACCGACTAGGCTAGATACCAAAAATTCTTCCTGCGCCAAAGAAACTACTACAGGATCTACCCTGCTGCTGTGCAATGTGATGAAACACACAAAATGTGACAACTATAAATAAACAGCGCAAACATAGACCTCTAAATATAATCAATCTATCAAGTGCATAATATTACTAAATATATCATAAATAATATTAATAGTGAAAGTCCATCATAATAATAGACACCAAAAGTTTGTGAATCACAAAAAAATTATGTAGAGATAAGAAATCCAGAAATTCTTCAGATGCAAAGAAAACTTCCACCTTCCACCCGTGCAAACCAACATCAATTGCACTCACCAGATTTTAGTGAATGAAACGCCTTTTAGGGATTTAAAGGGATCCTAAACCCTCTTTCATATCCACTCTTTAGGATTCCTCACCATCAGAATAGGCTCCACCATTCAACCAGGGAGAAAACAAAATCTCAGATAGTGTGATATTGCTAATTGCTACTTTCAATAAAATCAAAGATTTAAGGCCACTTACATTTCAACCACTTTAAAAAGGCACATTTATTGAAACAACCTCTTCCAGATGGAAAATGAGTGATATACAGCCTCCTCAGGAATCTCACATCACAGCTCCAGGGTACAGCAGAAGCATTTCTGGTCTATACCCCGTACGTCTGACGTCACTTCCGGTGAGTGGAGCGCACGCTGAGCGGTGCGTTCCAGCGGCCATCTTTTGGGATCTGTGTATGGTTTTCTCTGTGGAGCTTCTGCTGTACCCTGGAGCTGTGATGTGATGCCAATCAGTACTGTTAAATCACCTATTAAGAAGTGGAAAGTTCGGTGATCTGTTGCTACCAAGCCAAGGTCAGGTAGACCAAGAAAGATTGCAGCCACAACTGACAGAAGAATTGCCTGGAATTCAAAGAAAAACCCTGCAGGGAACCTTAAAAAATATACAGGCTGCTCTGGAAAAAGATGGTGTGGTTGTTTTTAAGGAGTACAATATGGTGATACTTTAACAAAAATGAGCTGTTTGGTTGAGGTGCCAGAAAGAGGCTTTCACTGCACCAATGGCACAAAAAAGCTCGATTACAATATGCCTGGCAACACCTTGACATGTCTAACCGGGCCTTCTTGTGTCATTGACGCAGTAAAGGCTTCTTTCTGGCACCTCCATCATGCAGCTCATTTTTGTTCAAGTGTCATCATATTGTGCACCTTCAAAACAACCACACTGTGTTTTTCCAGAGCAGCCTGTATTTTTCTTGTGGTTACCTGTGGGTTTCCCTTTGTATCCAGAACAATTCTTCTGGCAGTTGTGGCTGCAATCTTTCTTGGTCTATCTGTACTTGGCTTGGTATCTACTGTATATATATATTATTATACAGGATTTATGGCGCCAACAGTTTGCTCTGCGCTGTACAATATAACGGGAGACAATATAGCAACAATACAGTTCAATACAAGAGGGATAGAAGGGCCCTGCTCCTTGGAGCTTACAATCTAAGAGGGAGGGGCTGGCTGTACAAAAGGTAATAACTGTGGGGGGTGGACTGATAGGAGAAATAGAAGATTCCATTATTAGCTGAGAGCAGGACAGGCTTCCCTGAAGAGATTGGTTTTCAGAGATCACCTAAAAGTGAGCATAGTAGGCGATAGTCTGATAAATTGGGGTAGAAGGTTCCAGAGGATGGGGGAAGCTCTGGAGAAGTCCTGGAGATGAGCATGGGAGAAGGAGACAAGGGAGCTAGAAAGCAGGAGGTCATGGGAGAAGCTGAGAGTACGGTTTGGGTGATATTTGGAGACAAGATTGGTAATCTAATTTGGGGCAGAGTTATAAATGGCTTTATATATTATACTGAGGGGCGCTCAAGTTAAAATGGGACATTTGAGTTTATATAATAAAAGAACAGATTTCAAGGAGTGGAAACTGCATTTATGTTTCAACATACTCTCCTGCTACATTATACACTTATCCCAGCGTTAAACTAATGTCTGAAAAGCTTCAAGTGATTCTAAAGGCGCATTTATTTGTAAAAAATAACAAACATGTCTATACTTACCTGCTATGTGTAGGGGTTTTGCACAGAGCAGCCAGGATCCTCCTCTTCCCAGGTCAAGTGCTGGCACTCCTGGCCCTGTTGGGTGCCTCACAGCAATCAACTTGCAATGGGGGCACCCGCTGCTCCGTGTATCCATTCACACATGGAGCCATGGCTCTGCCCCTCCCCCTCTCTCTTCTCATTGGCTCATTGGCTGTGATTGACAGTGGTGGGAGCCAATGGCTTCTGCTTCTGTCTCAGCCAATCAGGAGAGGGAGTCCCGGGATAGCCGAGATACCAGTGCACATTGCTGAATCAAGAGGGGGCTTAGGTATTAGGGGGGCTGAGGGGGATGCTGCACAGAAAAGGTTTTTTACCTTTATTCATAGTCTTCATGAGGGTAAAAAATCTTGAGCCTTTAGAACCACTTTCAGCATAGAAAGATTTGTCAGTACACCTGAACCATCCTAGGACAGCCATCTTCACTTCATCATCATTGAGTTCACCGTTCCTACAGGAAGATTTGTCAGTACACCTGAACCATCCTAGGACGGCCATCTTCACTTCATCATCATTGAGTTCACCGTTCCCACAGAAAGATTTGTCAGGACACCTGAACCATCCTAGGACGGCCATCTTCACTTCATCATCATTGTGTTCACCGTTCCCACAGAAAGATTTGTCAGTACACCTGAACCATCCTAGGACGGCCATCTTCACTTCATCATCATTGTTCACCGTTCCCACAGAGAGATTTGTCAGTACACCTGAACCATCCTAGGACAGCCATCTTCACTTCATCATCATTGTGTTCACCGTTCCCACAGATAGATTTGTCAGTACACCTGAACCATCCTAGGACAGCCATCTTCACTTCATCATCATTGTTCACCGTTCTCACAGAGAGATTTGTCAGTACACCTGAACCATCCTAGGACAGCCATCTTCACTTCATCATCATTGTGTTCACCGTTCCCACAGAAAGATTTGTCAGTACACCTGAACCATCCAAGGACAGCCGGCTTCACTTCATCATCATTGTGTTCACTATTCCCACAGAAAGATTTGTCTCTTGTGCAATTTCACAACAGGTTATGTTGATTATCCTGAATCAGGAGTTCCACATGCTGAATTTTCAAAATGACTGCTGTGGGCTGCGAACCCCCATTGACAGATGTATGGTCATCTTTTGAAACATTTACAACCTTCAAATGTCTCATCACCATACTGTACTTGAAGTTTTCTGTAGATATCTGAGGGTTTTGCACCTTCGTTCACAAGAGACATCACCACCACAAGCTGTTCTATGCACGCACTAACATTGTTGTCTGCCATCTTGATTAACGGTCTCTGACCTGTGTGCCATCTATCCATAAAAGAATACACTTGCCACTTACTACTGCATATAGCACCGCCACGCTAGCCTCCCTATCTATACCTATAAAATTAAAAGTCCCAGTTTGATTTTAAATATATATATATATATATTTTATGATATTTTAGTTTTTATGCTGGATAACCTTTTATTTTTATGTTCTATCTTAAGGTTATGAATGAGATAAATTTGACGCAAATAAAAATGGTTCATCTTCTAGGGTTTCATACCTCACAAGATGTTTCAATTTTGATCTTTGTAATTGTCCTCATTGTTTATTGTGTGACAATATCTGGAAACCTCCTGATCATCGTGTTGGTGTTTTATGGCACAACCCTCCATTCCCCCATGTACTTCTTCCTATCTCAGTTGTCTGTGTCCGATATATTAATGGCAACAGATATTCTTCCTAACATGCTCCATACTGTTTTGGTGAAAGAGGCCATCCTAACTATTTCTCATTGCATCTTGCAGCTTTATTTCTTTTCTTTTGCAGGAATTATGGAATGTCTTCTTCTAACCATGATGGCTTATGACAGATATTTGGCCATCTGTAAACCCTTGCAGTATTCTTTGATAATGAACCACCGGCTTTGCTGGATAATGATTATCACAAGCTGGACGTTTGGATCTTTAAGCATATTGATTCCAATTTCTAACATTTTCAAGTTACAATTCTGTGGTCCAAATATTATTGATCACTTTTTCTGTGATCTTGATCCAATTCTACAACTCTCCTGCTCCGATACTACAATGATTCAACTGCAATCTACATTGGCAATTTCTATTTTTAATCCAATCCCATTTTTTATTATCATTGTTTCCTATGTTTATATATTAGTAACTGTTTTTAAAATCCCATCTATTACTGGGAGGCAGAAAACTTTCTCAACATGCAGCTCCCACCTGACTGTGGTCTCCATCTATTTTTGTACAATGCTTTGTGTGTATCTGGTACCCGGAAAAGGACAATCAAAGAATATTGCTAAATTCCTATCATTGCTGTACACTATAGCCATACCGCTAATGAATCCAATTATATATAGTCTGAGGAATAAAGACTTGAATAAAGTTATAAGACAACTCGCCAACAAATTTAACATACTTTGAGGGGGGAGGATTGACTTTGAGAAATTAAGTTATTTAAATAATTTAGTATTTAGCAACATTTTTGTGTAATAAAGGTTAAAAAAGTTGAACATTTTTGTAATTTAATTTGCAAAGTGAGAGATGGGAGTCTTTGACTTTAAACCTATACAGTGATAAAACTTCCTATAGACATCTTATTTTTAAATTTCTGCTGCCTGATGTCCTCTCAATTGCATCCCAATACTGACACAGGAAGTAAAGTTTGAGAAAAAGACATCAGCCTCTCCCTTACAGTGGAAGACTGGGGATGAATAAATACAATGACCCATAAATGCTCCGTGATTGTTCTTTTTTTAAACCCAATATTTCTTTCTAGTTTTCAAAAATATATAAAGGTATATATGAATACAATAAGGGAAATATATCACATATATGTGAAAGGGGGCTCAGTCCACTATTTTAGCATTAAGATTTTGGATTTCAGTATCATGACCAATGAACACTTCAATAAGATTGTCATGAGCATGGAAGATGTAACTGTTTTTATTATCAGAAGGGGACACTCTAAGAGAAAGGTTTTTCACTGCAGTGTTTATGTTAGAAAGCATAGAGGACGTGTCCACATGCAAGAATTCTTTAGGAAAGAGTAGCATGTCTTTCAGGTCTGCAATAGTAACAGGCTATGTAGAAGCAGGATAAACTTCTAATGGCTGCAAAGGCTGGGTAAGGGAATCCTTCACTTAGTATTTGAAAAGTTCCCTCCTCTGCTCCCTGTTTAGACTTTTTTGCTTTAGCTGAGCTGTGGGTAGTGGGGGTATCAGGGGGTGAAGACTCACCATAATGTGACTGAGAGCAGGCAGACTCCTGGCTACTGGTGGCATTGCTTCAGTGAGAGCTGTGTGTCAGTAAGCAGCTGAAGTGGAGAAGCTGTTGCCACCATGATGCTGAGCGTGCTCACCCGCCAGTGGATAAAAATCAGTGAGCTTATGTGGTCCTGAGCAGGGATTCTCTCTTTTGATGGGCATGAAGGGAAGGATTGGGGCAAAGTGAGGATGCAGGTGGAATGGTATATTTGTGTCCCCTGTTGCTGTGACTAACTGGTTGAGCCTCTCACAGAGCCTCTATACAGGTCTGAGGCCGACCATGCCCACTCTGTGATTATTCTTACACAAAGAAATGGAGATAAAATCCATACATGATGGTACCACAGCCCATCTCTCCTCCATAAAATATCACCCACTAACTCTAACAAATGCTAGACATGTGGAAAAAACACTGGTACATAAATGCATATTAGTGGCAACGCACTTTTCTTCCTTTTTGCATCCCTTAACTGTGCTGATAACAACATTCCGA
This sequence comes from Staurois parvus, assembly GCF_062004578.1. Taxonomy (NCBI): domain Eukaryota; kingdom Metazoa; phylum Chordata; class Amphibia; order Anura; family Ranidae; genus Staurois; species Staurois parvus. The sequence goes on from NW_028318266.1 coordinate 4,478,910, forward strand.
ACACTGAACACATGGTTTTCTAGAATTGTCCAGGACATTGGGATTAAAGCTAATCATAATGACAAAGGTCCCTATTGCCAATGTGAATAGCAGAGGGGATAGAGGGCATCACTGGCATGGTCATCTGGAAATAAATAAAGTAGACTTGAAGCCTGATTATTTAACGAAAGCGCAAGGAGGCTCATATAGTGTAGACACCCATTTACAGAAATGGGGTCCAAACCGCCATCTAGATAAAATATGAAAAAGACAGCACCAAGATTGCATTTCAAAAGCCTTCCTAAGGTCTAATGAGATCAGAAAAGCAGGAATATTAAGACTTTGGGCAGCACACATTAGGTGAATAATACTGTGGACATTACCACCTGCCTGGTACATTGACATAAAATCAACCCTATAGACTAGACTGCCAATTATGGGATTTAACCTGAGTCAAGGATTTTGACTAGGATTTAAATGTCTAGGTACAGTAAACAAATGGCCTACAATTAGTTCAGGTAGTGAGATCTGCATGGAAATTAGGGATCATAGAGATACTCAACATAAAGGCTCTTGAAAGGAAACCATGTCTCTTCAATATGTTAAGAACACTCATCAGAATGGGAACTTAAAGATCCAGAAATTTTTTGCAATAGTTTGCCAGTAATCTGTGCAGATACATTTTTGTGCAGTTTTAGCAATTTTATTACCTGAAGAACCTCCTCAGGGGTGATCGCTTCCTCTAATTTAGATATAACCTAGAAAGGGTACGTAAAGAAATATTGGAAAGTAGTTTGTCAAGAGATTTGTCAGAAAGTGAATCTAGACTGGACTAAAGTTTGACTCATTGTGTACAAAATTCTGAGAGGATCTTTGTTGGTTTACTAGTAAAATCCTAAGGGTGTATTTTAAATAAGTTTATACTCAAAGTCAAGTTATTTCAATCTGTGTGCCAACAACGCATCCTGATTGTTATCCATTATATACAGTAAAAGACATGTCGAACCTACGAAAGATAATTTTCTGTAGTGTCAGTCAGAAATAAATGTGCCTTGACTAGAATCTGCCTATTATGTGGTGTTGGATGAGATTGGTACTTTGACATGGACTGAGAAAAAATACAGTATATTCTACAGCAAGTGACAGGCAAACTAAATTTTTTCTCATTTTGCAAGTGAAGCTAGTTGGATGCAGTGGTCTCATATTGTGGGCTTTCCACAGAGTGATGGAGAAACATCAGCATTATCATTATTCACAAGAAGTCATTATGCACACAAAATAGTCTCATAGGACCTGGAAAAGAAGGAAGAGGGATCATCAATAAAAATGAATGTAAGAGAACCGCATCGTGGCCTGACCAAGAAACATGTTTTATCTCAGCATGTGAGACTAACAGGAGAGTGTCATAAAGAGTTATTTGGTGCTGAAAAGAAGGTATACTCATGTCTGGAGGGGTTGACTTTGTGCCAAGTGTCAACCAATTTGTGTTGGCCTAGTAGGGATTAAAATCATAAAGCTGCAGAAAGTTGTTGGGCATGGCCATCAGTTCTTGAGTCCCTCTCGAATGGTGATCAATGACTCAGAAAAGATGGGATAAGTATGGTGTCTGATCCTTACTAGAGGGCATATAAACTGACTATAGTGACCTCAGTGTCCTGTACAGCTTTTTTGTAAAGCCCATCATTCTACTGTTTGTGGAGGTTCACTGATGTTTTGGGGCTGCTTTTCTGCTTTAGGCACTGGATGTCTTGACCACATCAAAAATCCCCCAGAAATGATTTCAGACAAAGCACTGCGGAGTACTGAACTGGCCAGCAATGAGTCCAGATCTCAATCCCATGGAGCTCCTGTGGAGAGATCTCAAAACAGCAACTGGGAAAAGGAACCCTTCCAATCTGAGAGACCTGGAGCAGTTGGTCAAAGAAGAGTGCTCCAAAATTCCAGTAGAGAGGTGTAAGGAACTCATTGATGGTTACAGGAAGCCATTGATTTCAGTTATTTTTCCCAAGGGGTGTGCTACCAAATATTTAATTGTGGGTGCCAATAATTTTGTCGAGTCCATTTTTGAAGGTTTTGCGTGGAATGGGTCAGATTTGAACTTTTGTTTCTCCACTTTGTTGTGTCATTCCGATACAAACAAATACATACACATGAGAATGCCAAAACATTTGTAATTGCAACAATGTTCTGGGAGAAGTGGTACATTATCTGACATAAATCTAGGGTTGCCAATATTTTTGGCCATGATTGTAAATGCATATTTGCTGGCAATGCCCTTCTCTTCCTTTTTTCATCCCTCAACTCTGGTGAATTGAATGGGTAAGCAGTACAGAAGCACTTATTTATGTGGCCTAAGACAGCCCAACTATATATAGACATGCATGGACATGTTGAATCGAATTCCAAAATTCCCAGCAACACAAACTAATTCTACCACTCACTGGTTCTAACTATCCTACCTCAAATCTATCTGCCCTTGGCATGAAAAAGGTTCTCCTGGTGGAGAGACAGGGCACCCTAGAGCGGTGAAACCACCAGCACAATCAACCCGTATTTCTCCTTTTCTCTGTTTAACTTCAGTCCGCCTTCTTTCTTCAATCCTTTTTGTCCATGCCACCCTTTTCCATTCTTATCTCCATGCCTATCCACCATGATTCCTCTTTTCCCCTTTCTTATCAGCCCCCATACTACCCACTCTGGTTTTTCTAATGCTTTCCCCTTTTTTCATAACCATTCCCTTTCCTCTCCTAATATCATTGACCTTCCTCATCCCATACAAAATTATAATTTATCTCCTTCCTGTAGAAAATGAACATTTGGGGGATCCTGTATATGCAGATGATTACAGACACAACAAGACCTGCCAATTAATCTGCATGATACAACATTCAGAACCTGGCAAACCTTTTTTCCCCAGGGTACACACCAATGCATGTTGTTGGTAATGAAGATCCTGTTATCAACAAAATATCCTGTTATGGTAATTTTCATTACTTTGTATCATGTGCCAGTTTTTATGGAAATTAAGTTTATACATGAATAGATTTAGTTATTTGCTGCCTCCCCCCTCCTTCCCCTTCCCAAGTCAACTCCTACATCATGACTTGATTGGTAAGCCTTTGTACCACGTTGGAAAGACAGGATGCCAAAGCCATGTAAAGAGAATCCGTGAATATAAAAATTGCTGAATTTATTTTGAAAAATGCTAGACTCACTTTTGGTCTATTTTAATAACGTTGAATAAACATACAAAATAAAATTCAGTATTCTCAGACTTCACTGATTCTTTTCTCTACCTCTTTAACCACTTGCCCTCCTGAGGATTTACCCCCCTTAATGACCACGCCTCTTTTTGCTACTTGGCGCTGCACTAATTCAACTGATAATTGCGCGGTCATGCAATGCTGCAGCCAAATAAAATTTACGTCCATTTTTCACACAAATAGAGCTTTCTTTTGGTGGTATTTGATCACCTGTGCGCTTTTTATTTTTCACGCTATAAACAAAAAAAGACCAAAAATTTTGAAGAAAAATTATATTTTTTACTTTCAGCTATAAAAAATATATAGTAAACTCAAAGTTAGTTATAAATTTAGGTCAAAATGTATTCTGCTCCATGTTTTTGGTAAACAAATCCCAATAAGTGTATATTGACAAACTATGATATAAATACTGCAATTTACGCCATTTTTTTGCTATACAGCGCTGCGCTAGTTTAGCAGACAATTGTGCGGTCATGCAATATGGTACATAAATAAAATTTATGTCCTTTTTTCACACAAATAGAGCTTTCTTTTGGTGGTATTTGATTGCCTGTGCATTTTTATTTTTTGCGCTATAGAAAAAAAGGCTGACAATTTTGAGAAAAAAAACAATATTTTGGACTTTTTGCTATAAAACATGTCCAGTAAAAAAAATGTAAAAATCAAATTTTGTCATAAAGTTCGGCCAAAATGCATTCTGCGACATGTCTTTGCTAAAAAAAAAACAATACGTGTAAATTAATTGGTTTACGTGAAAGTTATAGCGTTTACAAATGGTGGGAAAGATACTGGGATTTTTAGGTTTTTTTTATACTAATAATGGCGGCGATCAGCGACTTATGGCTGTGATCAGTGACTTATGGCGGGACTGCGGGACTGTGGCGGACATTCTGACACTAGGGGGGAACTGACTTGGGGTCACTGACATTCCCAATGACACCAATACAGTGATCAGTGCAAAAAAAAAACACTGACACTGTACTAATGGCACTGGGGAGGAAGGGGTTAACTTTTTTATTTACTGAAAGGGTTAACTGTGTGAGGGGAGTGTTTTACTAGGGGCGGGGGTGGGTACTGCACAGGGGGGGACACGCTGATCCGGAAAGAAAAACTCTTCTCTCCAGCTCAGCATGTCAGGAGCTGACAGGGAACTGACATAGAGCAGAGCTACTGCAGCCATGCTCTCTGTCAGTGATTGCTGCTAATCGACGGGACACAGCCGGTAACGACCGGCTGTGATCCAGCGACTGACATCCGCGGCTATGATCGGCGGGACAGGTAGGGCGGTGGCGTGACTCGCGCGTGCCCCCTACTTGTTTTGCAAACACACATTTTAAGACGTGGTTTTGCCCAGCCGTGCCGCCCTGCTGCAGTATTTGTACAGTGGCTGGGCGGCATGTGGTTAAAATCTAAATCTACAATGGCAGCTCTCCTGTTCTGCCCTCTGAAAGTCACTTCAAAGATTTAAGAGACTAAAATTTTAGACAGTTTGCCCACCTTGCATCAGTACACCTAGAACTGAAGGCTAGATGAGTAGGAAAAACTGTGGTTCTATTCTTCTAGCAGTTTGTTTCAAGGTATACAGACCAAGTCAGCCATGGGATGTGTGGGTAGCTACGTGCTAGCCATGGACGGCTTGCTATTCTGAGCCATATTCTTTGTTATGAAGAAATCTAGCTCTGAACCCATACATATGTGGTGGTTGAAATCTATGCAGCTTTTCGGCAAATTCTTTATCCTTGCTCTGAAAACAAGCTTAAAAACTGATATACACTTCATTGATTATGGTGATGGCTATTATATTTTTTTTTTCACAGTAGGTGATAATAATATTATTACCAAATTCACTGTATGAGAGAAGAGAATTTCTAGAATTGGTGCTTGAATTTAGGACTGGACTACCTAGAAGATGATCTAGACAATGGCCTAGGCCCAGTGAGTGTGGAGGGCCTGGCAACCATGCAAGCATACTTGCAGACTGTAGCAAACTTGAACCTGTCTTTTAGGCAAAATGCTGAGCCACACATAGAAACCAAACATATAACAGAATCTTTAACCCCTTGTCATCCTGCCCACAGTACTTTTACTGCAGGCAGGTGGCACAGCTAGGCATAGTAATAAAAAATGTATGTTGCCTGGCACATGGGAACGGTGGATGCAATGGATTACTGTTACCAGTACCTGGCTTGTCAGGAATGGACTGGCCAGCAATGGTGGGACTCACCTGCCTTATGGGCTGCAGTACCAGGGCTGGCCAGCGGGTGCTCCCAGCAATCAGAGACTCAACCTTGCAGCCAGCCAAACACCTGAAACTGCTTATACTGGGGTATTTAAGGGATGGCCAGACCTGCAGACTCTGCCTTGGTGTGTGTTTTTCCTGGGCCCTGTATCTTGTTCCTGCATCCTATTCCTGTTCCTGTCTTGTTGCTGACCCGGCTTGATTCTGACCTCTGCTGACTTCTCCTGTTCTGATCCCTGGCTTGTGACCCCGACCATTCTCTGCCTGACCCCCTGTACCTACCTGCCTGTTAGTTGCTGTACCCTGCTCGTGACCTGACTACTCTCTGCCTGCTCCTCCTGTTCATACCTGCCCGTTTGTTATTGACCCGGCCTGCCTGACGACGTTTGCATTGTATGTATTATCTGTGGGTGGTTTGGTTCGTTTGCACTGTGTTATGTTTTAGTATTGCACTGCGTTTATGTTTGTATTGTTAGTCTTGAATAAATTATATTGTTTATAACTTATCTGAAGCCTGCGTTTCCCTGCGTCAGTCACATACCTCTGGTCATACCCGGGAGCCCTGACATGGCTGCTATGAGCGGCCGGGGTATCATGTGATCGCAATGATTGGTCACAGCAATCACATGCTTACAATGTAAATGAAACAGCCATGAATGGTTTCCATTGAAGACTTCTTGCTTAGTGTTGTGAAGCTGTGATTGGCTCACAGCTATCACATGGTACCTGGTTACATGTAAACAGTAACTAAGCTGTCATAACTGTTAATCTATTCATGACAGCTAAAACTATTGCTTATAACAGTAAACTTCAATTGGCATAAGCAAGAACAGTGTAGAAAAACCCTGACCTCCCCCCCCCAGAGTAGTTCAGCTCACAAGGGGAACCCCACCCTTTTTTTGGTAGAGGGTCTCCATTAATATGTATATAAGACTTTCATCTAGGATAAGAATCCTGTATAGATGAAGAGAATTCTAGGAAGAGGTCAACGCTATAATTTAGAACAGTTTAAACTGTGTTTTTTCTCTTTTTAAAGATAAGTTTAGTTGCAGTAAGTTTTTTTTACAAGATGCACCACTTCACACACAGGTTAAGGGCATCTCCCAGGCACTTGATTTAAAGGAATTTTTCATTTTTAACCTCTTCACGCCTGCTGTATGTATATATGTGGCCTCTCCGCAGGTGGGCCTTAATTCTAAGAGTCGCCATATATGCATACCAAAATGTAAACAATGCTGTGCTGAGAGTGTGTGCCCTGCACGCTCCAGGCATAATTACTGGTCGGTAATGGAAAGCTCCTGATCTCTACTTGCAATCGAGAGTTTTCCAATCATGTGACCACTATGACAGCCAATCCCGGTGCTCACATGTCCCAAATGCTCGCCTCCACCTACCCATGTCTGAAACCTTTTGAAGAGCCAGGAGGTACCGGTGGGACGGGGTTAAGCCTCCCCCATGCCATTTGTTTGACAAAGCTGAACCAAGGTATATTTAACTCATCCCTAATCCATAAACCGTTCAATAAGGTTGAGGTCAGGGCTCTGTGTAGAACACTCCAGTCCTCCACAGCAAACTCATCAAACCATGTCTTTATGGAAGGTCAAGGCTTTGTGTAGAACACTCCAGTCCTCCACAGCAAACTCATCAAACCATGTCTTTATGGAAGGTCAGGGCTTTGTGTAGAACACTCCAGTCCTCCACAGCAAACTCATCAAACCATGTCTTTATGGAAGGTCAGGGCTTTGTGTAGAACACTCCAGTCCTCCACAGCAAAATCATCAAACCATGTCTTTATGGAAGGTCAGGGCTTTGTGTAGAACACTCCAGTCCTCCACACCAAACTCATCAAACCATGTCTTTGTGGAACTGACTTTGTGTACAGGGGCACAGTCATGCTGGAAAAGAAAAGGGCCTTTACCAGACTGTTGTCATGAGATTGGAAGTGCACAACTGTCTCACTGGAAACACATTTGGAGGGGAGTCTACATAACTTTGACCACACAGGTAGGTGCAGTAATTAGGTGTACACAAACTGTGGGTTATGTACAGATTCTGTTTACTATGTATAAATAAATGGCAGGAAACATCTATATTACATTTTCCATCAGTGTTCAAAGAGGAAATGTCACACTTAGATATAATACGGAAATAGCTGAGGCAATTAAAGATAAATGCAACCACTTTTGCTGTATACCCCTTAAGAAACAAAGCCATTTTTTTACATTTCTGCTATGGGTTATCGTCTTTAAAATTGGTAAATTGTTGTTCTTCTTTTCTCAAAATGTTATGTATTTCCTATGCTCCCCAGATCCATCTAGTGGCCACGAAGGGGTAGTTTATTACTGCAAATGACAAATGAGAAATAGGAAGAGTAGGCAGCTCCAACAATCCATGTGAAAGCTTTATTGATTACATAGGAGTGATGCGTTTTGGCAAACAGCCTTGTTCACACCTATGAACAAGGCTGTTAGTCAAAATGCATCAACATGCTTTTTAGGCCCCTCCTATGTAATTAATAAAGCTTTCATATGGATTTCAGAGTTGCCTCCTCTTCTTATTTTTGCATATTGTACCCAGTGGTGGGAGGACACTTCAGAACCTGAGCTCTACTTCTGGTTCCGGCACCGGATGCTGTGACACGCGGGACCCGCGGCTCCCGGGATCCCGGCTATATAAAGCCTGCCTACTGCCTCAGGGACCCCCGCTTTTCAGCTTAGGGGTGCCCCCTTACCTTCCTGCAGCGGCCCCAGCATGGAGTGGTACCTCCTGCCGGCGCAGTCCGGCCATGAGTCGGCGGCCAGAGCGGAGGGATGCGGCTGTCCCCCTCCTGCAGCCAAGATAGCCGACGATGCCTGTCACAACATGGACACAGGCACAGAGCAGAGTCGCAACGTGGGAGCAGGTATGAAAGAGCCTCCCACCATCCTCCTCACTGCCTCTCCACTCCCTTCTGGCATTGATTTTCTATCTTTTGAGTGGTATATTTGGTAATTTACTGAAAAACTCACACTCTAAAGTCTGAGTTTTATCGGTTGTTAATCACTAGTTGTTTTAAGCCTTATCTGCTTGGTATAATGTTCTATCACATTCAACTGTGTCAATGTTTTTGTTTCATATATACAGTATATATGCCTGAATTTTACTTCCTTACTCCCGCATGTGCCCTGTTCCATATATCAGCAGTGCTGTGGGTGGTGGGGTGTTAGAGCTGTTGTTGGGAATACGTTTGAGGGGCGCCCTCCCTCATCTCAACAATTATAACTTTATCCCTGAGGCAGGCTCCTTTCACTGCTACTCCCGGTCACGCTGGCATTGGTGGATACAGCATGCGGAATGACGTGAAGTCCCTTATACTGTTTCGGTATATTGTTTGTTTTAAATTTTTGTTGGGCTTTGCTAAGGCCCTTGATCTTGTCTTCATTTTCTCTTCTCTTCTCCCTCTTCACTCCCACTCTTATTTCTCTGGAGAACTCCTTTGTCTTCTGAGACCAGATTTACACCACTCCCAGCCGTCTGACAATGCAGCGCTAATCGTCCCCACGTCCTTAATTGGTGAGTTTTTATCCTTTTATCACACACCTCACACCAACTAAAATGACACATATTTTCTCTTGGAATGTTAAGGGCCTCAGATCCCCTCACAAACGCATGGCAGTACTACGACATTTGCGGCGCTTACGCGCGGACATAGCTTTACTCCAAGAAACTCATCTCACCCAATCTGACTTTGTTCGTATGCGAAAACTCTGGGTGGGTCATGTCTTCGGCTCCTCCTCCCTAAATAATAAAGCAGGGGTACTTATTCTTATCCACAAGAGGCTTAATCTTGAATTAGTCTCTATGGACACGGACACCGAGGGCCATTTTATAGCAGCACATATTAAACTCGGATCCCAGGAGCTGGTTCTTACCAGTATATATGCACCCAACTCCCCGACAAGGCAGGTTTTTCAAGGCCTGTCTTCATGGTTGGCAGCATATATTCACAAGCCGCTTGTCATGGGAGGTGACTTTAATTCTGTCATACAGGAGCAGGAGGATAAATCGCAGAGTGTTGACTGTGGTCTTCTTTCTACTCAGACTTCCCGTCCAACGCCCACTTTATTATGTAGCTTCGTTGAAGCAATGCAAATTACAGATATATGGCGCTTGACCAATCCAGACGGTAGAGATTATACTTTCTACTCTCCCGTTCATCATTCTCTATCTAGAATAGATTATATTTTTTGCAACCCCACAACACTGCAACATGTTGTGTCATCTACCATACATGACATAGCCATATCGGATCACTCTCCAATTTCTATTACTATAAATTTTCTAGATCCCACGCCACATCCTAGGATATGGCATTTTCCCTCGTATCTGGCAAATAATCAGGAGCTTTCCCGGCAGTTACAAGACACCTGGGCAGATTTCCAAACTACGAATGCGGCCCATGTTTCCAATCCAAATTTATTTTGGGATACGGGGAAGGCGGTATTACGTGGCAAAATTATTGCCTTTACATCCGCTTATAAAAAAATAATTTTTCATAATTTCACAGAGGCTAGTAACCTTCTTAGACTGACTCAAAGAAGGATGACGGAATCAATTACGCAGGACAACAGGAAAGCTTGGGTGGATGCTAAGAACCAATTTGACACATGGGCGGCAGCTCAATACATCTCTCATACCTTGACTTACAGTACCACAGGTTTGGTAACAAACCAGGCAAACTTCTGGCGTGCCTGTGTAGGAAGCCTTTTACCCCCACGCAATTCACCTCTCTAAAAGACTCCCAGGGGTTACCTAAACAATCTCCGGATGAGATTATTTCTATTTTGGAAGGTTTTTATGCTAATTTATATGGGCCGGATCCTATTGACCAGGCATGAGCACAATTTTTCCTTGAAAATGTAAATCTACCCCAGATAGATCCAATTGCACTGCAATCTTTAAATGCCCCTATATCACAAGCGGATATTTGTCTAGCTATTAGTTCTCTAGCTAATGGTAAAGCTCCAGGTCCGGACAGGTACACCTCAGAATTCTATAAACTTATGGATAAAACCCTATCTCCTACTCTACAGTTGGTATATCAGACCATCCAGGAGAGCGGGATATATCTCCCATCGCCTTCGCAAGCCCACATTAAACTAATACCCAAAAAAGGCAAAGACCCTTCGGATCCCGACGATTCATATCGTCCGATTTCTCTCCTTAACCTAGACGCAAAGATCCTTTCTAAGATCATAGCTAACCGATTGGCCATCATTTTACCCTCTCTTATACATCCTTCTCAAGCGGGTTTTATAAAGGGGCGCTCGGCCACGTCAAATATCCGCAAAGTGTTCACCGTTTTACATCAGGCTAAAAATACCCCACTACAGGACCTAGCGATTATCTCTCTCGACGCTGAAAAAGCCTTTGATAATGTTAGTTTTCAATGGCTTCATTTAGTTCTCTCTAAATTTGGCTTTTCCGGTCCATTTACGCACTTAATTCAAGCTATGTATTCCGCCCCTATGGCTCAGGTAGTAGCGGCGGGAAAAATATTTAACCCTATCCCATTACATAAGGTAACAAGGCAAGGTTGTCCACTGTCCCCCCTGCTTTTCAATTTAGCATTAGAACCCCTAGCCCACTTCTTGTTGTTTCAGTCACAACTTCATGGCATTCAAATTGCTCAACAAGATCTTCGCCTAGCCTTATTTGCTGACGACATATTAATATTCACTTCTAACCCGACTCTAGACTTACCTTATATTCAGTCAGTGTTTGCACGGTGTTGCTCAGGTCTCCATATAAATTTTGCGAAAAGTGAGGTTCTCCCCCTATATCATGCTCGACTTCCTGAGTGGGCCGGCAATTCACTTTTCAAAATTAATACACACCATATTACTTATCTAGGTATTAAAATTGGGAAATTAGCTTAGTTCCCTTATTCTCTTAACTACTCGCCAGTAATACAAAAAGTTTTAGGGGAGTTAGAAATGTGGAAAGAATTGCCGTTATCACTTATGGGTAGAGCCCATACGAGTTTTCCGAAGCTTCTATACCCTCTCCAAACTATCCCTCTCCTGCTGAAACATACGGATATAGTCAGGTTGAACAAAGCGATCTCCAGTTTTCTATGGAGGGGGCGCCGCCCGCGCATTGCTATATATAAGTTGTTTCTTCCTAGATGTGAGGGCGGTCTGGGCCTCCCCAACATTAGGCTTTATAATCTTTCTTGCATTTTACGGGTATGTATAGATTGGATCTCCCGATCGTCCGTGTTTTCCAATTACCAACTCGAATCTGCCATGGTGAGTCCGTTTGATCTGTCGGCCCTTTTACATTCTAATACCAACTCACTTCCTTCACATCTTAAACATAATCCACTCATACACACTCTTCACATGGAGGGAGGTCAGACGAAGACTAGGAGTTCCTCCCTGGCTGTCTTGTTTTCTTCCTATTCATCACAATTAGAGATGAGCGAAGTATTCAAAAATTCGATTCGACTGATTCGGCGAATTCGTGGAAAAATTTCGATTCGAGTCGAATATATTCGCTGTGAATTTAACTTAAAAAAGGGTGTTTCTAGGCTTCAGAGAGACTTAATATTAGTGCAGAACACTGTACCTTTAATTTAAATGCCCTTGGAGTCTGCTGGGGAAGAGAAATAATACTGTCAGTCAGTATGACATGCAGATGAGTGCCGTCGATCTTAAAATCACCGCACACTTCACTCATTTGGGCAGTCACGGGGCCAAAACCAGAGTGTGGAGCCACAGTGTGGCGGTGGAGGCAGCAGCAATGGGAGGCCATACAGCACCCTATGACAAAAATGGAAACCACCAGCAGTGTGAGGAGACCTGAAAGTGGCACATGGCAGAGTGTGGCGATAGAGACAGCAGCAATGGGAGGCCGTACAGGGACCCATGACACACTCTGGACCTGGCAGCAGCATGAGGAGGCGGTACAGGGGCCCATGACAGATTACGGGCCTGGCAGCAGCATGAGGAGTCATTACGGAGGCCCATGGCAGATTACGGGCCTGGCAGCAGCAATGGGAGGCCGTACAGGGACCCATGACACACTCTGGACCTGGCAGCAGCATGGGGAGGCGGTACAGGGGCCCATGACAGATTACGGGCCTGGCAGCAGCATGAAGAGTCGGTACGGGGGCCCATGACACACTCTGGACCTGGCAGCAGCATGAGGAGGCGGTACAGGGGCGCATGACAGATTACGAGCCTGGCAGCAGCAACTTGGACAGGAGGACGTTCAGCTTCTGCACCGTCGGGTGCGTGCTCGCAAACTGTTGTCTCTTGGAAACGGATTCCAAGAAAGACTGCTGACGGAATCCGTGAAGAGGAGTATCAGGAGAAGGAGCATCTGAACGAGCGGAATATGCCAACAAGCGACAACAGGGGCCCATGACAGATTACGGGCCTGGCAGCAGCATGAGGAGTCGGTACGGGGGCCCATGGCAGATTAAGGGCCTGGCAGCAGTAATGGGAGGCCCGTAATTTCCCAGCACCCTATGACAAAAAATGGAACCCACCAGCAGTGTGAGGAGACCTGAAAGTGGCACATGGCAGAGTGTGGCGATGGAGACAGCAGCAATGGGAGGCCGTACAGGGACCCATGAGAGACTCTGGACCTGGCAGCAGCATGAGGAGGCGGTATAGGGGCCCATGGCAGATTAGGGGCCTGGCAGCAGCTATGGGAGGCCCGTAATCTGCCAGCACCCTATGACAAAAAATGGAACACACCAGCAGTGTGAGGAGACCTGAAAGTGGCACATGGCAGAGTGTGTCGATGGAGACAGCAGCAATGGGAGGCCGTACAGGGACCCATGAGAGACTCTGGACTTGGCAGCAGCATGAGGAGGCGGTATAGGGGCCCATGGCAGATTAGGGGCCTGGCAGCAGCTATGGGAGGCCCGTAATCTGCCAGCACCCTATGTCAAAAAATGGAACACACCAGCAGTGTGAGGAGACCTGAAAGTGGCACATGTTTGGGGCATGATTCATGGCGGATTTAGTCAGTTGTGTCAGGAACTGGTGGTTTGAAATCCAGACTAATCCACGCCTGATTCATTTTCACAAACGTGAGTCTTTCCACACTTTGGGTGGACAGTCGTGTCCTCCGCGGAGTTGCAATACCTCCTGCCGCACTAAACACGCGCTCCGATGCCACGCTACTGGCCGGGCATGACAGCCTTTCAAGGGCAAATTCAGCTAGTTGGGGCCAAAGGTCAAGTTTCGTTGCCCAGTAGTCAAGGGGATTGTCTACCTCGGTTGGCAGGGTGCTGTCCAAGTAGGCCTAAGCCTGTTGTTTGAGGTCCTGCTCCAGGTCCACCTGATGCTGCTGCTGCTGCTGCTGCTGCTGCTGCTGCTGCGGCTGGTTAGTAGTTTCCTCACTGCGCTGGTGAAGAAAGCTACTCATCATCGACTGCAGACTGAGGCAGCCGCTGCTGGTGGAGCTGCCACTGCTCCTACCACCCCACCCCTCCCCTGCTGCCATGGCAGTGGAACGCGAGCGCACAGGGCCCACAGTGTCTGAGGATGGACGTTGGCGCAGACAGGCAGAGACCAGCTGACTACATAGGTGGTTTTTATAGTACGTTATTTTGGCCTCCCTCTCAGCAGGTGTGAAAAAGGCCACCATTTGTGAACGGTAGCGAGGGTCCAACAAGGTGGACAGCCAAAAGTCATCCCTCTGTCTGATGGTTATTATTCGGCTGTCGCTACGCAAGCAAGCGAGCATGCTATGGGCCATTTGTGCCAAGGAATGCGAGGGACTCCCTGCCTCCATCTCCACAGCATACTGCCACGGTGCGTCTGGGTCCTCTGTCTCCTCTTCCTCCTCCTCTACCAGATGCTCCTGCTCCTCCACTCCTGTCCGCTGAGTGGAAAAACCACCCATTTCACTCAATAATTCCTGAGCACCAATGTCCTCCTCTACCTCCTCCTCTTCTTCCTGTCCTGCCCCCACAGGGGTCATGTGGCGTTGAGATCTGTGCGCCACGTCTACCGCACCCTGACCAGCCATTGTTAACAGCATTTGTTCCAGGACGTGCAACAGAGGAATGACGTCGTTCATCCCATAGTCCTGCCGACTCACGAATAGCGTGGCCTCCTCAAAGGGCCTGAGCAAGCGCAGGTGTCACGCATGAGCTGCCAATGGCTGACATCTAAGTTACACAGGGAGTACCTTTATCCGCTTTTAACATCAGGAAATCTGTGATGGCCTTTTGCTGTTCGTAAAGGCGGTCTAACATATGTAGGGTTGAATTCCACCTTGTTGCAACGTCACAGCATGAGGAGTCGGTATAGGGGCCCATGGCAGATTAGGGGCATGGCAGCAGCTATGGGAGGCCCGTAATCTGCCAGCACCCTATGTCAAAAAATTCAACACACCAGCAGTGTGAGGAGACCTGAAAGTGGCACATGGCAGAGTGTGGCGATGGAGACAGCAGCAATGGGAGGCCGTACAGGGACCCATGACAGACTCTGGACTTGGCAGCAGCATAAGGAGGCGGTATATAGGGGCCTATGGCAGATTATGGGCCTGGCAGCAGCTATAGGAGGCCCGTAATCTGCCAGCACCCTATGTCAAAAAATTCAACACACCAGCAGTGTGTGAGGAGACCTGAAAGTGGCACATGGCAGAGTGTGGCGATGGAGACAGCAGCAATGGGAGGCCGTACAGGGACCCATGACAGACTCTGGACTTGGCAGCAGCATGAGGAGGCGTTATATAGGGGCCTATGGCAGATTAGGGGCCTGGCAGCAGCTATAGGAGGCCCGTAATCTGCCAGCACCCTATGTCAAAAAATTCAACACACCAGCAGTGTGAGGAGACCTGAAAGTGGCACATGGCAGAGTGTGGCGATGGAGACAGCAGCAATGGGAGGCCGTACAGGGATCCATGACAGACTCTGGACTTGGCATCAGCATGAGGAGGCGGTATATAGGGGCCCATGGCAGATTAGGGGCCTGGAAGCAGCTATAGGAGGCCCGTAATCTGCCAGCACCCTATGTCAAAAAATTCAACACACCAGCAGTGTGAGGAGACCTGAAAGTGGCACATGGCAGAGTGTGGCGATGGAGACAGCAGCAATGGGAGGCCGTACAGGGACCCATGACAGACTCTGGACTTGGCAGCAGCATGAGGAGGCGGTATATAGGGGCCTATGGCAGATTAGGGGCCTGGCAGCAGCTATAGGAGGCCCGCAATCTGCCAGCACCCTATGTCAAAAAATTCAACACACCAGCAGTGTGTGAGGAGACCTGAAAGTGGCACATGGCAGAGTGTGGCGATGGAGACAGCAGCAATGGGAGGCCGTACAGGGACCCATGACAGACTCTGGACTTGGCAGCAGCATGAGGAGGCGGTATATAGGGGCCTAAGGCAGATTAGGGGCCTGGCAGCAGCTATAGGAGGCCCGTAATCTGCCAGCACCCTATGTCAAAAAATTCAACACACCAGCAGTGTGAGGAGACCTGAAAGTGGCACATGGCAGAGTGTGGCGATGGAGACAGCAGCAATGGGAGGCCGTACAGGGATCCATGACAGACTCTGGACTTGGCATCAGCATGAGGAGGCGGTATATAGGGGCCCATGGCAGATTAGGGGCCTGGCAACAGCTATAGGAGGCCCGTAATCTGCCAGCACCCTATGTCAAAAAATTCAACACACCAGCAGTGTGAGGAGACCTGAAAGTGGCACATGGCAGAGTGTGGCGATGGAGACAGCAGCAATGGGAGGCCGTACAGGGACCCATGACAGACTCTGGACTTGGCAGCAGCATGGGGAGGCGGTATATAGGGGCCTATGGCAGATTAGGGGCCTGGAAGCAGCTATAGGAGGCCCGTAATCTGCCAGCACCCTATGTCAAAAAATTCAACACACCAGCAGTGTGTGAGGAGACCTGAAAGTGGCACATGGCAGAGTGTGGCGATGGAGACAGCAGCAATGGGAGGCCGTACAGGGACCCATGACAGACTCTGGACTTGGCAGCAGCATGAGGAGGCGGTATATAGAGGCCTATGGCAGATTAGGGGCCTGGCAGCAGCTATAGGAGGCCCGTAATCTGCCAGCACCCTATGTCAAAAAATTCAACACACCAGCAGTGTGAGGAGACCTGAAAGTGGCACATGGCAGAGTGTGGCGATGGAGACAGCAGCAATGGGAGGCCGTACAGGGACCCATGAGAGACTCTGGACCTGGCAGCAGCATGAGGAGGCGGTATATAGGGGCCTATGGCAGATTAGGGGCCTGGCAGCCGCTATAGGAGGCCCGTAATCTGCCAGCACCCTATGTCCAAAAATTCAACACACCAGCAGTGTGTGAGGAGACCTGAAAGTGGCACATGGCAGAGTGTGGCGATGGAGACAGCAGCAATGGGAGGCCGTACAGGGACCCATGACAGACTCTGGACTTGGCAGCAGCATGAGGAGGCGGTATATAGGGGCCTATGGCAGATTAGGGGCCTGGCAGCAGCTATAGGAGGCCCGTAATCTGCCAGCACCCTATGTCAAAAAATTCAACACACCAGCAGTGTGAGGAGACCTGAAAGTGGCACATGGCAGAGTGTGGCGATGGAGACAGCAGCAATGGGAGGCCGTACAGGGACCCATGAGAGACTCTGGACCTGGCAGCAGCATGAGGAGGTGGTATATAGGGGCCTATGGCAGATTAGGGGCCTGGCAGCAGCTATAGGAGGCCCGTAATCTGCCAGCACCCTATGTCCAAAAATTCAACACACCAGCAGTGTGTGAGGAGACCTGAAAGTGGCACATGGCAGAGTGTGGCGATGGAGACAGCAGCAATGGGAGGCCGTACAGGGACCCATGACAGACTCTGGACTTGGCAGCAGCATGAGGAGGCGGTATATAGGGGCCTATGGCAGATTAGGGGCCTGGCAGCAGCTATAGGAGGCCCGTAATCTGCCAGCACCCTATGTCAAAAAATTCAACACACCAGCAGTGTGAGGAGACCTGAAAGTGGCACATGGCAGAGTGTGGCGATGGAGACAGCAGCAATGGGAGGCCGTACAGGGACCCATGAGAGACTCTGGACCTGGCAGCAGCATGAGGAGGCGGTATATAGGGGCCTATGGCAGATTAGGGGCCTGGCAGCAGCTATAGGAGGCCCGTAATCTGCCAGCACCCTATGTCAAAAAATTCAACACACCAGCAGTGTGAGGAGACCTGAAAGTGGCACATGGCAGAGTGTGGCGATGGAGACAGCAGCAATGGGAGGCCGTACAGGGACCCATGACAGACTCTGGACTTGGCAGCAGCATGAGGAGGCGGTATATAGGGGCCTATGGCAGATTAGGGGCCTGGCAGCAGCTATAGGAGGCCCGTAATCTGCCAGCACCCTATGTCAAAAAATTCAACACACCAGCAGTGTGAGGAGACTTGAAAGTGGCACATGGCAGAGTGTGGCGATGGAGACAGCAGCAATGGGAGGCCGTACAGGGACCCATGAGAGACTCTGGACCTGGCAGCAGCATGAGGAGGCGGTATATAGGGGCCTATGGCAGATTAGGGGCCTGGCAGCAGCTATAGGAGGCCCGTAATCTGCCAGCACCCTATGTCAAAAAATTCAACACACCAGCAGTGTGTGAGGAGACCTGAAAGTGGCACATGGCAGAGTGTGGCGATGGAGACAGCAGCAATGGGAGGCCGTACAGGGACCCATGACAGACTCTGGACTTGGCAGCAGCATGAGGAGGCGGTATATAGGGGCCTATGGCAGATTAGGGGCCTGGCAGCAGCTATAGGAGGCCCGTAATCTGCCAGCACCCTATGTCAAAAAATT
Organism: Staurois parvus; assembly: GCF_062004578.1. Lineage (NCBI taxonomy): Eukaryota > Metazoa > Chordata > Amphibia > Anura > Ranidae > Staurois > Staurois parvus. The sequence goes on from NW_028318266.1 coordinate 4,497,198, forward strand.
CAACACACCAGCAGGGTGAGGAGACCTGAAAGTGGCACATGGCAGAGTGTGGCGATGGAGACAGCAGCAATGGGAGGCCGTACAGGGACCCATGAGAGACTCTGGACCTGGCAGCAGCATGAGGATGCGGTATATAGGGGCCTATGGCAGATTAGGGGCCTGGCAGCAGCTATAGGAGGCCCGTAATCTGCCAGCACCCTATGTCAAAAAATTCAACACACCAGCAGTGTGAGGAGACCTGAAAGTGGCACATGGCAGAGTGTGGCGATGGAGACAGCAGCAATGGGAGGCCGTACAGGGACCCATGACAGACTCTGGACTTGGCAGCAGCATGAGGAGGCGATATATAAGGGCCTATGGCAGATTAGGGGCCTGGCAGCAGCTATAGGAGGCCCGTAATCTGCCAGCACCCTATGTCAAAAAATTCAACACACCAGCAGTGTGAGGAGACCTGAAAGTGGCACATGGCAGAGTGTGGCGATGGAGACAGCAGCAATGGGAGGCCGTACAGGGACCCATGAGAGACTCTGGACCTGGCAGCAGCAAGGGGAGGCGGTATATAGGGGCCTATGGCAGATTAGGGGCCTGGCAGCAGCTATAGGAGGCCCGTAATCTGCCAGCACCCTATGTCAAAAAATTCAACACACCAGCAGTGTGAGGAGACCTGAAAGTGGCACATGGCAGAGTGTGGCGATGGAGACAGCAGCAATGGGAGGCCATACAGGGACCCATGACAGACTCTGGACTTGGCAGCAGCATGAGGAGGCGGTATATAGAGGCCTATGGCAGATTAGGGGCCTGGCAGCAGCTATAGGAGGCCCGTAATCTGCCAGCACCCTATGTCAAAAAATTCAACACACCAGCAGTGTGAGACCTGAAAGTGGCACATGGCAGAGTGTGGCGATGGAGACAGCAGCAATGGGAGGCCGTACAGGGACCCATGAGAGACTCTGGACCTGGCAGCAGCATGAGGAGGCGGTATATAGAGGCCTATGGCAGATTAGGGGCCTGGCAGCAGCTATAGGAGGCCCGTAATCTGCCAGCACCTTATGTCAAAAAATTCAACACACCAGCAGTGTGTGAGGAGACCTGAAAGTGGCACATGGCAGAGTGTGGCGATGGAGACAGAAGCAATGGGAGGCCGTACAGGGACCCATGACAGACTCTGGACTTGGCAGCAGCATGAGGAGGCGGTATATAGGGGCCTATGGCAGATTAGGGGCCTGGCAGCAGCTATAGGAGGCCCATAATCTGCCAGCACCCTATGTCAAAAAATTCAACACACCAGCAGTGTGAGGAGACCTGAAAGTGGCACATGGCAGAGTGTGGCGATGGAGACAGCAGCAATGGGAGGCCGTACAGGGACCCATGACAGACTCTGGACTTTGCAGCAGCATGAGGAGGCGGTATATAGGGGCCCATAGCAGATTAGGGGCCTGGCAGCAGCTAAAGGAGGCCCGTAATCTGCCAGCACCCTATGTCAAAAAATTCAACACACCAGCAGTGTGAGGAGACCTGAAAGTGGCACATGGCAGAGTGTGGCGATGGAGACAGCAGCAATGGGAGGCCGTACAGGGACCCATGACAGACTCTGGACTTGGCAGCAGCATGAGGAGGCGGTATATAGGGGCCCATGGCAGATTAGGGGCCTGGCAGCAGCTATAGGAGGCCCGTAATCTGCCAGCACCCTATGTCAAAAAATTCAACACACCAGCAGTGTGAGGAGACCTGAAAGTGGCACATGGCAGAGTGTGGCGATGGAGACAGCAGCAATGGGAGGCCGTACAGGGACCCATGACAGACTCTGGACTTGGCAGCAGCATGAGGAGGCGGTATATAGGGGCCCATGGCAGATTAGGGGCCTGGCAGCAGCTATAGGAGGCCCGTAATCTGCCAGCACCCTATGTCAAAAAATTCAACACACCAGCAGTGTGAGGAGACCTGAAAGTGGCACATGGCAGAGTGTGGCGATGGAGACAGCAGCAATGGGAGGCCGTACAGGGACCCATGACAGACTCTGGACTTGGCAGCAGCATGAGGAGGCGGTATATAGAGGCCTATGGCAGATTAGGGGCCTGGCAGCAGCTATAGGAGGCCCGTAATCTGCCAGCACCCTATGTCAAAAAATTCAACACACCAGCAGTGTGAGGAGACCTGAAAGTGGCACATGGCAGAGTGTGGCGATGGAGACAGCAGCAATGGGAGGCCGTACAGGGACCCATGACAGACTCTGGACTTGGCAGCAGCATGAGGAGGCGGTATATAGAGGCCTATGGCAGATTAGGGGCCTGGCAGCAGCTATAGGAGGCCCGTAATCTGCCAGCACCCTATGTCAAAAAATTCAACACACCAGCAGTGTGAGGAGACCTGAAAGTGGCACATGGCAGAGTGTGGCGATGGAGACAGCAGCAATGGGAGGCCGTACAGGGACCCATGAGAGACTCTGGACCTGGCAGCAGCATGAGGAGGCGGTATATAGGGGCCTATGGCAGATTAGGGGCCTGGCAGCCGCTATAGGAGGCCCGTAATCTGCCAGCACCCTATGTCCAAAAATTCAACACACCAGCAGTGTGTGAGGAGACCTGAAAGTGGCACATGGCAGAGTGTGGCGATGGAGACAGCAGCAATGGGAGGCCGTACAGGGACCCATGACAGACTCTGGACTTGGCAGCAGCATGAGGAGGCGGTATATAGGGGCCTATGGCAGATTAGGGGCCTGGCAGCAGCTATAGGAGGCCCGTAATCTGCCAGCACCCTATGTCAAAAAATTCAACACACCAGCAGTGTGAGGAGACCTGAAAGTGGCACATGGCAGAGTGTGGCGATGGAGACAGCAGCAATGGGAGGCCGTACAGGGACCCATGAGAGACTCTGGACCTGGCAGCAGCATGAGGAGGTGGTATATAGGGGCCTATGGCAGATTAGGGGCCTGGCAGCTGCTATAGGAGGCCCGTAATCTGCCAGCACCCTATGTCCAAAAATTCAACACACCAGCAGTGTGTGAGGAGACCTGAAAGTGGCACATGGCAGAGTGTGGCGATGGAGACAGCAGCAATGGGAGGCCGTACAGGGACCCATGACAGACTCTGGACTTGGCAGCAGCATGAGGAGGCGGTATATAGGGGCCTATGGCAGATTAGGGGCCTGGCAGCAGCTATAGGAGGCCCGTAATCTGCCAGCACCCTATGTCAAAAAATTCAACACACCAGCAGTGTGAGGAGACCTGAAAGTGGCACATGGCAGAGTGTGGCGATGGAGACAGCAGCAATGGGAGGCCGTACAGGGACCCATGAGAGACTCTGGACCTGGCAGCAGCATGAGGAGGCGGTATATAGGGGCCTATGGCAGATTAGGGGCCTGGCAGCAGCTATAGGAGGCCCGTAATCTGCCAGCACCCTATGTCAAAAAATTCAACACACCAGCAGTGTGAGGAGACCTGAAAGTGGCACATGGCAGAGTGTGGCGATAGAGACAGCAGCAATGGGAGGCCGTACAGGGACCCATGACAGACTCTGGACTTGGCAGCAGCATGAGGAGGCGGTATATAGGGGCCTATGGCAGATTAGGGGCCTGGCAGCAGCTATAGGAGGCCCGTAATCTGCCAGCACCCTATGTCAAAAAATTCAACACACCAGCAGTGTGAGGAGACTTGAAAGTGGCACATGGCAGAGTGTGGCGATGGAGACAGCAGCAATGGGAGGCAGTACAGGGACCCATGAGAGACTCTGGACCTGGCAGCAGCATGAGGAGGCGGTATATAGGGGCCTATGGCAGATTAGGGGCCTGGCAGCAGCTATAGGAGGCCCGTAATCTGCCAGCACCCTATGTCAAAAAATTCAACACACCAGCAGTGTGTGAGGAGACCTGAAAGTGGCACATGGCAGAGTGTGGCGATGGAGACAGCAGCAATGGGAGGCCGTACAGGGACCCATGACAGACTCTGGACTTGGCAGCAGCATGAGGAGGCGGTATATAGGGGCCTATGGCAGATTAGGGGCCTGGCAGCAGCTATAGGAGGCCCGTAATCTGCCAGCACCCTATGTCAAAAAATTCAACACACCAGCAGTGTGTGAGGAGACCTGAAAGTGGCACATGGCAGAGTGTGGCGATGGAGACAGCAGCAATGGGAGGCCGTACAGGGACCCATGACAGACTCTGGACTTGGCAGCAGCATGAGGAGGCGGTATATAGGGGCCCATGGCAGATTAGGGGCCTGGCAGCAGCTATAGGAGGCCCGTAATCTGCCAGCACCCTATGTCAAAAAATTCAACACACCAGCAGTGTGAGGAGACCTGAAAGTGGCACATGGCAGAGTGTGGCGATGGAGACAGCAGCAATGGGAGGCCGTACAGGGACCCATGACAGACTCTGGACTTGGCAGCAGCATGAGGAGGCGGTATATAGGGGCCCATGGCAGATTAGGGGCCTGGCAGCAGCTATAGGAGGCCCGTAATCTGCCAGCACCCTATGTCAAAAAATTCAACACACCAGCAGTGTGTGAGGAGACCTGAAAGTGGCACATGGCAGAGTGTGGCGATGGAGACAGCAGCAATGGGAGGCCGTACAGGGACCCATGACAGACTCTGGACTTGGCAGCAGCATGAGGAGGCGGTATATAGGGGCCTATGGCAGATTAGGGGCCTGGCAGCAGCTATAGGAGGCCCGTAATCTGCCAGCACCCTATGTCAAAAAATTCAACACACCAGCAGTGTGTGAGGAGACCTGAAAGTGGCACATGGCAGAGTGTGGCGATGGAGACAGCAGCAATGGGAGGCCGTACAGGGACCCATGACAGACTCTGGACTTGGCAGCAGCATGAGGAGGCGGTATATAGGGGCCTATGGCAGATTAGGGGCCTGGCAGCAGCTATAGGAGGCCCGTAATCTGCCAGCACCCTATGTCAAAAAATTCAACACACCAGCAGTGTGAGGAGACCTGAAAGTGGCACATGGCAGAGTGTGGCGATGGAGACAGCAGCAATGGGAGGCCGTACAGGGACCCATGAGAGACTCTGGACCTGGCAGCAGCATGAGGAGGCGGTATATAGGGGCCTATGGCAGATTAGGGGCCTGGCAGCAGCTATAGGAGGCCCGTAATCTGCCAGCACCCTATGTCAAAAAATTCAACACACCAGCAGTGTGAGGAGACCTGAAAGTGGCACATGGCAGAGTGTGGAGATGGAGACAGCAGCAATGGGAGGCCGTACAGGGACCCATGACAGACTCTGGACTTGGCAGCAGCATGAGGAGGCGGTATATAGGGGCCTATGGCAGATTAGGGGCCTGGCAGCAGCTATAGGAGGCCCGTAATCTGCCAGCACCCTATGTCAAAAAATTCAACACACCAGCAGTGTGTGAGGAGACCTGAAAGTGGCACATGGCAGAGTGTGGCGATGGAGACAGCAGCAATGGGAGGCCGTACAGGGACCCATGACAGACTCTGGACTTGGCAGCAGCATGAGGAGGCGGTATATAGAGGCCTATGGCAGATTAGGGGCCTGGCAGCTGCTATAGGAGGCCCGTAATCTGCCAGCACCCTATGTCCAAAAATTCAACACACCAGCAGTGTGTGAGGAGACCTGAAAGTGGCACATGGCAGAGTGTGGCGATGGAGACAGCAGCAATGGGAGGCCGTACAGGGACCCATGACAGACTCTGGACTTGGCAGCAGCATGAGGAGGCGGTATATAGGGGCCTATGGCAGATTAGGGGCCTGGCAGCAGCTATAGGAGGCCCGTAATCTGCCAGCACCCTATGTCAAAAAATTCAACACACCAGCAGTGTGAGGAGACCTGAAAGTGGCACATGGCAGAGTGTGGCGATGGAGACAGCAGCAATGGGAGGCCGTACAGGGACCCATGAGAGACTCTGGACCTGGCAGCAGCATGAGGAGGCGGTATATAGGGGCCTATGGCAGATTAGGGGCCTGGCAGCAGCTATAGGAGGCCCGTAATCTGCCAGCACCCTATGTCAAAAAATTCAACACACCAGCAGTGTGAGGAGACCTGAAAGTGGCACATGGCAGAGTGTGGCGATGGAGACAGCAGCAATGGGAGGCCGTACAGGGACCCATGACAGACTCTGGACTTGGCAGCAGCATGAGGAGGCGGTATATAGGGGCCTATGGCAGATTAGGGGCCTGGCAGCAGCTATAGGAGGCCCGTAATCTGCCAGCACCCTATGTCAAAAAATTCAACACACCAGCAGTGTGTGAGGAGACCTGAAAGTGGCACATGGCAGAGTGTGGCGATGGAGACAGCAGCAATGGGAGGCCGTACAGGGACCCATGACAGACTCTGGACTTGGCAGCAGCATGAGGAGGCGGTATATAGAGGCCTATGGCAGATTAGGGGCCTGGCAGCTGCTATAGGAGGCCCGTAATCTGCCAGCACCCTATGTCCAAAAATTCAACACACCAGCAGTGTGTGAGGAGACCTGAAAGTGGCACATGGCAGAGTGTGGCGATGGAGACAGCAGCAATGGGAGGCCGTACAGGGACCCATGACAGACTCTGGACTTGGCAGCAGCATGAGGAGGCGGTATATAGGGGCCTATGGCAGATTAGGGGCCTGGCAGCAGCTATAGGAGGCCCGTAATCTGCCAGCACCCTATGTCAAAAAATTCAACACACCAGCAGTGTGTGAGGAGACCTGAAAGTGGCACATGGCAGAGTGTGGCGATGGAGACAGCAGCAATGGGAGGCCGTACAGGGACCCATGAGAGACTCTGGACCTGGCAGCAGCATGAGGATGCGGTATATAGGGGCCTATGGCAGATTAGGGTTCTGGCAGCAGCTATAGGAGGCCCGTAATCTGCCAGCACCCTATGTCAAAAAATTCAACACACCAGCAGTGTGAGGAGACCTGAAAGTGGCACATGGCAGAGTGTGGCGATGGAGACAGCAGCAATGGGAGGCCGTACAGGGACCCATGACAGACTCTGGACTTGGCAGCAGCATGAGGAGGCGGTATATAGAGGCCTATGGCAGATTAGGGGCCTGGCAGCAGCTATAGGAGGCCCGTAATCTGCCAGCACCCTATGTCAAAAAATTCAACACACCAGCAGTGTGTGAGGAGACCTGAAAGTGGCACATGGCAGAGTGTGGCGATGGAGACAGCAGCAATGGGAGGCCGTACAGGGACCCATGACAGACTCTGGACTTGGCAGCAGCATGAGGAGGCGGTATATAGGGGCCTATGGCAGATTAGGGGCCTGGCAGCAGCTATAGGAGGCCCGTAATCTGCCAGCACCCTATGTCAAAAAATTCAACACACCAGCAGGGTGAGGAGACCTGAAAGTGGCACATGGCAGAGTGTGGCGATGGAGACAGCAGCAATGGGAGGCCGTACAGGGACCCATGACAGACTCTGGACTTGGCAGCAGCATGAGGAGGCGGTATATAGGGGCCTATGGCAGATTAGGGGCCTGGCAGCAGCTATAGGAGGCCCGTAATCTGCCAGCACCCTATGTCAAAAAATTCAACACACCAGCAGGGTGAGGAGACCTGAAAGTGGCACATGGCAGAGTGTGGCGATGGAGACAGCAGCAATGGGAGGCCGTACAGGGACCCATGAGAGACTCTGGACCTGGCAGCAGCATGAGGATGCGGTATATAGGGGCCTATGGCAGATTAGGGGCCTGGCAGCAGCTATAGGAGGCCCGTAATCTGCCAGCACCCTATGTCAAAAAATTCAACACACCAGCAGTGTGAGGAGACCTGAAAGTGGCACATGGCAGAGTGTGGCGATGGAGACAGCAGCAATGGGAGGCCGTACAGGGACCCATGACAGACTCTGGACTTGGCAGCAGCATGAGGAGGCGATATATAGGGGCCTATGGCAGATTAGGGGCCTGGCAGCAGCTATAGGAGGCCCGTAATCTGCCAGCACCCTATGTCAAAAAATTCAACACACCAGCAGTGTGAGGAGACCTGAAAGTGGCACATGGCAGAGTGTGGCGATGGAGACAGCAGCAATGGGAGGCCGTACAGGGACCCATGAGAGACTCTGGACCTGGCAGCAGCAAGAGGAGGCGGTATATAGGGGCCTATGGCAGATTAGGGGCCTGGCAGCAGCTATAGGAGGCCCGTAATCTGCCAGCACCCTATGTCAAAAAATTCAACACACCAGCAGTGTGAGGAGACCTGAAAGTGGCACATGGCAGAGTGTGGCGATGGAGACAGCAGCAATGGGAGGCCATACAGGGACCCATGACAGACTCTGGACTTGGCAGCAGCATGAGGAGGCGGTATATAGAGGCCTATGGCAGATTAGGGGCCTGGCAGCAGCTATAGGAGGCCCGTAATCTGCCAGCACCCTATGTCAAAAAATTCAACACACCAGCAGTGTGAGGAGACCTGAAAGTGGCACATGGCAGAGTGTGGCGATGGAGACAGCAGCAATGGGAGGCCGTACAGGGACCCATGAGAGACTCTGGACCTGGCAGCAGCATGAGGAGGCGGTATATAGAGGCCTATGGCAGATTAGGGGCCTGGCAGCAGCTATAGGAGGCCCATAATCTGCCAGCACCTTATGTCAAAAAATTCAACACACCAGCAGTGTGTGAGGAGACCTGAAAGTGGCACATGGCAGAGTGTGGCGATGGAGACAGCAGCAATGGGAGGCCGTACAGGGACCCATGACAGACTCTGGACTTGGCAGCAGCATGAGGAGGCGGTATATAGGGGCCTATGGCAGATTAGGGGCCTGGCAGCAGCTATAGGAGGCCCATAATCTGCCAGCACCCTATGTCAAAAAATTCAACACACCAGCAGTGTGAGGAGACCTGAAAGTGGCACATGGCAGAGTGTGGCGATGGAGACAGCAGCAATGGGAGGCCGTACAGGGACCCATGACAGACTCTGGACTTGGCAGCAGCATGAGGAGGCGGTATATAGGGGCCCATAGCAGATTAGGGGCCTGGCAGCAGCTAAAGGAGGCCCGTAATCTGCCAGCACCCTATGTCAAAAAATTCAACACACCAGCAGTGTGAGGAGACCTGAAAGTGGCACATGGCAGAGTGTGGCGATGGAGACAGCAGCAATGGGAGGCCGTACAGGGACCCATGACAGACTCTGGACTTGGCAGCAGCATGAGGAGGCGGTATATAGGGGCCCATGGCAGATTAGGGGCCTGGCAGCAGCTATAGGAGGCCCGTAATCTGCCAGCACCCTATGTCAAAAAATTCAACACACCAGCAGTGTGAGGAGACCTGAAAGTGGCACATGGCAGAGTGTGGCGATGGAGACAGCAGCAATGGGAGGCCGTACAGGGACCCATGACAGACTCTGGACTTGGCAGCAGCATGAGGAGGCGGTATATAGGGGCCCATGGCAGATTAGGGGCCTGGCAGCAGCTATAGGAGGCCCGTAATCTGCCAGCACCCTATGTCAAAAAATTCAACACACCAGCAGTGTGAGGAGACCTGAAAGTGGCACATGGCAGAGTGTGGCGATGGAGACAGCAGCAATGGGAGGCCGTACAGGGACCCATGAGAGACTCTGGACCTGGCAGCAGCATGAGGAGGCGGTATATAGGGGCCTATGGCAGATTAGGGGCCTGGCAGCAGCTATAGGAGGCCCGTAATCTGCCAGCACCCTATGTCAAAAAATTCAACACACCAGCAGTGTGTGAGGAGACCTGAAAGTGGCACATGGCAGAGTGTGGCGATGGAGACAGCAGCAATGGGAGGCCGTACAGGGACCCATGACAGACTCTGGACTTGGCAGCAGCATGAGGAGGCGGTATATAGGGGCCTATGGCAGATTAGGGGCCTGGCAGCAGCTATAGGAGGCCCGTAATCTGCCAGCACCCTATGTCAAAAAATTCAACACACCAGCAGTGTGTGAGGAGACCTGAAAGTGGCACATGGCAGAGTGTGGCGATGGAGACAGCAGCAATGGGAGGCCGTACAGGGACCCATGACAGACTCTGGACTTGGCAGCAGCATGAGGAGGCGGTATATAGAGGCCTATGGCAGATTAGGGGCCTGGCAGCTGCTATAGGAGGCCCGTAATCTGCCAGCACCCTATGTCCAAAAATTCAACACACCAGCAGTGTGTGAGGAGACCGGAAAGTGGCACATGGCAGAGTGTGGCGATGGAGACAGCAGCAATGGGAGGCCGTACAGGGACCCATGACAGACTCTGGACTTGGCAGCAGCATGAGGAGGCGGTATATAGGGGCCTATGGCAGATTAGGGGCCTGGCAGCAGCTATAGGAGGCCCGTAATCTGCCAGCACCCTATGTCAAAAAATTCAACACACCAGCAGTGTGAGGAGACCTGAAAGTGGCACATGGCAGAGTGTGGCGATGGAGACAGTAGCAATGGGAGGCCGTACAGGGACCCATGACAGACTCTGGACTTGGCAGCAGCATGAGGAGGCGGTATATAGAGGCCTATGGCAGATTAGGGGCCTGGCAGCTGCTATAGGAGGCCCGTAATCTGCCAGCACCCTATGTCAAAAAATTCAACACACCAGCAGTGTGAGGAGACCTGAAAGTGGCACATGGCAGAGTGTGGCGATGGAGACAGCAGCAATGGGAGGCCGTACAGGGACCCATGAGAGACTCTGGACCTGGCAGCAGCATGAGGATGCGGTATATAGGGGCCTATGGCAGATTAGGGTTCTGGCAGCAGCTATAGGAGGCCCGTAATCTGCCAGCACCCTATGTCAAAAAATTCAACACACCAGCAGTGTGAGGAGACCTGAAAGTGGCACATGGCAGAGTGTGGCGATGGAGACAGCAGCAATGGGAGGCCGTACAGGGACCCATGACAGACTCTGGACTTGGCAGCAGCATGAGGAGGCGGTATATAGAGGCCTATGGCAGATTAGGGGCCTGGCAGCAGCTATAGGAGGCCCGTAATCTGCCAGCACCCTATGTCAAAAAATTCAACACACCAGCAGTGTGTGAGGAGACCTGAAAGTGGCACATGGCAGAGTGTGGCGATGGAGACAGCAGCAATGGGAGGCCGTACAGGGACCCATGACAGACTCTGGACTTGGCAGCAGCATGAGGAGGCGGTATATAGGGGCCTATGGCAGATTAGGGGCCTGGCAGCAGCTATAGGAGGCCCGTAATCTGCCAGCACCCTATGTCAAAAAATTCAACACACCAGCAGGGTGAGGAGACCTGAAAGTGGCACATGGCAGAGTGTGGCGATGGAGACAGCAGCAATGGGAGGCCGTACAGGGACCCATGACAGACTCTGGACCTGGCAGCAGCATGAGGAGGCGGTATATAGAGGCCTATGGCAGATTAGGGGCCTGGCAGCAGCTATAGGAGGCCCGTAATCTGCCAGCACCTTATGTCAAAAAATTCAACACACCAGCAGTGTGTGAGGAGACCTGAAAGTGGCACATGGCAGAGTGTGGCGATGGAGACAGCAGCAATGGGAGGCCGTACAGGGACCCATGACAGACTCTGGACTTGGCAGCAGCATGAGGAGGCGGTATATAGGGGCCTATGGCAGATTAGGGGCCTGGCAGCAGCTATAGGAGGACCATAATCTGCCAGCACTCTATGTCAAAAAATTCAACACACCAGCAGTGTGAGGAGACCTGAAAGTGGCACATGGCAGAGTGTGGCGATGGAGACAGCAGCAATGGGAGGCCGTACAGGGACCCATGACAGACTCTGGACTTGGCAGCAGCATGAGGAGGCGGTATATAGGGGCCTATGGCAGATTAGGGGCCTGGCAGCAGCTATAGGAGGCCCGTAATCTGCCAGCACCCTATGTTAAAAAATTCAACACACCAGCAGTGTGTGAGGAGACCTGAAAGTGGCACATGGCAGAGTGTGGCGATGGAGACAGCAGCAATGGGAGGCCGTACAGGGACCCATGACAGACTCTGGACTTGGCAGCAGCATGAGGAGGCGGTATATAGAGGCCTATGGCAGATTAGGGGCCTGGCAGCAGCTATAGGAGGCCCGTAATCTGCCAGCACCCTATGTCCAAAAATTCAACACACCAGCAGTGTGTGAGGAGACCTGAAAGTGGCACATGGCAGAGTGTGGCGATGGAGACAGCAGCAATGGGAGGCCGTACAGGGACCCATGACAGACTCTGGACTTGGCAGCAGCATGAGGAGGCGGTATATAGGGGCCTATGGCAGATTAGGGGCCTGGCAGCAGCTATAGGAGGCCCGTAATCTGCCAGCACCCTATGTCAAAAAATTCAACACACCAGCAGTGTGAGGAGACCTGAAAGTGGCACATGGCAGAGTGTGGCGATGGAGACAGCAGCAATGGGAGGCCGTACAGGGACCCATGACAGACTCTGGACTTGGCAGCAGCATGAGGAGGCAGTATATAGGGTCCTATGGCAGATTAGGGGCCTGGCAGCAGCTATAGGAGGCCCGTAATCTGCCAGCACCCTATGTCCAAAAATTCAACACACCAGCAGTGTGAAGAGACCTGAAAGTGGCACATGGCAGAGTGTGGCGATGGAGACAGCAGCAATGGGAGGCCGTACAGGGACCCATGAGAGACTCTGGACCTGGCAGCAGCATGAGGAGGCAGTATATAGCGGCCTATGGCAGATTAGGGGCCTGGCAGCAGCTATAGGAGGCCCATAATCTGCCAGCACCCTATGTCAAAAAATTCAACACACCAGCAGTGTGAGGAGACCTGAAAGTGGCACATGGCAGAGTGTGGCGATGGAGACAGCAGCAATGGGAGGCCGTACAGGGACCCATGACAGACTGTGGACTTGGCAGCAGCATGAGGAGGCGGTATATAGGGGCCCATAGCAGATTAGGGGCCTGGCAGCAGCTAAAGGAGGCCCGTAATCTGCCAGCACCCTATGTCAAAAAATTCAACACACCAGCAGTGTGAGGAGACCTGAAAGTGGCACATGGCAGAGTGTGGCGATGGAGACAGCAGCAATGGGAGGCCGTACAGGGACCCATGACAGACTCTGGACTTGGCAGCAGCATGAGGAGGCGGTATATAGGGGCCCATGGCAGATTAGGGGCCTGGCAGCAGCTATAGGAGGCCCGTAATCTGCCAGCACCCTATGTCAAAAAATTCAACACACCAGCAGTGTGAGGAGACCTGAAAGTGGCACATGGCAGAGTGTGGCGATGGAGACAGCAGCAATGGGAGGCCTTACAGGGACCCATGACAGACTCTGGACTTGGCAGCAGCATGAGGAGGCGGTATATAGGGGCCTATGGCAGATTAGGGGCCTGGCAGCAGCTATAGGAGGCCCGTAATCTGCCAGCACCCTATGTCAAAAAATTCAACACACCAGCAGTGTGAGGAGACCTGAAAGTGGCACATGGCAGAGTGTGGCGATGGAGACAGCAGCAATGGGAGGCCGTACAGGGACCCATGACAGACTCTGGACTTGGCAGCAGCATGAGGAGGCAGTATATAGGGTCCTATGGCAGATTAGGGGCCTGGCAGCAGCTATAGGAGGCCCGTAATCTGCCAGCACCCTATGTCCAAAAATTCAACACACCAGCAGTGTGAAGAGACCTGAAAGTGGCACATGGCAGAGTGTGGCGATGGAGACAGCAGCAATGGGAGGCCGTACAGGGACCCATGAGAGACTCTGGACCTGGCAGCAGCATGAGGAGGCAGTATATAGCGGCCTATGGCAGATTAGGGGCCTGGCAGCAGCTATAGGAGGCCCATAATCTGCCAGCACCCTATGTCAAAAAATTCAACACACCAGCAGTGTGAGGAGACCTGAAAGTGGCACTTGGCAGAGTGTGGCGATGGAGACAGCAGCAATGGGAGGCCGTACAGGGACCCATGACAGACTGTGGACTTGGCAGCAGCATGAGGAGGCGGTATATAGGGGCCCATAGCAGATTAGGGGCCTGGCAGCAGCTAAAGGAGGCCCGTAATCTGCCAGCACCCTATGTCAAAAAATTCAACACACCAGCAGTGTGAGGAGACCTGAAAGTGGCACATGGCAGAGTGTGGCGATGGAGACAGCAGCAATGGGAGGCCGTACAGGGACCCATGACAGACTCTGGACTTGGCAGCAGCATGAGGAGGCGGTATATAGGGGCCCATGGCAGATTAGGGGCCTGGCAGCAGCTATAGGAGGCCCGTAATCTGCCAGCACCCTATGTCAAAAAATTCAACACACCAGCAGTGTGAGGAGACCTGAAAGTGGCACATGGCAGAGTGTGGCGATGGAGACAGCAGCAATGGGAGGCCGTACAGGGACCCATGACAGACTCTGGACTTGGCAGCAGCATGAGGAGGCGGTATATAGGGGCCCATGGCAGATTAGGGGCCTGGCAGCAGCTATAGGAGGCCCGTAATCTGCCAGCACCCTATGTCAAAAAATTCAACACACCAGCAGTGTGAGGAGACCTGAAAGTGGCACATGGCAGAGTGTGGTGATGGAGATAGCAGCAATGGGAGGCCGTACAGGGACCCATGACAGACTCTGGACTTGGCAGCAGCATGAGGAGGCGGTATATAGAGGCCTATGGCAGATTAGGGGCCTGGCAGCAGCTATAGGAGGCCCGTAATCTGCCAGCACCCTATGTCAAAAAATTCAACACACCAGCAGTGTGTGAGGAGACCTGAAAGTGGCACATGGCAGAGTGTGGCGATGGAGACAGCAGCAATGGGAGGCCGTACAGGGACCCATGACAGACTCTGGACTTGGCAACAGCATGAGGAGGCGGTATATAGGGGCCTATGGCAGATTAGGTGCCTGGCAGCAGCTATAGGAGGCCCGTAATCTGCCAGCACCCTATGTCAAAAAATTCAACACACCATCAGTGTGAGGAGACCTGAAAGTGGCACATGGCAGAGTGTGGCGATGGAGACAGCAGCAATGGGAGGCCGTACAGGGACCCATGAGAGACTCTGGACCTGGCAGCAGCATGAGGAGGCGGTATATAGGGGCCTATGGCAGATTAGGGGCCTGGCAGCAGCTATAGGAGGCCCGTAATCTGCCAGCACCCTATGTCAAAAAATTCAACACACCAGCAGTGTGAGGAGACCTGAAAGTGGCACATGGCAGAGTGTGGCGATGGAGACAGCAGCAATGGGAGGCAGTACAGGGACCCATGACAGACTCTGGACTTGGCAGCAGCATGAGGAGGCGGTATATAGGGGCCTATGGCAGATTAGGGGCCTGGCAGCAGCTATAGGAGGCCCGTAATCTGCCAGCACCCTATGTCAAAAAATTCAACACACCAGCAGTGTGAGGAGACCTGAAAGTGGCACATGGCAGAGTGTGGCGATGGAGACAGCAGCAATGGGAGGCCGTACAGGGACCCATGAGAGACTCTGGACCTGGCAGAAGCATGAGGAGGCGGTATATAGGGGCCTATGGCAGATTAGGGGCCTGGCAGCAGCTATAGGAGGCCCGTAATCTGCCAGCACCCTATGTCAAAAAATTCAACACACCAGCAGTGTGAGGAGACCTGAAAGTGGCACATGGCAGAGTGTGGCGATGGAGACAGCAGCAATGGGAGGCCATATAGGGACCCATGAGAGACTCTGGACCTGGCAGCAGCATGAGGAGGCGGTATATAGGGGCCTATGGCAGATTAGGGGCCTGGCAGCAGCTATAGGAGGCCCGTAATCTGCCAGCACCCTATGTCAAAAAATTCAACACACCAGCAGTGTGAGGAGACCTGAAAGTGGCACATGGCAGAGTGTGGCGATGGAGACAGCAGCAATGGGAGGCCGTACAGGGACCCATGACAGACTCTGGATTTGGCAGCAGCATGAGGAGGCGGTATATAGGGGCCCATGGCAGATTAGGGGCCTGGCAGCAGCTATGGGAGGCCCGTAATCTGCCAGCACCCTATGTCCAAAAATTCAACACACCAGCAGTGTGTGAGGAGACCTGAAAGTGGCACATGGCAGAGTGTGGCGATGGAGACAGCAGCAATGGGAGGCCGTACAGGGACCCATGAGAGACTCTGGACCTGGCAGCAGCATGAGGAGGCGGTATATAGGGGCCTATGGCAGATTAGGGGCCTGGCAGCAGCTATAGGAGGCCCGTAATCTGCCAGCACCCTATGTCAAAAAATTCAACACACCAGCAGTGTGAGGAGACCTGAAAGTGGCACATGGCAGAGTGTGGCGATGGAGACAGCAGCAATGGGAGGCCGTACAGGGACCCATGACAGACTCTGGACTTGGCAGCAGCATGAGGAGGCGGTATATAGGGGCCCATGGCAGATTAGGGGCCTGGCAGCAGCTATGGGAGGCCCGTAATCTGCCAGCACCCTATGTCAAAAAATTCAACACACCAGCAGTGTGAGGAGACCTGAAAGTGGCACATGGCAGAGTGTGGCGATGGAGACAGCAGCAATGGGAGGCCGTACAGGGACCCATGACAGACTCTGGACTTGGCAGCAGCATGAGGAGGCGGTATATAGGGGCCCATGGCAGATTAGGGGCCTGGCAGCAGCTTTGGGAGGCCCGTAATCTGCCAGCACCCTATGTAAAAAATTCAACACACCAGCAGTGTGTGAGGAGACCTGAAAGTGGCACATGGCAGAGTGTGGCGATGGAGACAGCAGCAATGGGAGGCCGTACAGGGACCCATGACAGACTCTGGACTTGGCAGCAGCATGAGAAGGCGGTATATAGGGGCCTATGGCAGATTAGGGGCCTGGCAGCAGCTATAGGAGGCCCGTAATCTGCCAGCACCCTATGTCAAAAAATTGAACACACCAGCAGTGTGTGAGGAGACCTGAAAGTGGCACATGGCAGAGTGTGTCGATGGAGACAGCAGCAATGGGAGGCCGTACAGGGACCCATGAGAGACTCTGGACCTGGCAGCAGCATGAGGAGGCGGTATATAGGGGCCTATGGCAGATTAGGGGCCTGGCAGCAGCTATAGGAGGCCCGTAATCTGCCAGCACCCTATGTCAAAAAATTCAACACACCAGCAGTGTGTGAGGAGACCTGAAAGTGGCACATGGCAGAGTGTGGCGATGGAGACAGCAGCAATGGGAGGCCGTACAGGGACCCATGACAGACTCTGGACTTGGCAGCAGCATGAGGAGGCGGTATATAGGGGCCTATGGCAGATTAGGGGCCTGGCAGCAGCTATAGGAGGCCCGTAATCTGCCAGCACCCTATGTCAAAAAATTCAACACACCAGCAGTGTGAGGAGACCTGAAAGTGGCACATGGCAGAGTGTGGCGATGGAGACAGCAGCAATGGGAGGCCGTACAGGGACCCATGAGAGACTCTGGACCTGGCAGCAGCATGAGGATGCGGTATATAGGGGTCTATGGCAGATTAGGGGCCTGGCAGCAGCTATAGGAGGCCCGTAATCTGCCAGCACCCTATGTCAAAAAATTCAACACACCAGCAGTGTGAGGAGACCTGAAAGTGGCACATGGCAGAGTGTGGCGATGGAGACAGCAGCAATGGGAGGCCGTACAGGGACCCATGACAGACTCTGGACTTGGCAGCAGCATGAGGAGGCGGTATATAGAGGCCTATGGCAGATTAGGGGCCTGGCAGCAGCTATAGGAGGCCCGTAATCTGCCATCACCCTATGTCAAAAAATTCAACACACCAGCAGTGTGTGAGGAGACCTGAAAGTGGCACATGGCAGAGTGTGGCGATGGAGACAGCAGCAATGGGAGGCCGTACAGGGACCCATGACAGACTCTGGACTTGGCAGCAGCATGAGGAGGCGGTATATAGAGGCCTATGGCAGATTAGGGGCCTGGCAGCAGCTATAGGAGGCCCGTAATCTGCCAGCACCCTATGTCCAAAAATTCAACACACCAGCAGTGTGTGAGGAGACCTGAAAGTGGCACATGGCAGAGTGTGGCGATGGAGACAGCAGCAATGGGAGGCCGTACAGGGACCCATGACAGACTCTGGACTTGGCAGCAGCATGAGGAGGCGGTATATAGGGGCCTATGGCAGATTAGGGGCCTGGCAGCAGCTATGGGAGGCCCGTAATCTGCCAGCACCCTATGACAAAAAATGGAACACACCAGCAGTGTGTGAGGAGACCTGAAAGTGGCACATGTTTGAGGCATGATTCATGGCGGATTTAGTCAGTTGTGTCAGGAACTGGTGGTTTGAAATCCAGACTAATCCACGCCTGATTCATTTTCACAAACGTGAGTCTCTCCACACTTTGGGTGAACAGTCGTGTCCTCCGCGGAGTTACAATACCTCCTGCCGCACTAAACACGCGCTCCGATGCCACGCTACTGGCCGGGCATGACAGCCTTTCAAGGGCAAATTCAGCTAGTTGGGGCCAAAGGTCAAGTTTCGTTGCCCAGTAGTCAAGGGGATTGTCTACCTCGGTTGGCAGGGTGCTGTCCAAGTAGGCCCAAGCCTGTTGTTTGAGGTCCTGCTCCAGGTCCACCTGATGCTGCTGCTGCTGCTGCTGCGGCTGGTTAGTAGTTTCCTCACTGCGCTGGTGAAGAAAGCTACTCATCATCGACTGCAGACTGAGGCAGCCGCTGCTGGTGGAGCTGCCACTGCTCCTACCACCCCACCCCTCCCCTGCTGCCATGGCAGCGGAACGCGAGCGCACAGGGCCCACAGTGTCTGAGGTTGGACGTTGGCGCACAAAGGCAGAGACCAACTGACTACATAGGTGGTTTTTATAGTACGTTATTTTGGCCTCCCTCTCAGCAGGTGTGAAAAAGGCCACCATTTTTGAACGGTAGCGAGGGTCCAACAAGGTGGACAGCCAAAAGTCATCCCTCTGTCTGATGGTTATTATTCGGCTGTCGCTACGCAAGCAACCGAGCATGCTATGGGCCATTTGTGCCAAGGAATGCGAGGGACTCCCTGCCTCCATCTCCACAGCATACTGCCACGGTGCGTCTGGGTCCTCTGTCTCCTCCTCCTCCTCCTCTACCAGATGCTCCTGCTCCTCCACTCCTGTCCGCTGAGTGGAAAAACCACCCATTTCACTCAATAATGCAACAGAGGAATGACGTCGTTCATCCCATAGTCCTGCTGACTCACGAATAGCGTGGCCTCCTCAAAGGGCCTGAGCAAGCGGCAGGTGTCACGCATGAGCTGCCAATGGCTGACATCAAAGTTACACAGGGGAGTACCTTTATCCGCTTGTAACATCAGGAAATCGGTGATGGCCTTTCGCTGTTCGTAAAGGCGGTCTAACATGTGTAGGGTTGAATTCCACCTTGTTGCAACGTCGCAGATCAGGCGATGCTGTGCAATTCCGTTCTGCCGCTGCAGCTCAAGGAGGGTGTGCTTTGCGGTGTAGGAATGGCTGAAATGCATGCAAAGTTTACGTGACATTTTAAGGATGTCTTGCAGTGGGATGGTGGATTTTAGGAACCGCTTGACAACCAGATTGAACACGTGAGCCATGCATGGCACATGGCACAACCTTCCTTGACGCAGAGCAGACAACATGTTCTTTCCGTTGTCGGTCAACATGGTTCCGATTTTGAGTTTGCGCGGAGACAGCCATCTGTCGATTTCTCTGTTCATAACACTGAGAAGTTCCTCTCCTGTGTGACTACGTTCGCCAAGGCATACCAGGTGCAGCACAGCGTGACACCGTTGCGCCCTGCACATGTGATATGCCGGTCGGGTAATGGGACTTGGCACGGGGGTGGCGGCTGAGGACACGGCGGAAGAAGAGGTGGTAGAGGCGGACATCTTTGCCGGACCAAGGACGTGCAAACGTGGAGGCAAAAGCGGCGTGACCTGTCCAAGTTGCTGGTGCGGCTGTGACGGCACCACGTTCACCCAGTGGACCGTAAATGACATGTACTGTCCCTGACCGTAGTTACAGCTCCACACGTCGGCGCTGCCGTGCACTTTGGCAGAGACCGACATGCTCAAAGACTGGCCCACCATCTCTTCTACATGTGAATGCAGGGCTGGCACTGCCTTTTTGGCGAAGAAATGACGGCTTGGCACTCTCCACCGCGGCGCGGCACAAGCCATCATTTCTCTGAAAGGTGCTGAGTCCACCACTTGGAAAGGGAGGGACTGCAGCACCAGCAACTTGGACAGGAGGACGTTCAGCTTTTGCACCGTCGGGTGCGTGCTCGCAAACTGTTGTCTCTTGGAAACGGATTCCAAGAAAGACTGCTGACGGAATCCGTGAAGAGGAGTAGCAGGAGAAGGAGCATCTGAATGAGCGGAAGATGCCAACGAGCGACAACTCCCCTCAGCAGAGGTGTTGGAGCCTTGACTGGCTGATGGAGGGCGATTGACGTCAGGTGACGGAGCAAGTAACGGAGCGGGTGATGGAGCGGGGGCTGGGGCGGGCAGAACCGCCGTATCTTTATCACGGTTTTCCCAGGCCACCAAATGGCGACGCTGCATATGCTGCCGCAACGCTGTAGTCCCAACATGGGCCCCCTGGCCACGCTTGACTTTCTGGCCACATAGTCGACATACGGCTACGTTTACTTCCTCGGGCGGCTTGACAAAAAATTGCCACACCGCCGAGTAGGAAACTTTGCCCCCGATACTCCTCACTGGCTGACTGCTGCTTCCTCCGTGCACACCGGCACCACTACTGGCCGTGGTGGTAGGCTGCAGTGGAGCTGGTGCTCTACTCCGTGGCCGTTTGGCTCCACTGACACTGCTGCGACCCTGCTGCTGTCTCCTGGGCAACCCACCGACTGTTTTGCTCGCTGCCAAGCTGCCACCCTCTTCTCCTGATGATGCGAAAGAAATTGCCTGATGACGACGAGGCTGCCAAGTGCGATCAGCCTCATCATCATCAATTAGGGTCTCCGCCTCACTACTAGCCCCCTCGGCTGCGTGTGGGTCAGGAGACAGACCTGTCTCTAGACCGGCTACCGAGCCACTCTCCTCGCCACTACTTCTTCGCCTGGCTGCTGAAGAGGCGGATGTCTCCACCCGTTCCTGACCGCCCTCTGTTAGCTCTTCCTCACTGTACAGTGGGGCTGAGCCGACAGCATGCGATACTTCGCTTGGTGAGGGAACACCAAAGGACAGGGGCAGGTAGAGGACACGTGATTTCAGTGGGCTTGCTCCCGGGCCATGCCAACTAACGGTTGTGTCTGACGTACCCACCGACCGTTGGCTGTAGGTGTCAGAGGTGACCTGGGAAGAGGAAGACGACCGAGCCAACCAATCGACGACGGCAGGGTTGTCGGTGGAGACACGACCGCTGGATGACACCGGGAGCACTGGCCTCTGGCTGCGAATAGTGCTGCCTCGACCCCTTCCTCTGCTGCCACGTCTGCTCGCTCCTAAAACATTGCCTCCTCTGCCACTCCTCTGCATGTTGTCTGACATACTCTTTAATTCAACGATTCTGTGTCCCTGAGTAACAATTCTGTGTCCCTGAGTAACAATTCTGTGTCTGTCCCTGAGAAACAATTCTGTGGCCCTAAGTAATGGTTATGTGGCCCTCAGTAACAATTCTGTGTCCCTCAGTAACAATTCTGTGTCTGTCCCTGAGTAACAATTATGTGGCCCTAAGTAACGGTTCTGTGGCCCTCAGTAACAATTCTGTGTCCCTGAGTAACAATTCTGTGTCTGTCCGAGTAACAATTCTGTGGCCCTAAGTAACAGTTCTGTGGCCCTCAGTAACAATTCTGTGTCCCTGAGTAACCTTTCTGTGGCCCTAAGTCACAGTTCTGTGGCCCTCAGTAACAATTCTGTGTCCCTGAGTAACAATTCTGTGGCCCTAAGTAACAGTTCTGTGGCCCTCAGTAACAATTCTGTGTCCCTGAGTAACAATTCTGTGGCCCTAAGTAACGGTTCTGTGGCCCTCAGTAACAATTCTGTATCCCTGAGTAACAATTCTGTGTCTGTCCGAGTAACAATTCTGTGGCCCTAAGTAACAGTTCTGTGGCTCTCAGTAACAATTCTGTGTCCCTAAGTAACAAATCTGTGGCCCTAAGTAAATGTTCTGTGGCCCTCAGTAACAATTCTGTGTCCCTAAGTAACAATTCTGTGGCCCTAAGTAACGGTTCTGTGGCCCTCAGTAACAATTCTGTGTCCCTAAGTAACAATTCTGTGGCCCTAAGTAACGGTTCTGTGGCCCTCAGTAACAATTCTTTGTCCCTCAGTAACAATTCTGTGTCTGTCCCTGATTAACATTTACGTGGCCCTAAGTAACGGTTCTGTGGCCCTAAGTAACAATTCTGTGTCCCTGATTAACGTTTCTGTGGCCCTAAGTAACGGTTCTGTGGCCCTCAGTAACAATTCTGTGTCCCTCAAGAAACAATTCTGTGTCTGTCCGTGAGTAACAATTCTGTGGCCCTAAGTAACGGTTCTGTGGCCCTCAGTAACAATTCTGTGTCCCTGATTAACGTTTATGTGGCCCTAAGTAACGGTTCTATGGCCCTCAGTAACAATTCTGTGTCCCTGATTAACGTTTCTGTGGCCCTAAGTAACGGTTCTGTGGCCCTCAGTAACAATTCTGTGTCCCTCAGTAACAATTCTGTGTCTGTCCCTGAGTAACAATTCTGTGGCCCTAAGTAACGGTTCTGTGGCCCTCAGTAACAATTCTGTGTCCCTGATTAACTTTTATGTGGCCCTAAGTAACGGTTCTGTGGCCCTCAGCAACAATTCTGTGTCCCTGATTAACGTTTCTGTGTCCCTCAGTAACAATTCTGTGTCCCTCAGTAACAATTCTGTGTCTGTCCCTGAGTAACAATTCTGTGGCCCTAAGTACCGGTTCTGTGGCCCTCAGTAACAATTCTGTGTCCCTGAGTAACAATTCTGTGGCCCTAAGTAACGGTTCTGTAGCCCTCAGTAACAATTCTGTGTTCCTGATTAACGTTTCTGTGGCCCTCAGTAACAATTCTGTGTCCCTGATTAATGATTCTGTGGCCCTAAGTAACGGTTCTGTGGCCCTCAGTAACAATTCTGTGTCCCTCAGTAACAATTCTGTGTCTGTCCCTGATTAACGTTTACGTGGCCCTAAGTAACGGTTCTGTGGCCCTAAGTAACAATTCTGTGTCCCTGATTAACGTTTCTGTGGCCCTAAGTAACGGTTCTGTGGCCCTCAGTAACAATTCTGTGTCCCTCAAGAAACAATTCTGTGTCTGTCCGTGAGTAACAATTATGTGGCCCTAAGTAACGGTTCTGTGGCCCTCAGTAACAATTCTGTGTCCCTGATTAACTTTTATGTGGCCCTAAGTAACGGTTCTGTGGCCCTCAGTAACAATTCTGTGTCCCTGATTAACGTTTCTGTGTCCCTCAGTAACAATTCTGTGTCCCTCAGTAACAATTCTGTGTCTGTCCCTGAGTAACAATTCTGTGGCCCTAAGTAACGGTTCTGTGGCCCTCAGTAACAATTCTGTGTCCCTGAGTAACAATTCTGTGGCCCTAAGTAACGGTTCTGTAGCCCTCAGTAACAATTCTGTGTTCCTGATTAACGTTTCTGTGGCCCTCAGTAACAATTCTGTGTCCCTCAGTAACAATTCTGTGTCTGTCCCTGAGTAACAATTCTGTGGCCCTAAGTAACGGTTCTGTGGCCCTCAGTAACAATTCTGTGTCCCTGAGTAACAATTATGTGGCCCTAAGTAATGGTTGTTGCCCTCAGTAACAATTCTGTGTCCCTCAGTAACAATTCTGTGTCTGTCCCTGAGTAACAATTATGTGGCCCTAAGTAACGGTTATGTGGCCCTCAGTAACAATTCTGTGTCCCTGAGTAACATTTCTGTGGCCCTAAGTAACGGTTCTGTGGCCCTCAGTAACAATTCTGTGTCCCTGAGTAACAATTCTGTGTCTGTCCCTGAGTAACAATTCTGTGGCCCTAAGTAACGGTTCTGTGGCCCTCAGTAACAATTCTGTGTCCCTGAGTAACGTTTCTGTGGCCCTAAGTAACAATTCTGTGGCCCTCAGTAACAATTCTGTGTCTGTCCCTGAGTAACAATTCTGTGGCCCTAACTAACGTTTCTGTGGCCCTTAGTAACAGTTCTGTGGCCCTCAGTAACAATTCTGTGTCCCTGAGTAACGTTTCTGTGGCCCTAAGTAACAATTCTCTGGCACTCAGTAACAATTCTGTCTGTCCCTGAGTAACAATTCTGTGGCCCTAAGTAACAATTCTGTGGCCCTCAGTAACAATTCTGTGTCTGTCCCTGAGTAACAATTCTGTGGCCCTAACTAACGTTTCTGTGGCCCTAAGTAACAGTTCTGTGGCCCTCAGTAACAATTCTGTGTCTGTCCCTGAGTAACAATTCTGTGGCCCTAACTAACGTTTCTGTGGCCCTAAGTAACAATTCTCTGGCACTCAGTAACAATTCTGTCTGTCCCTGAGTAACAATTCTGTGGCCCTAAGTAACAATTCTGTGGCCCTCAGTAACAATTCTGTGTCTGTTCCTGAGTAACAATTCTGTGGCCCTAACTAACGTTTCTGTTGCCCTAAGTAACAGTTCTGTGGCCCTCAGTAACAATTCTGTGTCTGTCCCTGAGTAACAATTCTGTGGCCCTAATAACGTTTCTGTGGCCCTAAGTAACAGTTCTGTGGCCCTCAGTAACAATTCTGTATCCCTAACTAACGTTTCTGTGGCCCTAAGTAACAATTCTCTGGCACTCAGTAACAATTCTGTCTGTCCCTGAGTAACAATTCTGTGGCCCTAATAACGTTTCTGTGGCCCTAAGTAACAGTTCTGTGGCCCTCAGTAACAATTCTGTGTCTGTCCCTGAGTAACAATTCTGTGGCTCTAACTAACGTTTCTGTGGCCCTAAGTAACAATTCTCTGGCACTCAGTAACAATTCTGTCTGTCCCTGAGTAACAATTCTGTGGCCCTAACTAGCGTTTCTTTGGCCCTAAGTAACGATTCTGTGGCCCTCATTAACAATTCTCTGTCCCTGAGTAATGCTTCTCTGTCCCTAAGTAACGTTTCTCTGTCCCCAAGTAACGTTTCTGTGGCCCTAACTCTGTCCCTAATACAGAGCGGTCTGCCTCTCTTGAATGACTGGGGGCAAATGAAGAATTCTAAAATGGCCGCTATTTATAGCTCGACCATTACACAGTGCTGGCTGGCTGGCTGCTGATTGGCTAATGCGATCACATGTCATTAAGGAATGCATTATGGGTCAGCGCGCCTTGTCTGCGCGCCTTCCCAGACATCCCCTCTCCGTCGCCGCACATGTCCGCCGCCATTTTAGGAAAAATTTTGATTCGCGCGTCCGAAGTAGGCTATTTTTCGGATTCGGTACGAATCGAAAATTTTCCAATATTCGACTCGAATTCCACTTCGGCTACTTCGATTCGCTCATCTCTAATCACAATCCTTCCTTTTCTGTCTCTCAACATCATGCAGCCTATGAAAAGTGGTATAACCAGGGTCTTAGACTTGTTAGTCAATTGTATGATTCTGCATCAGGATCTCCCCTTCCGTTCCAACAAATTCTTGGCTCATTTGCTTTGCCTTCCCATAATTTTTTGCATATCTTACAAGTTAGGAATTATGTGAACTCCATAGCTCAGAACAAGTCCACTCACTTCTGCACGACTATGATAGAAGTCCTTGCAAGGAATCAAAAATACAACATATCCAATATTTATGGTCAACTATCTATGCACTACGAATCCTATACTTCCAATAAATCGTGGATACGGGACTTCGACAATACTTTCACCGCGGAGCAAATACTCACAGGTTTTAACACTACCTGTGTGTTCAACACAAACAAATTTTGGAGGGAGCAGCAATTCAAAATTATGCATCATGCTTATATCCCTTGTTTGCACTCACGATCAGCCTCAACTATCCCCACATGTCCGCTCTGTGGTTTATATAAGCCGTCACTTCACCACAGGTTCTGGAGTTGCCCTTTGGTCTCTACCTTCTGGAACCATCTTCTGAACTTTATGCTCTTCATCACTACTCTCCCGTTACCTAGAGACCCGCTGCTTCTTCTTTTTGGCAACTTGGAAGTTTCAGTGTCTGCTGCCACACACCGTCATCTTGCTTTGTTTAGAGCTGCCAAACCATGGCTATCCACTTGCTTGTTGGCGGCGAGAAGGGCTATTTTAAAAAAATGGGTTTCCAACTGTCCGCCTAGTATCTCAGATGTCAAAATGGAACTTAACTCCTTACTTCGATTGGATCGGCTCAGCACTCATATCGCTCCTTCCACATCAGGAGTGGAAAATTTCAACCACGAGTGGGGTCAATATGTTTCAAGAGTATTCCCTACCTCGGAGCCCTAGCACCCCCCCCCCTTATGGTTTTTTAAACTAGTCACAAGATAGTCACTAGGTTATTCCTGATGCATTGTGTTATATTAGTCTAAGGGGGTAATTGATTGCTAATTTACCTTTGCTGTGTTTTTCTTAGACTTTTCCTCTACTATCTCTTCGATCTGCCCTCCTTCCACTTTGGCGCTCTGTCCTCTTACTCTTTCTCACCTCATTGCTGACTCTTAGTGAAGCGCTCCCCAGCTAGCCCATTTTCACATATACTGTTGCGCTGCATCCTACTACCCTATTATTATATCATCCTCTTATCTTATTGTCCTAATTTTTATATCTTGACATGTTTTCTGGGTCTTCTGGCCTCAGACCTTTGGCACCACAACCTCTGTTCCTCCATTTCTCCTTCTTCCCTTTCCTGTTGGCATATTCTTTTATATGCTGGTTCTCTCAACTCCTTGTTCCTATTTTCTTACTGATCTATCTCCACCTTCTGTCCTCACTTTTCTTCTACTTCTTAATCATATGCACGATGACCGCCCTCTTGGTCGTTTGACAAATGGTCAACTTTGCATACATCACTTACAGTTGCAAGAAAAAGTATGTGAACCCCTTGGGATTACGTGGAGTTTTGCATGAATTGGGTATAAAATGTGCTCTGAACGTCATCTAAGTCACAACAATAGAAGAACACAGTCTGCTGAACATAATACTACACAAACATTAGATGTTGCCATGGTTTAATTGCACATAACATGTAAACATTCACAGTGCAGGGAGGAAAAAGTATGTGAGGCCCTAGCTTAATGACTTCTCCCAGAGCTAATTGGAGCCAGGAGTGAGCCAACCTTGACTCCAATCAGTGTGATGATATTGGATGTGTTGCTGACAGCTGTCCTGCCCTTAAAAAACACACACCTGTTTTGGGTTTACTGGTTTCAAGAAGCACTGTCTGATGTGAACCATGCCTCACAGAAAAGAGCTCTCAGAAGACCTACCATCAAGAATTGTTGACTTGCATGAAGCTGGAAAGGGTTACAAATGTATCTCCAAAAGCCTTGATGTTCCTGTGTCCACGGTAAGACAGACTGTCTACAAATGGAGAAAGTTTAGCACTGTTGCTACTCTCCCTAGGCGCGGTCGTCCTGTAAAAAGGACTGCAAGAGCACAGCGCAGAATGCTGCATGAGGTAAAGAAGAATCCCAGAGTGTCAGCTGAAGACCTACAGAAATCTCTGGCATATGCTAACATTTTTGTTGACACATCTACAATAAGGAAAACATTAAACAAGAATGGAGTACATGGGAGGACACCACGGAGGAAGCCATTGCTGTCCAAAAAGAAGATTGCAGCACGTTTTGAAGTTTGCAAAAGAGCACCTGGATGTTCCACAGCACTACTGGCAAAATATACTGTGGACAGATGAAACCAAGATTGAGTTGTTTGGGAAGAACACACAACACTATGTGTGGAGAAAAAAAGGCACAGCACACCAACATCAAAACCTCATCCCCACTGTAAAACATGGCGGAGGGAGCATCATGGTTTGGGGTTGCTTTGCTGCCTCATGGGCTGGACGGACTGTTGTCACTGATGGGAAAATGAATTCCAGAGTTTATCAAGACATTTTGCAGGAAAACGTACGACCATCTGTCCGCCAACTGAAGCTCCGCAGAGGATGGGTGATGCAACAGGACAATGACCCAAAGCATACAAGTAATTCAACAAAACAATGGCTGCAACAGCACAGAATACGCCTTCTGGAGTGGCCCAGTCAGAGTCCTGACCTCAACTCGATTGAAATGCTGTGGCATGACCTTAAGAGAGCGATTCACACCAGACATCCCAAGAATATTGCTACACTGAAACAGTTTTGTGAAGAGGAGTGGTCCAAAATGACTCCAGATCATTGTGCAGGTCTGATCTGCAACTACAGGAAACTTTTGGTTGAGGTTATTGCTGCCAAAGGAGGGTCAACCAGTTATTAAGTCCAAAGGTTCACATACTTTTTCCTCCCTGCACTGTGAATGTTTACATGCTATGTGCAATTAAACCATGGCAACATCTAATGTTTGTGTAGTATTATGTTCAGCAGACTGTGTTCTTCTATTGTTGTGACTTAGATGACGTTCAGAGCACATTTTATGCGCAATTCATGCAAAATTCCACATAATCCCAATGGGTTCACATACTTTTTCTTGCAACTGTATCTCTCCTTGCTCATACCTACGAATACACATACACGTTCTTCCACATCCTGAATACTTTACCTTTTAAGCCCTTATATCCTGATACATCACACGATGTTTCTCTTCTCATAAGAAACTTTTCTTTTTCCAAATATCCCTAATCCCTCTGTGTTTCCTTTGGGGCTTTTGCAATTTGTTTATGAGTACAATTGTCATCTTTGGAATTTTTTTTTTTTCACCTGCTTTGGCATGTTGCCACGCTATGACTACTGACAAATTTCATTGTTGGTTAATGTGTGTGACAATAAAACCCAATAAAGTTTCTTTTAAAAAAAAAAAAAGAACCTGAGCTCTTGTACTTGGATTCCACTGTTTAATTTGAGGTGGGTTCCCTTTTGTGAGCACTGTTCCTTGCTGCTTTATCTAAATAAAAAAAAATAGCATTTGTTCAGAAGAGAAAATAGCTTAAAAAACATTTATTTTTACCCAATTTGCACAGAACGAATGTGCTTACAGATTCGTTGGACAATTGGCAATACATTTTTTTTTATAAATAGACCACTGGTAGTTCCTGATTAACTTCCCAGTTCATCATTGCAGGGTCCATAACCTCCACTTAAAAAAAAAAAAAAAAGATTGTTGCCTCATAATGAACAAGGACATGACCCAAGAAGCAATAATGCTAAATTAGTATGTAGCAATGTGATTTTACTGACTGAAAAACAAAAAAAAAAAAATACAGACCTCTGATGGTATAGCCTACTACTAATAGTATTCGTCTAAGAAAAGGTACATAAAAAATAAATAAATACATTTCCCTATTGGTCGATCCCATGAAAACATTGATAATGACTTTATATTCCCAGTGGTTCTATGCTATTAATTCTACTTGCCTATATAAGACACAATGCACAGCAGAAAAATACACAATCTCCATATATTTTAACATCTAGTTGGAAAACGTAATGCTCGTGGATTTGCTGAATTGTGTTTAATTATTCTTTGCTGTTTTATGTAAGTAAAATCTAAATGATTTACAAGGGACATTAACTTTTTACAATACTTTTATATAAGGACCATGTTCTTTATTTTAGTCATACAACTAGAACGTTTAAATCTCATTGGACTAAGTTGGAAATAATTGTCAACTTTGTAAAAAAGGTAAACTTTTGGCTGGTATGTTAGGCTGGTAAATGAAACCTAGTGACAATGTTTGAATAATAAAATGATTGTGATTTTAGCAATTTGTTTTGTTTGAGGTGATTGTAGCTATATTAGTGCACTTGCAACAAAAAGAACATTAAACATTTCAGGACAAATTTTAAGGGTATACCACCCTTCTTCTCCAGGCAGTTTCAAAGTTGGTAAGGATGAATAAAGACACCAGTCTATCCAGGTCAACCCATGTGGGTGTGTGAGTATGTATGCATTTATTCTCCACCATTTCCCATATCCCTGTATATTACATTTGCTAAGATGTTCATCTAAGAGTTTTTTTTAAAATTATCAACACATTGGTCATTTATAGGTAAAGTTGATCCAGGGAATATCCGATTGCCTCTCGGGGGATCAGGAAGGATTTTTTTTCCTGCAGGAGCAAATTGGATCGTGCTTTGCTGGGTTTTTTGCCTTCCTCTGGATCAACTGTGGGTGTAGGATTTTTAAAGATGGCCGCCGTAGCTCCATGTTAATCCAGTGGCGTGATGTCACGGCATGATGTGGCTCCTCCTTATGCGTATTGTGCTCAAACATGTCCTCAGAGGGGGGTCGCCAATCACACTGCGTCATCTGCCATTTGTATTCATATAGCAACCACCATATTGGAGAAGAGCAAAACGTACTGCGCACGCGTGAGAGCCCGGACACCATTTTTCGTTGGTTTATTTATATATGAGAACAGAGCAGACAGATTTCTGAGTGTCTGAATCCTGTAAATTCTACAAGAAACGTAAAGTGACATTGCCTGGGGTACTAAGGTTAAGATAGTAAACCTAGATACCCATAATGTGGTCTACATATATAAATATACAATAAATGCAATTAGTATATAATGAATTCAGTGTGTCACTATTTGATCTTCTCAAGAGAATGGCTTGAGCTTATGTTTTACAGGCGGTATATAGACGATATTTTTCTACTTTGGAACGGAGCAGAATACATTTTGGCCTAAAGTTATGACAAAATTAGATTTTTTACATTTTTTTACTGGACATGTTTAACCACTTCAAGTCCGGACACTTTCACCCCCCTTCCTGCCCAGGCCAATTTTCAGCTTTCAGCGCTATCACACTTTGAATGACAATTGCGCGGTCATGCAACACTTTACCCATATGAATGTTTTAGCATTTTTTTTACACAGATAAAACTTTATTTTGGTGGTATTTATTCAGCACTGGCATTTTTATTTTTTTGCTATATAAATGGAAAAATCCAAACATTTTGAAAAAATAGTGTTTTTCTTATAACATTTTGCAAATAAATAATCTTTCTTCATAAATCTTGGCCAAAATGTATTCAGCTATCTTTTTAGTAAAAAAAAAAATAACCCACATTAGTATATAGCCAAACATTATCATTTTTCAAAATTTATTTTTACATTTTTAATTTTATTTTTATATTTATTATTTATGTTTTTTAACATACCATAGTGACACTGTACTACTTGTGGGGAGTGATGAAGATTTTTTCTTTTTTTTACACTGATTGCTTTTACTCCCATAAAGGCTGTAAAATCAATCATTTCTCCTTCTCTCTGGCTGCATTCCTGCAGCCATTGAGAAATACTGTGCGAACTGTGATTAGTCACAGCTTGTCACATGGTGCAAGGCTGTTGTGAATAGTCTTGTACCATGTGACCTCTGTGATCATTCACAGATTTCACACGTAGTAAGCAATGATGTTAGAAGTGACATCTTGCTTACTACTATTCATGTGATCACTGATTGGCCAATCAGTGATTACATGATCGGGACCTCGGAACATACAGTGATCAGTGTTCGAAGGACACAGCAGGCTCCAGATCGCTCCCAGGGAGCACGCACAGGAAGGGAAATCGGGAGGACGTTTATAAATGGCTACCCACTCCTGCACTGCTCCCGTCCGGCTGTTTATGTACATGGGCCAGACGGGAAGTGGTTAATAGCAAAAAGTCAAAAATATTTTCTTTTTCTCAAAATTGTCAGTTTTTTTTGTCTTTTTCATTTGTAATAGGTGACTATAGCTGGCGTGATCACAAGTATCAGGAGAAAAATATGGATGAGGGGTTTTCCGATCAGAGACAGCTTTAGTGACCGAGGAATTTGTAGGGGAAGGGCTGAGCACCATCTTACCTGTGGAAAGGGATACAGATGAGGCTGAAGAAAAGGCTCGGTGTTTGTTCCTGGGTGGTGCACTCATCAGAGAATTGGGCCCAGTAGACTCAGGAGACAGTGGGAAGTAATGGCAGTAAAAAGAAGCAGAAGAGCTCGGTGTATGATCTTGACTGGAAGCCAGTGAGAGCAGAGTGAGTGCATCCATCTTCAGCTGTTTTAGCTCTTTTTTAAAAGAAATAGAAAAATATTTACAATCCAAGTCTTTAGTTTGGCAAAGCACATGTCCAACTTATATTTTTTTCCTTTTTATTTTTTCAGACTTAGAAAAATTACCACTTTAATGCACTCAAGAGTCATTAACTGTATGCATCTATTCCACTCTAATATACAATAACTTTCTTTTATTTTGTATCCATCAACAATGTGTCTAGTGCAGCAATTCTGCAAAATCTATCAGCTGTTGATTTGTTTCCAATTGAAGGAAATCCAAATGATCCCAATGGGCAATTGTATTTTCCTTAGCATTATTTGTCTATGTACTATTTCATTAAACATGCCTGATGGAGAAGAAAGCAATATTTATTTTTATTGACAATGACTTCCATCTGCCCTGACTTCTTTCTTCCTTGCCCCACCATCATTAAAATTCACTTTGAATAATTTCCACGATCAGGTTTTATCCTGCTCAGAAAACACTGTTTTCCTGTAATAAAATTATGGGTGAAAACAATGCGACCAAGGCCACTGTAATCCACCTCTTAGGGTTTCGGATTCCTGAAAACATAACATTTTTGGTCTTCTTTCTCTTTCTTATAATATACATTGTGACAATATGTGGAAACCTCCTGATCATCACATTGGTGTCCTACAGCAAAGCCTTCAGTTCCCCCATGTACTTCTTCCTCTCCCAGCTCGCTGTCTCAGATATCTTGTTAGCAAGTGATGTTCTTCCCAACACCCTTCATGCCGTTTTGGTTGAAAACGCTATGACAATATTAATTTCTGATTGTATCGCTCAGTTTTATTTTTTCGCTGCCACAGAAACGTTGGAATGTCTTCTTTTGACAGTGATGTCTTATGACAGGTATTTGGCCATCTGCAAGCCATTGCATTATACTATGTTGATGAATCACAAGGTTTGCTGGATATTGACCCTCCTATGCTGGACTTTAAGCTTTGTATCTGAATTTATTCACACCTTGACCATATCCAAATTACAGTTTTGTGGCTCTAATATCATTGACCACTTTTTCTGTGACCTTGACCCGATCCTACAGCTCTCCTGCTCTGATACCACCACTGCCCAACTAGAAGCTACAGCACTGAGCGTCATTTTTGCTATCATCCCATTCTTTTTCATTATAGTATCGTATATTTATATTATAGTTGCTGTTTTTAAAATCCCGTCTATTACCGGCAGACAGAAAGCTTTCTCAACATGCAGCTCCCACCTGACTGTTGTGTCCATATTTTATGGTACTATTGTTTGTGTTTATTTAGTACCTAGTAGAGGACAGTCATTGAACATTTCTAAATCCCTGTCATTATTATACACTGTGGTCACCCCCCTACTGAATCCAATAATATACAGCCTGAGGAATAAAGATTTGAAAAAAGTTTCAGGAAAAATAATCAGAACATTATTGCGTGTGCATCCAAATAGTCTTTCAAATTTTCAAGGGACTTAAAAGTATATCTAAAGCCCAATTTTTTTCCTTTATAGATTTGCATAGAAAAGCAAGGGGTTGCAACACCTGTCTAACTTTTAAAGTGATTGTACACATCAGACATGAAATATGAACAAAGCATATCTCTCTATAGTGTGTATATGTTTCAATCCAGAGCACTACGTGTCATTTCTGTCCAGTGCCCCATTCCTCTACATGAGCCAATCAATGGAAGCAAAACAGTAGAGGCTGGAAGAAGAACCAATGCTCATTACCTTAGCTGCATGTGTCACTTTTGGCACCAAGAGGTAAAAAGGTGACAGGGGAGGAAGTTCCAGCACAAGGTCTGTGATTGACAGCCTCAGCTCTGTACCCATGTGCTCTGTGGAGGGGGGGGTGTATATTCCCTCCAATAAGAGTTACCCTCACTGAGCTCTGCAAAGTGTAAATTAAGCTCCCTACCTCCTGCTTTATGAAAGCGCAGACAAGTTGTATAAATTCTGCACTTTGAATGGCTGTAGCAGAGAGAGGACTGAAGATAAACAGGTACAACATACGTAGGAGGATTTGTATCTCCTGAGAGCAGTCACTTCACTGGGTATATGTGAGGGTTTACAACCACTTTAATGTTTATAATCCAATGAGTGGGCCAAACAAATTGCCAAGAGTATGAGGTTTTTAATGATAAAATAATTCCTAGGCAAATCAATTTGAACCAATTTTATCAATAAAAACCGTGGAGTCTTGGATGTTTGTTTGGCACTATTTGTGCATGTGCTTTATCAGCTCTGAGTCCTTTCCCTCTTCTCGAGGTGAGGCTTAGTTCTGTGGATTGCTGCAAAACCAGTCATTGTGCTCAGTGACAATTTCAGTGACCCTTGGAACATCTCAATCCAAAACTTCTTTTGTACTTGCTGTTTGTTTAACCACTTGAGCTCCTGAAGGTTTTTACCCCCTTCATGACCAGGCCATTTTTTGCTATTTAGCACTATGCTATTTTAACTTGTAATTGCACGGTTATGCAATGCTGTACCAAAAAATTATATATATATATATATATATATATATATATATATAGTGGGAACTCGCTTCAAAATGGTAGAGCTCTTCAAAGCACACAGCAACTCGCTTCTTTTCAAGGGCCTTTTTGCCCAATTTTATTTAAAAGAAAAAGTTCAACAAAAATGCTTCCCACACAGGGGTATCCACCATCAAGCAATACCAACAAAGATTCAGCCTCCTGGCTTGTACACAGTTCACTGTCTGTCTCCTGCAGACTCTTCCCAAATTATGGCCACTAGCACACAGCTAGTCTGGCTTCCACCTGACTCCAAGGCAGAGACCTCCCGGGTGGAGCCCTCCTGACTCCTGTCTGCCAGAGTGGAGCCCTCCTGACTCCTTTCTGCCGGGGTGGAGCCCTCCTGACTCCGTCTGCCGGGGTGGAGCCCTCCTGACTCCCGTCTGCCGGGGTGGAGCCCAGAACCATGGTTAGGCCTCTACAAAAAGGCCTGCACACACCTGTGCAATCAGTGTGCTGGGGGTTCTCAAAACACGGACCCCAGAATGGAGATTTCATCCCTCCCAGATCTCTTTGAAATCTCCAGGCTCCAGATCCCAAAACAGACTTAATGAATAAATGAGGAAACCGAAAAGCCAGTTTCCTCTGCAATACATCAACTTTCTGGAGCCCCTCAACCTGCCTGGTTGAGAATCCAGGGTTTTCAGCTTGATTTTGACCGTGGCAGGACACCGCACTGCCACAATATATATATATATATATATATATATATATACACACACACACACACACACATATATATAAAAATCCATTATGTTGATGCACAACTGGTTTATTATTATCCAAAATAATCCAGCCCTGATAAGAAAGATGTTTGTTTTAATTAGTAAATTAGTAATTGAATAAATATATATATATATACATATATATATATATATATAGTATAAAATATATTTTTATTTACATGTTGAGCGTAAATATGAAAACTATTGCATGACTGATCAAATTAATAAAATGTAATACATAGAATATGAAGCTCACTAATTAATATGCTAATGTATACTATTGAAGGAAGCCTTTTTGACATAGAAAAACCACATTTATACACAATATATGTCCACAGAATGAATGAACCCATAGAGAGTAAACAATACCCTGGTGTGAAGTAAAACTTTATACTGGATCAAAGTAAAACTTTTTCCAAGTAGTTTATTCTTTTCTTATAGTTACCTAAAGTTACATAAATATTAACTTTAAAGGCTACCAAGTTAAAAAAAAAGTTTTGCAAACAGACTCAAAGTAATCAAAAGAGTAGCATGGTTTTTCAGCGTCAGTAAGTGTCCTGTTTAACCACCTCAGATCTGACCCCTGTACATTGCCTATGAACCAGAGCAATTGTTTTGTGTTGTGACCTTTGTCATTACCTTAAGATTTTACAGAAAGAAGCCTTTACTGCACTAAATGCCACAAAAAGAAGCCAGGAGAGGTGAGTCAAAGTGTTGTCGGGCATATTGTAACTTGGCTTTGTTTGTGGCATTGGCGCAGTTCTGGCAACTCCACCATGCAGCTCATTTTTGTTCAAGTTGTCATATTGTACTTCTTCAAAACAACCACACTGTTTTTTTCCAGAGCAGCCTGTATTTCTCCTGAGGTTACCTGCAGGGTTTTCCTTTGTATCCCAAACAATTCTTCTGACAGTTGTGGCTGCAATTGTTCTTAGTCTACCTGACCTTGGCTTGATATTAAGAGATCCCTAAATTTTCTATTTCCTAATAGGTTATTGAACAGTACTGAATAGCATATTCAAGGCTTTGGATATCTTTTTATAACTTTTTCCATCTTTATAAACTTCCATTACGTTGTTGCACAGCTTTTTTGAAAAAAAAATTCTGCTCCCCATGGCTCAGTATCTAGCAGCTCAATGCATCATAGAGAGCTAACAAACTCATTGACTATTTACACACTGACACTAACTGCAATATAAAAAGCCACAGATGTTGTACATTAACCTCTAATTGGCACTGTAACCCGTGTGTGTCACCTTGTGTGTCTGTACCAAGGCCAAACATTTCAGGGAAGGGAAACATTTAATCAGGGCCATTTGGGTGATTTCTGTTATCATTATGATTTAAAAATAAGCCAAACAACTATGTGATAATAAATGGCTTCATGTGATCACTACCCTTAAATGAAAGACAGTTTTTAGGCATGATCAGTCATATTTTCAATAGTAATGCCAAAATTTCACCATTTCTGCCAGGGGATGCAAGGGGTTGCACACAACTTTTGGTCCAGTAACAAGCTGAGGTCAGTACCAGGGAAGCAGGCAGTGTGTGGTCCATTAATAAGTCGAGGTCAGTACCAAGAAAGCAGCCAGTGTGAAGTCCAGTAGCAAGCCGAGGTCAGTACCATGGGAGCAGACAGAGAGAGGTCCAATAGCAAGCTGAGGTCAGTACCATGGTAGCAGGCAGAGTGAAGTTCAGTAGCAAGTTGAGATCAGTACCAGGGAAGCAGGCAGAGTGAGGTCCATTAGCAAAAAAGATCATTACCAGGGAAGCAGGCAGAGCTAGGTCCAGTAGCAAGTCAAGGTCAGTACCATGATGAGCAGGAAGAGTGAGGTCCAGTAGCAAGTCTAGGTCCACACTGTGGGAGCAGGCAGAGCAAGGTCCAGTAGCAAGTCAAGGTCAGTACCATCGGAGCAGGCAGAGCAAGATCCAGTAGCAAGTCCATGTCAGTACCAGGGATGCAGGCAGAGTGAAGTCCAGTAGCAACCCGAGGTCAGTACCAGGGAAGTAGGCTGAGTTAGGTCCAGTAGCAAGCCGAGGTCAGTACCAAGAAAGCAGCCAGGGCAAAGTTCAGTAGCAAGACGAGGTCAGTACCATGTGAACAGGTAGAGCGAGGTCCAATAGCAAGCTGAGGTCAGTACCATGGGAGCAGTCAGAGCGAGGTCCAGTAGCAAGCTAAGGTCAGTTCCAAGTGAAGCAGGCAAAGAGAGGTCCAGTAGCAAGCCTAGGTCAGTACCAGGGAAGCAGATAGAGCAAGGTCCAGAAGCAAGCTGAGGTCAGTACCAGGGAAGCAGACAGAGCTAGGTCCTGTATGCTGGCACATGTGCATGAGCATTAGCTGCATGAGAATGAACATCAGCTGTATTAGTTTCCTGCACACCACAGCAGCAAGTGACAGCCAAGGGACCAGAGGGCAGGTGGTATATTGATGCCTTGACTGTGGCCTGTGGCAGGTTTGTAGGAAGAAATGTTGTCTGAGAGATTGCAGGCTTACCAAACTCAAGATTGGTGTGAAGCCAGGCAAACCAGGTCAGCAACTGGCAATCAGGTCAGGTACAATCATTTCAAGAGAAGCTAGATCAGGATCCAGGCTGTGTTGACATAGGGTTAGACCCAACGACGTGCCTCCTACACAATGTGGAGACATCTGTAAATAAATATAAAGATTCAGGTATCTGGTACTTCTTGAATGCGGCGAAAGGGTTGATACCCAAGTTTTGGCGGAAAGCTGAGGTACCGAAGGAGGAAGACTGGATCAATAGAGTAAACCAGATAGGTAGAATGGAAAAATCATACCATATGCAGGAAGATAGGATGAGAGTTTATTTTAGGAGATGGGAAAAGTGGGAAAGAGCAGGATTGAAAGAGAAATATAGGAAAATATGAACTAGGATGTTAGCAAAGAAATTAACAAGCCTCAAGAGATTAGAATGGGTTAGAGTCTGCAGAGGGGGAGGAGGGGGGATGAGGGGTGGGAAGGGGGAATAGTGGGATGGGAAAGAAAAGAGTTTTTAGTAAGGGAAAGGTAGAAATGTTATAAATGTTTATTCGTATGAGAATTATTTCCCTTTCTGGGTTTTTGTATTAACATGAAAAATTTAATAAATGACTAAATTAAAAAAAAAAAAAAAAAAAAAAAAAGGATCCAGGCTGTGTTCAGCTAACCAGTTTACTGTAAACAGCTTGCGTGGCACCAGCATTAGTGACATCCTCAAGCACATGGACAGGCACCTACACATGGCTACGAGCCAGCCTGGGCATGGATACTCATACAGATGCGCCATTTTACATATTAGCCTGAATTACCTGACATATACAGTGGGGCAAAAAAGTATTTAGTCAGCCACCAATTGTGCAAGTTCTCCCACTTACAAAGATGAGAGAGGCCTGTAATTGGCATCATAGGTAGACCTCAACTATGAGAGACAAAATGAGAAAACAAATCCAGACAATCACATTGGCTGATTTGGAAAGAATTTATTTGCAAATTATGGTGGAAAATAAGTATTTGGTCACCTACAAACAAGCAAGATTTCTGGCTCTCACAGACCTGTACCTTCTTCTTTAAGAGGCTCCTCTGTCCTGCACTCATTACCTGTATCAATGGCACCTGTTTGGACTTGTTATCAGTATAAAAGACACCTGTCCACAACCTCAAACAGTCACACTCCAAACTCCAGTATGGTGAAGAGCAAAGAGCTGTCGAAGGACACCAAAAACAAAATTGTAGACCTGCGCCAGGCTGGGAAGACTGAATCTGCAATAGGCAAGCAGCTTGGTGTGAACAAATCAACTGTGGGAGCAATAATTAGAAAATGGAAGACATACAAGACCACTGATAATCTCCCTCGATCTGGGGCTCCACGCAATGTTTAAGTGTCAACAGACTTAAAGTTTTGCAGAAAGAGATTGCAACAATGAGCTGTTGTCTTTTCTTTCTACCATAAAGGACTCCCCAATACTTTAATATGTTAATGTGTATCTGAACACAAAGGAGTCAGTTAATATAGACATAAAAAGTGGGAATCAGTGAGTGCTCAAATAAAGCTGCTATTGCATTAAAAGGTAACCAGATGGCTTCCGGTTCCGGCGCCGGATGCTGTAGCTAGCGGGACCCGCGGCTCCCGGGAACCCGCCCTTACAAGACCTGCTATCTGCCTCGGGGACCCCTGCATCTTAGCTTTGGGGTGCCCCCTCACATCCCGCGGCGGCCCCAGCATGGAGCGGTACCTTCTGCCGGTGCAGTCCGGCCACGAGTCGGCTGCTAGAGCGGAGGGGTGCGGCTCTCCCCCTCCTGCAGCCAAGATGGCCGCCGAAGATGCCTGTCACAGCATGGACACAGGCACAGAGGGAGATCGCAACGTGGGAGCAGGTATGTCTGCACCTCTCCCCACCATCCTCACTGCCTCTCCACTCACCTCAGGCACTGATAGCTCTTCTGAGCAGTATATTAAAATAGCCCAGGCAGTTTCTTCTATTTTGCTCCCAAATATCACACAAGCTGTGGATAAGGCTGTAAGCCTGGGCATTGAACAGCTGCGAATAGATTTGGGCGAACATTCTAAACGGTTATCTGTGGCTGAGCAGCGCTTATCTGACTTAGAAGATGAAGTCCATTCCATACAAGCAGTTACATCACAATCCAATCGTATACAGCAAAATATTTTGGATAAAATCGACGATCTGGAAAATCGATCACGTAGAAATAACTTACGCATCGTGGGTCTCCCAGAATCATTTAATACAGGTTCTCTTCCCGATCTCTGCTCAGCACGAATCCCTGCAGCTTTGGGTCTATCCTCCTCCTGTCAGGTAGAGAGGGCTCATCGCCTGGGGCCCCCATCTAACGAACGCTGGGTGCCACGTTCGGTGATTGTACGCTATCTCAACTATGCTGATCGCATGGCGATCCTCACCTCTTTTCGTAATTCCCGTTCTCTACAAATTGAGGGTCACAAATTATTAATATTTGCGGACTATTCACAGGAAGTATCACGTAAACGGAAAGCGTTTCAGCAAGTCTGCGCCACTCTTCACCAGAAAGGAATAAAATTCACATTAGCGTATCCGGCCACGTTACGTTTCAATGCACCATCTGGGGAATCCAAATCTTTCGTCCACCCTGAAGAAGCCTACCAATACCTCCAAGATCACCTAAATGACGGGGATCCATCGACGCGTCTTGCGGGCAGGAATTCTGGCCCTAGAGATCAACGTAGTCCTCGCAAAGACCCACCTAAGCGTCAACGCACAAACCCAGCGTCTTCCAAATCTCGCCCGCCTTGAAGGTTTAAGAGGCCATTGGTCTCTACATATTAGCTTCAAGCTTATCTCCTGGCCCGATTGGTTCAGATGTGATGGTTTTTCATTTTTTGCTTGGTTTCTATTGCTTTCTATTGCAATGAACATACTTTCCAAAGTCTGAGTTTTATTGGCTGTTCAACTTGTAATGTTTTATATATTATCTGATGGTGCGGCGTTCTCTCACGCTCACCTGCTTCAACATTATTGTGTAAATCATATATATGCCTGAATTTGTACTTCCCTACTCCTGCATGTGCCTGGTTCCATATTTCAGCGATGCTGGGGGGGGGGGATGCTGGAGCCGTTGATGGGAATAAATTTGAGGGAAGCCCTCTCCCATCCCAACAATCATACACTGGCCCCTGGAGCAGGCTCTTCTCCCAGATACTCCCGGTCACGCTGGTATTGGTGGAAACAGCATGCGGAATGACGTGAAGTCCTGTATACTGTATTGGTATATTGTATGTTTTGACTTTTTGTTGGGCTCTATTAGGGCCCTTGATCTTGTTCTCGCCTTTCTCTCTCGCTTTTCTCTTCCTCTCCAACTTTATTTCTTGGGAGAACTCCTCCGTCCTCTGAGACCGGTTTCTAATCACCCCCAATTGTCTAGCGACGCAGTGTTCTTTGAACGTACATCACTAATGGGTAAGATTCTTATCCTTCTATCATATCAAGCACATCAGTTAAGATGACACGTATTTTCTCTTGGAATGTCAAGGGTCTCCGGTCCCCTCACAAACGCATGGCGGTTCTAAGACATCTACGGCGCTTGCGTGCGGATATAGCTTTGCTCCAAGAAACTCACCTTACCCAATCTGACTTTATCCGCATGCTTAAACTATGGGTGGGTCATGTTTTCGGCTCCTCCTCCCTAAACAATAAAGCAGGGGTACTTATTCTCATTCACAAACGGCTTAATCCGGAATTAGTCGCTATGGATGCTGACACTGAAGGCCGTTTCATAGCAGCGCATATCAAACTCGGAACCCAAGAATTGGTTCTTACTAGTTTTTACGCACCCAACTCCCCGACGAGGCAGGTTTTCCAAGCCCTCTCTTCACGGCTGGCGGCATATGTTCACAAGCCGCTCGTCGTGGGAGGGGACTTTAATTCTGTTATGCAAGAGCAGGAGGATAAATCGCAGAGTGTAGACCGTGGCCCTCGCTCCCCTCAGATTCCCCGTCTCACACCTACTTTGCTATGTAGCTTTGCTGAAGC
This sequence comes from Staurois parvus, assembly GCF_062004578.1. Lineage (NCBI taxonomy): Eukaryota > Metazoa > Chordata > Amphibia > Anura > Ranidae > Staurois > Staurois parvus. The sequence continues at coordinate 4,538,778 of NW_028318266.1, forward strand.
AATGCAAATTACCGATATATGGCGCTTAACCCATCCGGACGGCAGAGATTACACTTTCTATTCCCCTGTTCATCATTCTTTATCTAGAATAGATTATACTTTTTGTAACTCCGTTCTACTGCAGCATGTTGTATCATCTACCATACATGACATAGCCATATCAGATCACTCTCCAATCTCTATTACTATAAACTTTTTAGACCCTACGCCACATCCTAGGATATGGCGTTTCCCCTCGTTTCTGGCGAATAATCAGGAGCTCTCCAAACTATTACAAGACACCTGGGCAGACTTTCAAACTACGAATGCTGTCCATATCTCTAATCCAAATTTGTTTTGGGATGCAGGGAAGGCTGTGTTACGCGGCAAAATCATTGCTTTTACATCCACTTATAAAAAAAGAATTTCACGTAATTTCACTGAAGCTAGTAACCTTCTTAGACTGACTCAAAGAAAAATGGCGGACTCTAATACGCAGGACAACAGGAAAGCTTGGGCGGACGCTAAAAACCAATTTGATACATGGGCGGCAGCTCAGGAAGCATTACATCACTCACACCTTGACTTACAATATCACAGGTTTGGTAATAAACCGGGCAAACTGCTGGCAAGCCTGTGTAGGAAGCCTTTCACCCCTACGCAATTCACCTCTCTTAAAGACTCCCAGGGGGCACTTAAACAATCTCCGGAAGAGATTATATCTATTTTGGAAAGCTTTTATGCAGACTTGTACGGGCCGGACCCTATTGACCAGGCACGAGCACAGTCCTTTCTGGAAAGTGTAAATTTGCCCCAAATAGATCCAATAGCACTGCAATCTCTAAATGCCCCTATTTCACAGGCGGATATTTGTCTAGCTATTAGATCTCTAGCTAATGGTAAAGCTCCAGGTCCATATGGGTACACCTCTGAATTTTTTAAACTGATGGACAAAACTCTGTCTCCTACTCTCCAGCTAGTTTATCAGTCCATCCAGGAGAGCGGGGTATATCTCCCATCGGCTTCGCAAGCCCACATTAAACTAATAGCAAAAAAAGGTAAAGACCCTTCTGATCCTGGATCGTATCGTCCCATTTCCCTCCTTAACCTAGATGCAAAGATCCTTTCTAAAATCATAGCTAACCGTTTGGCCATTGTTTTACCCGCTCTCATTCACCCTTCTCAAGCAGGTTTTATAAAGGGTCGATCGGCCACGTCTAATATCCGCAAAGTGCTTACAGTTCTGCATCAGGCTAAAAATAACCCCCTTCAGGATTTAGCGATTATTTCTCTCGATGCTGAAAAAGCCTTTGATAACGTTAGTTTTCAATGGCTCCAACTAGTACTCTCTGAATTCGGCTTTTCCGGTTCGTTTATACAGTTAATTCAGGCTATGTATTCTGCCCCAACGGCTCAGATAGTTGCGGCGGGAAAAATATCTAACTCTTTTCTACTACATAAAGGAACAAGGCAAGGCTGTCCACTATCTCCCTTGCTTTTCAATTTAGCATTGGAACCCCTAGCCCCCTTCCTGCTTTTTCAGTCACAACTTCATGGCGTTCAAGTTGCTCAACAAGATCTTCACCTAGCTTTGTTTGCGGACGACATATTAATATTCACTTCCAACCCATCACTAGATCTGCCATATATTCAGAAAGTTTTTGCAGACTTTCGGTGTTGCTCGGGTCTTCGTATTAATTTTGCAAAAAGTGAGGTCCTTCCCCTCTACCACGCTCGACTTCCTGATTGGGCCTGTGACTCCCTCTTTAAAATCAATACACGTTACATTACCTATCTGGGTATCAAAATTGGGAAATTAGCTTCGTCCCTTTATTCTCTCAACTTTTCGCCAGTTATTCAAAAAATTTTAGCAGAATTGGAAATGTGGAAAGACCTGCCGTTATCCCTCATGGGTAGAGCCCATCTCTTCAAGATGACAAGCTTTCCGAAGCTTTTATACCCTCTCCAAACTATCCATCTTCTGCTCAAACGCACAGATATAGTCAAGTTAAACAAGGGGATTTCCAGCTTCCTATGGAGGGGGCGTCGCCCGCGTATAGCTATACACAAGCTGTTTCTCCCTAGATGTGAGGGCGGCCTGGGCCTCCCCAACATTAGGCTCTATAATTTATCTTGTATTTTACGGGTGTGTATAGATTGGCTATCCCAAGCGTCCATGTTCTCCAATTACCAACTTGAATCAGCCATGGTGAGTCCGTTCGACCTGTCGGCCCTATTACATTCTAACTCCAACTCAATACCGGTTCATCTTAAACATAATCCACTCATACGGGATACACTCTTCACTTGGAGGGAGGTCAGACGTAGACTAGGAGTTTCTCCCTGGATATCTCGCTTTCTTCCCATACATCACAATCCTTCCTTCTCTGTCTCTCAACAACATGCAGCCTACGATTTGTGGTATAACCAGGGTCTTAGACTTGTGAACCAATTGTATGACGGTGCATCAGGTTCTCCCCTTCCGTTTCAACAAATTCTTGGCTCGTTTGAATTACCTTCCCATCATTTTTTGTATATTTTACAAGTCAGGAATTTTGTGAAATCCATAGCTCAGAATAAGTCCACCCATTTTTGCACGACTATGATAGAAGTTCTTGTGAGGAACCAGAAGTATAACATATCTAACACATATAGTCAATTGTCCTTGCAATATGCTACACCGTTGGACTCCTCTACCTCCATCAAAACATGGATACGGGACTTCGACAATGTTTTCACTGCGGAACAAATACCCGCAGGCTTTAACACTACCTGTGCGTTCAACACGAACGAATTTTGGCGGGAGCAGCAATTTAAAATTATGCATCATGCCTATATGCCTTATAAGTAAATATCTGTATGACTTGCGAGCCAAGTTGTATCCACCAAATAACAGCCCCCCAAGAACGCCAAAAATGGACACAATATGTCCCAAGTATAATTGGATCGCAAACACTCAACACACAACTACCACTGTGTCCATAAAGTTAATTTTTCATATTGTGTTGCGCTCCTAATAATAGGTATTTCTTCTATATTCCTTATTCCTTAATGCACCCAAAAATTGACAATGTGTAATCGAATAATCTGATACACAAAAATATATAAAAATGTAAAAAACATTTGTATACAGTGATTCAAAAAAGCTAAATATAATAAACACTTGTGTAGAGAATACCTATAATTCTCCTAAAAAATACATGATATAATGGTATGTACGTGATAATAAAAATAAATAAACCAATATTGCACCATAATTTGTGAAAAAAACAAAAAATTTTAAATATATATAAATAAAATGTATAATAAATATATATATATACTGCAAATAAATAAATAAAAAAATAAATAAAAAATATTCACTAAATACTAAAATGTGTATATCAATAAAAATATACACAGAGGGGAATGTATATATATAAAATAAAATAAAATAAAGAAAAAAATATATATAAAAAAATTTTTTTTGTTACAAAAAATGCTTTATATACAAACAATACTAATAAGAATGAAAAATATCCTTTACAGCATATCTGGAATCTAACTTGCCAACAAACTATGAAAAATTAAAAAAATATATATAAAAAAATATATATAAAAGAATAATTAAATAAAATAAATGCACGGATACTCCCACATGGATTTTTAAACACCTATCACACCTTAATGAATGGGCATGGAGTCTACCTATATCCATACATCAAAATGTGTAGTTAGCAATCAAAAAATTGGTATGTAAATCCTCCACTGTCATATATACTGCCTATATTAAAGTATCCCTATGAATGCACCATCCATCAAACATATTGTTATATATTTGTGTGGCAAATGAGAGACGAGCTGACCCCACTGATACTAATAATCCCCCCACATTCACCAATTCAAGATTAAATCAAGCACAGAGTCACTGAATTTAAAGGACAATATTTTTTATTTATTTTTTTATTTATTTATTTGCAGTATATATATATTTATTATACATTTTATTTATATATATTTAAAATTTTTTGTTTTTTTCACAAATTATGGTGCAATATTGGTTTATTTATTTTTATTATCACGTACATACCATTATATCATGTATTTTTTAGGAGAATTATAGGTATTCTCTACACAAGTGTTTATTATATTTAGCTTTTTTGAATCACTGTATACAAATGTTTTTTACATTTTTATATATTTTTGTGTATCAGATTATTCGATTACACATTGTCAATTTTTGGGTGCATTAAGGAATAAGGAATATAGAAGAAATACCTATTATTAGGAGCGCAACACAATATGAAAAATTAACTTTATGGACACAGTGGTAGTTGTGTGTTGAGTGTTTGCGATCCAATTATACTTGGGACATATTGTGTCCATTTTTGGCGTTCTTGGGGGGCTGTTATTTGGTGGATACAACTTGGCTCGCAAGTCATACAGATATTTACTTATAGTGATTATTAACATACCAAACTTGCTAGAGACACTATGGAAGTATTTACCTATTTGGAAGACAGAAATATAGATATTGAAGCTATTTTTAAGGCAGATGATAAAAATGATGTGAATATTCATAATGTGTTTAGACGGGCAGGACATCTAATGGAGAAAAAAATTAATACATGGTGGGACATCATAACCATGGAAAAATACATAAAAGAAAAATTAATACCTAGGAAATTGAGATGGGATTTACCCATAGCGGATGGATTAATGGAGGAGGAGGATAAAATCGAATGGTATAATTTCTTTAGTGAGAAGAGTTTAGAATTGTTGGTATTCCTCACCAAGAGAAAACAAAGGAAAATGAGGAAGATTGAAATAAATGTAAAAGAACAAGCAGAAAAAATAGATTCATTCAAAGATCACTCCGATTTTGGTAAATATATGAGTGAATTGAATAGGTATGTAAAGAATAAAGATCAGGAGAACAAAAATAAAAAGAAAAGGAAATATCAAAGAGTGGTACAAGATTACAGTTCAAAACAGGTGTATAAATGGCAGAGCAAAATTAACAACACAGGCACTGCATCCACAGAAAGCACACCCACCAAATCTGTACCAAATAATGAAGTATCAGTGAAAAAGTCTATAGCATTTGCAACACCTAAAAATGCAAGCTTAACCCAGAAAACACCCATATCTAAAAAAGAGATGGGACCATCCCATTATGGCCATAACAGAGATAATTGGAGACAATATGATCAGTATCCACCTCAAAATAGAGAATCATATCGATTCCCTCATCCGGGTTATAAACCATATTTCAATCAAGGATATAGAGGGGGAGGTTACAGAAGACCTTATGGTCACCCACCTAGGAATACACAGGGATATAGACCTAATTATTATAGATCCCCAGGATATAAACCACAAGGCTATCCTCCACCACCTAATCATGTGTATAACGTTCCTATTCATAACAGCTATTCACCTTTGGAGCAAATACAACAAGAGAACCCCATTCCTAACCCTTTTTTAGGGTGGGACCACAATCCCACACACAATACAGAAAGATCAGAAAGAGGGGAAAGAGAGGAGGAAGAAACAGGAAACAAGAAAAGGAGAAGAGATCCATAGGTCAGGGCATATACAATCTCAGTGGAATACCATTAACCAAAGAAGAGATCAAAGTAATAGATAGAGGCTTGAAGTTTGCACCGACTAACAAATTGAATAAATTTGAAACTTATGTTAGTGTGCAAAAATTTGTGAGAAAATTAAATTTAAAAAAGTATTTCATACAAAATCCGATTAAAACAAGTAGCCAGAATATTAGTAACACACAACATAGCACGTTGAAAAATAAATCTATATTTAATCCAAAAAATCAAGATAATATATACATTAATAGTTTCAAGAAATTGGTAATGGAAGATATAGAAACATTAAAGATCAAAACGTTCAAAGGAGAATCTGATATTAATAGAGGAATTAAGTCCTTGAAAGATGGAAACAACATAGTAATAAGACCGGCCGATAAGGGGGGAGGAATAGTAATATTATCAAAAGATTCATATGAAACATCTATGAGTAAAATGTTAGAAGATACAGAAACATATTGCAAATTGACTAATAATCCTACGAAGTTGTATAAAAAGGAATTAAATAAATTAATAGAATATGGAAAGAAAAAAGATATTTTAGATGAAAAAGAAGCAAAATATTTGGTGCCATCGGTGAGTAAAATACCAATAATTTACTCTATACCGAAAATACATAAGGATTTGAAGGATCCCCCCATGAGACCAATAGTTAATGGTATAGACGGGTTAACATCTAGGATTGGACAGTACATAGACCAGTTCCTTCAACCCCTGGTAGAAAAAACTAAAGCATATATTAAAGATACCACACATGTCATCAACATTATACAAACAACTGAGGTAAATAGTAACCTGATTCTAAGTACAGCAGACGTCTCCTCATTATATACCATTATAGATCATACAGGAGCGTTGGATGCAGCGTTATGGGCTTTAAATAAATATTCCTCCCTTTGTAAAAAACAAATTAAATTTTTGATTAAATGTATACAATTTTCTCTCAGCCATAATTATTTCTGGTATAAAGGGGATTATTACTTACAAGTAAGGGGCGTTGCGATGGGTGCCCGTTTCGCACCCAGCATTGCTAACCTATATATGGCGAAATGGGAGGAGGAAGTAATATTTAAAAATATCAGTAGTAATATAATTAAATATGGCCGATTTATAGATGATATCATACTACTATGGAGAGGAGATGTTCCATCATTGACTAATTATTACCAGAATTTGAATCAGAACACTAAAAATATCACATTAAGTTGGAATATCAATGAGAAAGAGATAAATTTTCTAGACCTCAAACTAATAAATACAGGTGATGGTATAATAACAACAAACTATTTTAAGAAAACAGATCGCAATTCATACATTCCTGTCAACAGTTGTCACCACAGACCATGGATTAGGAATGTCCCTAGGGGACAGTTCCTTAGATTGCGACGCAATTGCACCAATGTAGAAGACTATAGAGAGCAGAGCAAAATATTGGCACAAAGGTTTGTGGATAAAGGGTATAAGAGAGAAACTATATTAGAAGAAAGTAAGAGAATAGAAGTTATAGATAGAACAACACTATTAGAAAAGAAGATACAACATAAAGTAGATGAACAAGATATATCGATAATATTACCTTATAACAAACAACACAGAGATATACAGAAAATCATATCTAAGCATTGGAACATACTGAAATTAGATAAGACCCTTAAGCCCATAATTAAAGATAAACCTAGGTTTATTTACAAAAGGGCATCCAATATTCGAGATCGAGTAGTGAAAAATGTGTTAGAACCTCCCCGGAAATCTACTAGTACTTTAAGCTTTTTCAATGGGACAGGGTTTTATAGATGCGGTCGATGCTATAGTTGTAGAAGAACGCATGGGAATCCAAGATGTAGACAATCATTTACCAACCCCAAAAATGGGAAACAATATGAGATCGACCAATTTATTACATGTGATAGTAGGGGTGTAGTGTACGCCCTAAAATGCCCATGTAACTATTTATATATAGGACGCACAAAGAGAAGTCTCAAAGAACGTGTGAAAGAACATATACACAATATCAGTATAGGCTACAAATATCACCATTTATCAGTACATTTTAAAAAATATCATAACCAGGACGCAGAGAAAGTAGAATTTTGGGGTATTACTAAACATAACCCACATTGGAGGGGAGACAACTTAGTGCGAGAAATAAGTAAAAAAGAGTCATTTTGGATCTATGAGTTGGGTAGCTTAGCACCAGGGGGGTTAAATAAGGAATTCGATTTATCATGCTTTATTAGTGATGTTTAAATTTTAGCATGTTGAATTTGATATTATTTATACATGGTTTTTTGCCTTGACCTAGGAATATTTGTGTGTTTGTGTGGTGAATGTGGGGGGATTATTAGTATCAGTGGGGTCAGCTCGTCTCTCATTTGCCACACAAATATATAACAATATGTTTGATGGATGGTGCATTCATAGGGATACTTTAATATAGGCAGTATATATGACAGTGGAGGATTTACATACCAATTTTTTGATTGCTAACTACACATTTTGATGTATGGATATAGGTAGACTCCATGCCCATTCATTAAGGTGTGATAGGTGTTTAAAAATCCATGTGGGAGTATCCGTGCATTTATTTTATTTAATTATTCTTTTATATATATTTTTTTATATATTTTTTTTTAATTTTTCATAGTTTGTTGGCAAGTTAGATTCCAGATATGCTGTAAAGGATATTTTTCATTCTTATTAGTATTGTTTGTATATAAAGCATTTTTTGTAACAAAAAAAAAATTTTTATATATATTTTTTTCTTTATTTTATTTTATTTTATATATATACATTCCCCTCTGTGTATATTTTTATTGATATACACATTTTAGTATTTAGTGAATATTTTTTATTTATATGGATGTAGGTGGGTACACACAAACATCTATATATACACGATGACATGCATTTTTTAGGTATTAGATTGTTTTATATTAAGCAAGTGTTATGATCATTATATGTCAAAAATATCGTTTTGTATCCTGGCAAGCCGCAGAGTCATGTCACAATGTATTTCTCCGAGTCAGACATAGCAGTAATAGTAACATATGTATCAATTGGCAATAATATTAAAGCAATGTAAGTGCCCCCAAAAACATGGCTGCTCCCTGCAGATATACAACAAAATGGCGCGGCCGTGCTATATAGCCGTGCTATATAAGCCGGCAATGGAAGAGTGACTAACCTATCACAACCCCCTGATGAAGCCACGTGACCAGTGGCGTAACGCGTAGGGGTGGGGCTGTAACGTCACTCGGAGAAACCGGATTGTTTGACAGACGGCGGGTGCATGACTCAACGGTCGGCGGACTACTCGATATATACAAATTGCCTCATACTTTGTACAACAAATGTGAGTGTACCTTCTGGAAGTAATAAAGTAGGAATTTTTTAAAAGGATAAAACACTATGTTTGGTAATTTGTCCCCACATATGGAGAAACGCATGGAGAGGAGATCATAAGGGGATTTGAATTTCGTAAGGAGTGATCAATCCCGAATGGGCTAATTAATGATAAAGGATATCCATATTTCACAGTCTATAAAGGAGGAATTTCATCCAAGCAGGTTCCATATGAGGTGAACCACAAGCGCATATAGCCTAATTGCAGGCAGATAAGGAGGTGAGCATACATCTGCACTAATTAGAGGATTCACAAAGAGTCACGGATTCACAAAAAGTCACCAATTCAAGATTAAATCAAGCACAGAGTCACTGAATTTAAAGGACAATATTTTTTATTTATTTTTTTATTTATTTATTTGCAGTATATATATATTTATTATACATTTTATTTATATATATTTAAAATTTTTTGTTTTTTTCACAAATTATGGTGCAATATTGGTTTATTTATTTTTATTATCACGTACATACCATTATATCATGTATTTTTTAGGAGAATTATAGGTATTCTCTACACAAGTGTTTATTATATTTAGCTTTTTTGAATCACTGTATACAAATGTTTTTTACATTTTTATATATTTTTGTGTATCAGATTATTCGATTACACATTGTCAATTTTTGGGTGCATTAAGGAATAAGGAATATAGAAGAAATACCTATTATTAGGAGCGCAACACAATATGAAAAATGCCTATATGCCTTGTTTGTACTCAAGATCGGACCCAACGATCTCTGCGTGTCCGCTTTGTGGCTCATATAAGCCATCCCTCCACCACAGGTTTTGGAGTTGTCCCTCGATCTCTACTTTCTGGTCCCAACTCTTGAACTTTATGCTCTTCGTTACTGCTCTCCCGCTACCTAGAGACCCACTGCTCCTTCTTTTTGGAAACCTGGATGTTCCCGTGACTGCTGCTTCACATCAGCACATTGCTCTGCTCAGAACTGCCAAACCGTGGCTCTCCACCTGCCTGATGGCAGCCAGAAGGTCAATTTTAAAAAAAATGGGTCTCCAACTGCCCGCCAACCATTTCGGATGTCAAATTGGACTTACACTCTCTACTTCGTTTGGAGCGGCTCAGCGTTCATAACTTCCCATCTACTCCAGGAGAGGAAAAGTTCAACCGCAAGTGGGGACAATATGTTTCAAGAATACTCCCTTCCTCGGAGTCTCAGCACCCCTCACACGGATTTCTAGCCTGGTCCTAATTTAGCCTCTGGGATATTCCTGATGCATTATGTATTGCTCGTATTAGGGGTAATCTGACTGTTTAAATTACACTTTCTGGGCCTTCTTGGACCTTTACTTCACCTCGCTATTTTGACAATCTACCCTCCTTCCACTTTGGATTCAGTTTTCAGTTTTCTTATTTTCTCTCTCTCTCACAACCTCGCCTCATTGTTGACTCATAGTGAAATGTCCCCATACTAGCCCATCTACACCCCCACACACTGCCGAGCTGTTTCTTGTTACTGACATGTTCTTCCGGTCATCTGGCCTCTGAACTTAGGCAATACATTCCTAAGTCTTCTACTTCTCCCTCCTTTCTCTTTCTCTTTTTTTCTTTTTTTCTTTCTGTCTTTCCTGATGGTCTATTCCTTTCTAGACTTGTTTTCTCAATTTTCTTTCTCCTTCTTTCCCTACGGTCTAATCTCTATTCTATGTTTTCTTATTTTGCTCCCACTTCCTATCCATATGCACGTTGACCCTCCTCCTGGTCATTTGACTATTGGCTAACATGGAATATATCTGCTTATCTCTCTAGACTTATACCTTCGCATGTTTTGACTCATATCTTCTCAAAAAACCTGGATACATTACTCCTAAGCCCTTACACTTCGACACTTCATGTGATGTCTCCCTTTTCTATAAGTAAATCTTTTATTCCTACACATCTCTGTTTTTCTCTTTGTCTCTCTTGGGGCTTTTGCATATTCTTTATGAGAACAATTGGTATTTCTGGATTTTGTTACCTGCTTTGACATGTTGCTACGCTATGTATACTGTATAACTTTTATCGTTGGTTCATGTGTGTATAAGATAAAACCTAATAAAGTCTCTTTTAAAAAAAAAAAAAAAAAGGTAACCAGATAAAACCTCAATAAACATATAAAATAAAAGTGCAGCTCTAAAATTTAAATTTTAAATAATGTCCGTAATTAAGAATATATATGAATAAATAAAGTAAATAGTTCATAAAGTGACAATCCATGCTAAGGTGTCTATCACAGTAGTGAGAAATTCCAATATTCAGTGATGTGCTCAAAGATGTGGTAAAAATACGCACTCACCAGATGCGTATTGTAAATACTCATGTAAATATATAATCAGGGGTCCCCTTTAAGGATATATGAGGTAAACCAGGTATGGAATATCCTCCCTCTGGATGGTATACAGCACAGCAGGTAATTTCTGGGTGATAAAGGAATCCGTCCTGCCAGAGGTCCCCTTTAAAGATGGATGGGTGTTTGCAGCAAATAATAGATTGTGACTGGAGGGAAGCTGTGATTGACACCTTAGCACGAATTGTCACTTTGTGAGCTATTTATTTTATTTATTCATATATATTCTTAATTATTTAAAATTTAAATTTTAGCTCTGCACTTTGATTTTCTATGAGTCAGTTAATATGCTTTAGTTTGGATTTCTACAACCCTGAAACGCATTGGATTTTCCATGGAAAATTGAATAAAATATAATTTTGGATTTTTGTATGTGAAGTGTTATGTATTCAAGTTTTTATTGCTGTGTTCCCACTGGTGAGATGAGAGTAAATGGAAAATTCTAAATTCTGAGCTGCCACCAGAACAAGAAGAGAGGGCAATCTTCCAATGGGGACAATTATTTTATAACATTTTTCTTTCATTTACTATTCTTTTAGTGGGACAGGAAGCGAAGGTACATCTTCCCATTGTGGGATAGATGGCAAAATTATAATGATTGCTTACGTTATTTAACCTTCAGTACCAGGGACTTTTACCCCCTTAGGAAGAAGAGTGAGCCGCACACCGGAGCATAGATGAATATAGTGTGTATTTATTGATCCATAGGACACACAAAACACCAGGACATGAATACAGAACCTGCTAACGCATTTCACACGATCACGTGCTTAATCATAACACACTGTTATCCCCTTCTTGCCCAGGACAATTTTCAGCTTTCAGTGTTGTCACACTTTGAATGACAATTGTGCAGTCATGCAACATTGTACCCATAAAAAAGTTATTTTTTTTCACATAAAAAGAGCTTTCTTTTGGTGATAATCAACACTGAGCAGGGGCGGACTGACCATTTGGAAACTCGGGCACTGCCCGAGGGCCCGGGGTCAGTAGGGGGCCCCATGAGATGTCCATGGTACCTTTTTCATAGGCTTTTTTGAGTTTGGGCAAGGACACAGGGGCCCCATGATCCCCTATTGCCCGGGGGGCCCCATGAGTTGTCAGTCCGGCCCTGACACTGAGTTTTCTATATTTTTGCTAAACAGGAAAACCTGTAACTTTTGAAAAAAAAACATGTTTTTCTTTGTTTCTGTTATAAAATTTTGCAAATAAATAACCTTTCTTCATAAATTTAGGTCAAAATGTATTCTGCTACATTTCTTTGGTGAAAATACCCCAAATTAGTGTATATTATTAAGTCTGTAGGAATGTTATAGAGCCCACAAATAATGATATATATATCTGACAATCGATCAATCCTGATGTACTGACGGCCTATCTCATGATGACCCATTTTTGGAAAATAGACAGTTCAAGATGTTTAGTAAAAGGCATGGTGAGTTTTTTTGAAGTTGTAATTTTTTTGTTAAAATTTTTGGGAAAATTAAGAAATTAAAAATACAATCAAAGTTTTTTCCTGCACCTATTTTCTAAAAAAAAGTCCTGGACACATCTAAGGAAGAAAATGTTATCACAGGGTAATGGTCAATTGTATTAGAGTTGAAGAAATATAGATGGGTTATTTCATGTAGAAGAATCACTGAAACAGAGTATTTCATAAGCCAAGATGAAACAACTGATTTAATACAAAGCACCTCGTAACATAATGGTGACTTAATATGTAGAACAAATGGTTAGATAGCAGTTGTAGGATATCATCGCCAAAAGAAAACATTTAATCATCCATCTCTACTATTTCTATCCCACATTGTCTCTGGCTTAGCATATGATTTACTTATTGGTTTGGGAAATCTTTCTGCAAATCACTCAATACTTCCCAGGACTTTTCTTCATGAAGTCATGGAGTCACCCTCAATCCAAGAGGTCAATCGGGAGTTGTAAGTTTTCCTTCACACCTTGTTTTCTGCTCACCATAAAATTGGGCTTCTTTTTTTTCCATGGATTGAATTTTCCCACAATAATCAAGTTAACTTCAGTTCTCAGAAAACCCTTACAGTTTGTAGCTGTTGACCAAATCTATAGATTATGAAACTTATTATTTCTTTGATAATATTTGGTAAATTGAGGGTTCTTAGCCAGAAGTGGAAGCTTAAACACAACAACAGAAATGTATTGGTATATAGTATGAAGTTCTAAAACCAACAAAAACAATCTATCTAGTTACATAAAAGAAACATTATTAAGAAAGCTGTATGTAAGAGAATTCCCATGAGACGGCTGGTGAATAGACGTGTGCATGTGCACAGAATTGCATGATCACGCACAGGCACACGCACGGTGAAGATTTGCACCAGATGGAATATTTAAGAGATGCCTCTGCCTGTGCTGAGTGCTGACTGGTCTTCAGCTGTTCCCTGCTCGTTCCTGTGTGATTTCCTTGTTGCTGATCCGGCTTGTTCCTGACCTGACCCTGATTGCTCTCCTGCTTGATACTGGTTCCTGACTTTAACTCTGCTCTTGACTTTGGCTTGTTTATGATTTGGTACCTTGTTGTCCGCCCGTTGATGACCCTGGCTATTCCTTTGACACTCCTCCTGTCTCCCATCCCTGCTTCCTGCCTTGCTCTGGTGCACACCTGGCGACCCACCATCCCACTGCTGTATGACACTGCTGTTCCTGAATCCGAGGTTCATCAGTCTTCCAAAGTCTCCAACTGCAAGAGCTGCAAACAACATCTGCTGGCGCTCTTGTCCCCCTGGTCCCTAGACACCCTCTGTTCCACTTCCAATGGGGTCAGGGCTAGTGACACAAGTGAGGCCGACCTCGTCATTTCAGTCTCCAATCAGGTACGTGACACTGTAACATATTACAAAATACAAACCATGAGACAGAGAAGACATAAGACAAATATTTAGATATAAGTGCAAGGGATGCAGTATATTCCATAATTACCATGGAACTGTACGTAAGAACCCCATTCTAGTGACCGGTGTTCCAAAGACCTCTTCCCCATTCTCCATCTAGTGTGTATTGTTTTAGGCCTCTCCTCCATTCGTTTTCATGGAGTAGCTCTGATTGGTGGGAAAATCTATTCCTTTTTCAGCATTTGCTAATTCCCAATGTCCTATATTTAACATAAACCAACCCCCTTTAATGCAATTCTTAGCACACCCTTTCTGGAAGGGAAATTAATTATGCAAGTTCTTGACCTTTTTCTGGGAAATTAAGAATTCACAAAAGGCTGGTCTCCTTCATTGCATATCTACTGTAAATGAGGAATACTTTGTAGTTTATGTTTTTGAAAAAAACAGGTTTGGGTCCCATTGTTAGATAAAGGAACTCTGGCACCACACTATCTGAAAGGGGATTCTCAGCAGAGGACGGTTAAGCCTTTTAGTCCACAGTAGCAATTAATATAATATTCCCTCTGGCAACTTAAACCATCCCCACCCATCTGTAAAACATGGACGTATATGTTAGGAATGGACTAGCCAGCAATGGTGGGACTCACCTGCCTTTTGATCTGCAGTACCAGGGCTGGCCAGCGGGTGCTCCCAGCAATCAGAGACTCAACCTTTCAGCCAGCTAACACCTGGAACTGATGATGCTGGGGTATTTAAGGGATGGCCAGACCCACAGACTCTGCCTTGGTGTTGTGTTTGTCCTGGGCCCTGTATCTGTCCTGCATCCTGTTTCTGTCCCTCTGCCTGACCCTCTGTACTACGCTGCTTGTTACCTGTTTTGATCTCTGGCTTGTGACCCTGACCATCCCTCTGCCTGACCCTCTGTACTACGCTGCTTGCTACCTGCTGAACCTGGCCTGTGACCCCGACCATTCTCTGCTTGCTCCCCCTGTACCTACCTGCCCAATTGATATTGACCCGGCCTGCCTGACGACGCTTGCTTGTATGTACTGTTATCTGTGGGTGGTTTGGTTTGGTTTGTTTGCACTGTATTATGTTTAGTATTGCACTGCGTTTATGTTTGTATGGTTAGTGTTAATAAATTGTATTGTTTATCACATATCTGAAGTCTGCGTTTCCCTGCATCAGTCACACACCTCTGGTCATACCTGGGAGCCCTGACAGTATGAGAAGACATTGCACCCCCACATTGATACAATTCTAACTGAAGTATATTCATGATTATAATATTACTTAGAGCTGTTAATGGAGATTTCACATAAACTAATTTTCTAGCAGTAGCAGACATCTGCAACTTCCTTTTCCCATTCCTTACTCTCCAAACACTCTTTTTTTAACAGTTATTAAAAAAATCTTTGAATTCCATTTAGTCTGAAGTAAAAATCTACAGATCATAGTCAACAAACCACCTGCTCTCCAACACTTAACCAAGAATATTAGACTCTAGGTTCCACCTCTAAAGTTTCTCCTAAGTATAATAATCCTTATATGATCATCTCCAAGAAAAAGCTAATCCCTAAGAGCCTCAGGATTTCCAATTTTTTCCATATTTTACCTCAATTTGTTTCCTCAGGCCTATTCCTACCACATACATGTACAGATAGAAAAGCAGAGCTCCAGGTCTGTGTAGATAAAAACAAATCACGATGCTTTATTAAGCTCACTCACCATGTAGGGAACCTGTAGATTTTTCCATTAGCCAAGACGGTCTTTAGTAATGGCTCATTCCAAATAGTGAGACTGAAAACAGCTGCAGAGATAGATGGGGACATGGTTGTGGGTAGAGCTTGGCGGCATCTCCATCATCCGTTCCCACCGTCTGACAAGGGATCTGACAGGTGCCATGGACTGACAGATGGGAGGGTCACAATGCGTTTCTGAGGCCTCTCCCCCTTTGTCAAGCTGGCCCACACTAGGGGAGGTGGTGCTTTTAAAAACTTTCAGCATGGCAGAGACCAATCAAAGAAGTGCATAGGTGGAGCCAGCTGCACAGCAGAGAAAGCCATTAAGAAGAAAGGGGAAAGACGATAGAAAAAAAAAAAACAGATCATCAGTGGAATGATCTGGCCAAGTATGGGACAAACATTGATTTAAAAAATATATTGGAATACCAAAAAAAGGGAAGTGGGATGGGGTGTGGGGGATAAAGGGGACTAAATGAAGAAAAATTAAGGGGGAGAAAAGGAAAACACCATGCAGCTAGGTAGTCGGTTTCACCTTACATAAGGGTTACAAACAGGCATATTGCTATAGTGCATCATATTAGCACATCAATCAATTCATATGTAAAGCAAGGCCAAACCAGAACAGTGCAATCAGAAGACAAAATAATAAAATACAATAGTAGAAATATTGCTAAAAATGGAATTAAAATGTAATAAAATGATGACACTGAGGCAATACATATTGACTCTAATATTAATATGCATGACAGTTTTCAAATTATATTGATGCAACTCTGTATGTGACACTAACATATCATAAAAGAAAACGATCTATAGTGGGGGATGGGGGTGGACCCAAAACAAGCCTTACTAAAGGTTAGATGATGGCTTTTATATCTAACTCATATTGAGAGTTATTATCTAAATGGTTTCTCGGCTGCAAAGCTTTTGAAACCTTTTTGCCACAGAGTCACAAGGAGGGATGGATTCAACTACCCATACTCTGAGGCCCTCTGTGAACTTGTCATGCTGGGTAAAAAAATGCCTAGTGGTCCTCACTGCTATCCTCTACGAGCCTCCTGTGTTCCCCAAAATGGGCCCTTAAGGTGCGGATTGTGCGGCCTACGTACAGGAGACCACAAGGGTAGGACAGGCAGTAGACCCCATAATCCAAAGAGCAGGTGAAAAAGTGTTTTATGACATAAGTTTTTCTGCCGATGTGATACAAATTGATACATTTTGCACTTAAATTTTTTACACTGATGGTTGACTCCTGCTACTGTCAATCACAGCCAGTGAGCCAATGAGGAGAGAGCAGAGGCGGGGCTGAGCCTCAAGCCATGAGTGAATGGACAAGCTGCTTGCTATCGGAGCAAACTGCTTGCTATGGGGGCACTAGGCAGAAGGGGCCTCAAGTGCCATCAGGGAACCAGAGAAAAGGAGGATTGGGGCTGCTCTGTGCAAAACAATTGCACAGAGCAGGTAACTATGTTTGTCATGTAATGAAAAAAAAACTTTATTATCACTTTAACTTTTTATCTTTAGCAATGCCCTGCATTCAGTTTTTACCTGGCCACCTAACAGATTGTTGAACTGAGGGCTGCCCTTAGAACGGTACTACAGACATGATAATATGTTATTACTCTGTAAATTGTTATTGTATTAGGATGCAGCAACAAATGTCTTTTCTTTGTCACTATGTGTGAGCTTTGATCATACTATATACTGTATGTACAAATAGATGTAGGTTTACAATTGTAAAATTTCAATAAAACATATTTTAAAAATATGCTTTTGAGGTATTTATTATATTTCAATAACAATAATATACGGTGTCCCCTTCCCTAATAGTTTACATACAAAAATCCCCAAAATGCATGAAAACACTTTTACCCAAAAAGTGTATTATAGTTATACAAAATAATGCTTACTAACCCAAATAAATAATAAGCAGTGCCTTAAGTGATCAAAAAAGAAATATATATATACACAAGTCCCAAAAAAATTATTGTATGAAATTGTCCTTCCAAATATAAAGTCATTCATAAGGTTCAAAAACCTTCAAGTTTGAAAACCACTTCCAAAGTGACTTCTGAGACCAAAACCTCAAAAAGAAAAAAAACTTACATAGTGTATTACCCTTATCAACTATAAATAAATATTCACTCCATAACGCATGTGAATCACACACAAAAAAACACACGTGATCACTACTAAATACAGTGAACAATTGTGTAAAACGTGCCCGTGAAACAATCTTGTGACAGTTGAATTCAGTAACAATATTGTGAAAAAACTGTGTCCACTTCTAGAGTGTGCAGATTAAATACCCTTACCAAAAATCAAATCATCACAGGCTTGTAATTAAGCAGGCAGGGTGCAGACATCTACTAAACTCCACCAAAAGGATCTTCACAGCTACACAGATATACTCCTCTCTCCACATCCGTCTCCAAATGATGCCCACCATATATATAAATCAATAATAGTGTAAATCCGTATAAGCAGTAATAGATAATACTTTATTATATGCTTACATATATTCCAACTTTAAAAATTGCCATCACACAGGAACAATGCAGCCAGACCCTCTGGAGATCCTCAGAAGCACATCTCCTGGCTCTAACATCAAGATTTCCAGGATCCAAAATGGCCACTCGGTCACTTCCGGTTCCGCTGTGTATCTGACATCACTTCCCTTTGATCATTTGACTTAATCATTATTATTATTATTTATTTGGGTTAGTAAGCATTATTTGGTATATTTATTATATTTGTTACAAATTAAATAATAACAAAAAATGACAACAGCAAATGTTGTGCTTGGGTAGCTTTATGGACAGTCATACATTACTCTGTTTTGCATGTTTCATCCAAGATTTTAAATAGGAAACATTTTACTTATAGGTGAATTTTCTCAAAGCTTTCTTAATGTCTTCATTTCTCAAACTGTATATGAAAGGATTTAGTAATGGCGTAAGCACAGTGTATAGCAATGACAATGTCTTACTGAAGATTTTCATCTGTCCTTCCTTTGGAATGATGTACGTGGCAATTAGAGTCCCATAAAATATAGATACAACTGTCAGGTGGGAGCTACAAGTTGAAAAGGATTTTTGTCTTCCAGAACTGGAGGATATCCTTATGATGGTTAAAACAATACACACGTATGAAATTACTATCACGACGAATGGTAAGATTATTGCTAGAATGCACATTAAGGTGGCTTCTATCAGACACCTAGACACATCTGAGCAAGAAAGCTCCATCAAAGGGTAATAATCACAAAAAAAATGGTCAATCATATTTGACCTGCAGAAATAGAGATGAGTAATTCCATTTATCAGAATCAGTGCAACCAAACAGCCTAGGAGCCAAGAGGCAACAACTAATTTGATGCAAAGCACATGGTTCATAATGGTGACATAATGCAGTGGAGAACAAATGGCTAGGTAGCGGTCATAGGACATCATGGTCAGAATAAAACATTCAAACCCCTCGATTAAAATGAAAAAATAAAGCTGAGTGATACATCCAGGGAAAGACATGGCGGCCCCTTGATGTAGTACAATATCTAACATGAAAGGGGAAATATCTGTGGTCAACAAGATGTCAGCGACGGAGAGTTGAGTGAGGAAGAAGTACATGGGAGAGTGGAGGTTCTTGCTGTAGGACACCAGTTTGATGATCAAGGAGTTTCCACATATTGTCACACAATAAGTGATAAGCAGCAAAATGAAGAGCAATAAATTAAATCTGTCCATGCCTTGGAACCCCAGAAGGAAAATGACTGTGATGTTGTTCTTAGATGATTCCTTTGTATTACAAACAAACACACTCAAAATAGTATTAGAACCAATAATATTTTACTTTAGTTTCTGGTGCTGAGAGCTGCACTGGCAGTGTTTGGTGTTGGGTTTTTTTGGACTAAAAACTACACTGGCAGTTAAAACATATGTAAACCCTGACTATCAACTTCTCTTCTTTGCTCCATTTTGGTCAGCTAAACATACCTCCAAAAGTGTTTTCTTTTGTCATTTTGATAGGTTTGAAAATGCATGAATGTGTGAAATCCAGAGCTTACCTGTGTCCTGTGCACACTTCTTGTGTTATCTCAGGAAGTTTAATTAGCGCTCCTTATTATTTTTATCTAAAGCTGGCCACTGACATGTTGAAGTTCAGCAGGAACTGGATGCATTTAAATCCATCCATGGGCAGACTGGATGTACTGAAGTTGATCTATCAAATGACTTCAGTACAACCAGCCTGTAAGGTTTTTCCAATCACTGCTGGTGGCTATAGCCACACACAGTGATCATTGTATTCTTATGGCTGGGAAACTTCCTGCTGTCAGAATACAATAGTACAGCTGAAGGGGTTCCCCCATCAACACTGACTGTATTGATGGTGGAATTGAGAAATTTTCTTTCCTTCAACCTTTGGTTGAAGAAAAGAAAATTTCTTGATTCCCCCATCAACACAGTCGGTGTTGGGGAAATACCTCCTGCAGTGCTATTGTGTTCTACCAATGGGGAGTGCAAGAAACCTGATTGCTTACCAGTAGAGATCTGTTGACCTGGTTTTACTGTTTGTCAGTGGATCAACTTCACGACAACCAGCTTGCCCATAGACAAATCAAAATTCATCAGGTTCCTGCTAAACCTCACAAATTTTGATCCATCCATCGGCTGCAGACTGAACAATGAAGTGTCTCCATGCCAAGGCTGTGTCACTCCACAACAGTATTTTGGAGCTGAGTCCATTTCTGGCTGATCTGCACATATTTTTCTGCACTTTCAGGGTCTTTTGCTATCATATTACTGCATGCACCAAACTAGTGTTCCATGACATGGAGAGATTTAGTGTATTGCTTTTATTTTACTGCTTATCATTTACCGTCACCTGTAAAGGATTTTAAAGTGTTATCCATGAACAATTTTAGGTCTTGATGTTTCCCCCTTTTAATAGCCACACCAAATTTAAGGCTTGACACGTTGCGTATCTAATTACTCAATGCAACCTCTTCTTTTATATTTTAAAAAGAAATTGGTATTATATTGCGTTTGTGTTCACTAAAATTTATACAGTGTAGTTTTTACTAAAACGTTGTGTTCAATAAACCGTTTTTAGGTCTTGATGTTTCCCCCTTTTAATAGCCACACCAAATTTAAGGCTTGACACGTTGCGTATCTAATTACTCAATGCAACCTCTTCTTTTATATTTTAAAAAGAAATTGGTATTATATTGCGTTTGTGTTCACTAAAATTTATACAGTGTAGTTTTTACTAAAACGTTGTGTTCAATAAACCGTTTTTAGGTCTTGATGTTTCCCCCTTTTAATAGCCACACCAAATTTAAGGCTTGACATGTTGGGTATCTAATTACTCAATGCAATCTCTTCTTTTATATTTTAAAAATAAATTGGTATTATATTGCATTTGTGTTCACTAAAATTTAAACAGTGTAGTTTTTACTAAAACGTTGTGTTCGATAAACCGTTGAGTCACTATTGTGTGACGTAAAAATTGCAACTACAACCATTTTATTCTCCAGGGTCTCTGCTGTGAAAATATATAACGTTTGGGGGTATTCAATAAACTTTGGACATACTACAGTAATGTTCATCGAATGGGTTAAAGGGTTAAAACATGGAGACATGGGCATGTATTAGAAAGATATCCAGTGGGGAAAATAATTATTTGATCCTCTGCAGATTTTGGCAACATACAAAGAAATGAAGGGTCTATATTTTTTATCATGGGTGTATTTTAAATTATAGTATAATATCAACTAAAAATCCTGAAAAAACTCATGATACAAATGTTATAAATTGAGTGGCAGTCCCGTGCAGAAAATAGGTATTTGATCCTCAAGCAAACACCTGAATTAGTATTTGGTGGAGAAACCCTTGTTGGCAAGCTCAGAGGTAAGATGTTTCTTATAGTTGGTTACCAGGTTTGTACACATCTCAGGAGGGATTTTGGTCCACTCTTCTTTACAGATCTTCTCTAAATCCTTAATGTTTCTTGGCTGTTGTTTGGCAACTCAAAGTTTCATCTCCCTCCATAAATATTCTATAGGTTTAAGGTCTGGAGACTAGCTAGGTCACTCCATGACCCTAAAGTGCTTCTTTTTGAGCCACTCCTTTATTGCCTTGGTGGAAAGTTTTGGGTCACTGTCATACGGGAAGACCCATCCATGACCCTTCTTCAGTGTTCTATCTGAGGGAAGAAGGTTCTCATCAAAGATTTTACAATACATGGCCCCGTCTATTGGCCCCTCAATGCTGCAAAGTCAGCCTGTACCTTTAGCATGGAAAGAGCCTCAAAGCATAATGTTTCCACCTCTGTACTTGACTGTAGGGATGGTGTTCTTAGGGTCATAGTCAGCATTGTTCTTCCTCCAAACATGGCGAGTCAAGTTAATGCCAAAGAGCTCAGTTCTGGTCTCATTTGACTCTCTTCCAATCCTTCCCTGAATCATTTAGATGCTCATTGGCAAACTTCAGAAGGGCCTGTATATGTGCCTTCTTGAGGGGGAGGGGGAGGGTACTTTGCGGGCGCTGAAGGATTTCAATTCATGGTGGCCTATTGTGTTACCAATGGTTTGTTTGATGACTGCGGTCCCAACTAGCTTGAGATAATTCACAAGCTCCTCCTGTGTAGTTCTGGGCTTATCCATCATGTTTCTCGTGATCATCCCTACCCCATGAGGAGAAATCTTGCATGGAGCTCCAGACTGAGGGCAATTGATGGTTATTTTGTATTTCTTGAATTTGTGAATAATCACTCAAACAGTTGTCTCCTTCTCACCAAGCTTCTTGCTGATGGTCTTGTAGCCCATTCCAGTCTTGTGCAGGTCTACAATCGTGTTCCTTTTGTCAGCTCTTTGGTCTTGCCCATGGTGGTGCCCAAGAAAGAGATTCTGTGGACAGGTGCCTTTTAAACACAAAATGAGTTGTCATTAGGAGCACCTTCCTAAGCTAATCTGACAGAACTAATCTGTGTACCACATGAGCACATAGCCAGTTTTTGGGAGCCAGAATTGTTGATTGGTAGGGGATCAAATACTTATTTAACTCACAGAACTGCAACTCAATTGATAACATTTGTATCATGTGTTTTTTATTGATTTTTGGTTGATATTCTGTCTCTATCATTTAAAGTACACCTATGATAAAAAATTATAGACCCTTCATTTCTTTGTAAGTGGGCAAACTTACAAAATATGCAGATGATCAAATAATTATTTTCCCCGCTGTAAATTATATGTGTATTTTAATACATTTATTTATAAAGCAGAGAATGAGACTTTCATAGCTTTCTCTGGTGGAGAACCTCCAAGGTGAATGTGTTTATACAGGAGTATTTAATACCCCAACAGTGAATGTTTGTGAAGGTCCCATTCTCTGCTTTACATATACAGTACATCCCGTATTCTCTGCCTAGTACTCTATAACATGGGGGTGTTTTGTAGTCCACAGAGGTAAATATTAACTATGTAATAGATGAGACTAATATGAAGACAACTTTGCTTCCAGCGCTACACATAACAGCCACAGAGAGTCCCGTATCTTCTTTAAAATTAGGGCAACCACTCTTGAAAAGTGCCTAAATGATTACAGAAATGGTGACACCCCCACATGCAGCATTACCTGAGCCATACCAGACTGAGCTCCCAAACTAACCCAGGCACCTCCACTGACTACCTGAGCCCCAAAAACCAAGATGGCCAAGATTAACCTGAAGGGTCTGGTATAAATTTTCAGAAGAACCTCCAAAAAAAACCCACAGTGTTAGGCCCTCTAAATTCTATAGTTTTAAGAGGGGACACAAAACTCTGGACAAAAGCATGGGGTCCCCTCAAAAATCTAAACCAGACACTTACCAGAACATGTAGCCTGGCTGGCCAGGGAAGTAGGGACAAACATATGTTCCCTTCTCCTAAACCATACCAGGCCATATGTCCTCAACATGAGGAGTACCTTGCCAAGGAGTACCTCCCCGTCAAAGCACCTTGTTCCCATGTTGACCACGGCAAGGGCCTCTTCCCTATAACCCTGGCCCAGTCTGAATGCTTAAAAGAGTAGTTATGTTTTTTTTCCTAGAAATCATACTTACCAAGGTGGATGTAACATTGTCCCAATGCTGCATCTGTACCCCTGAGAACTGAATGATCAAAAACCACTGATCACGCAGTGCTCTGTGAGCAGAGAGCTGGTGACTGTCACTGGGGTACTGGGCTGTGGAAGGGGCAGGAGTGTCTGGCTCAGGTTCTCAGCGTATTACTGTTTTAGAATAAAAATCCTTCAAGAGAATATTTAACAGACCGCAATGGAACAAATAAGTGAAATTTGTTGCAGAGAAAACTGTATGGCACCGCTGCAAGCTGGAAAAGTAAAAGTATATGGAAAGAGGGAACAGCGTTCCAAAATACTTCCAGAAGCTCCAATGAAATGAAGGGATGGATGCCACTCAAAGCAACCCAGAGAGTCTGATGTGTAAGATGGCTTCAGACACTTCTCGAACCACATTGATGCGTTTCACCCCACCACCCGGGGTGAAACACTTCAGAGGGAATGGCCAGAGCAGCAGCTGAGGACATCTTAAAAACTGGACTCTCTTGATCGGTTTGAGTGGCATCCATCCCTTCAATGTATTGAAGAGAAATTCATTGTTAGGGTTTACATACACTTTGGAGTATATTCAGTAAAACTGGAGCATTCAGAATCTGATGTAGCTGTGCATGGTAGCCAATCAGCTTCTAACTTCAGCTTCTTCAATTAAGCTTTGGCAATAAAACCTGGAAGCTTACTGGTTTACATGCAGAGCTGCACCAAATTTTGCACCATAAAGTTTAAGTAAATAAGCCCCTCTAAGGCAAATGTTGCTATAAGAAATAAGACTTACCCATTCACTAAAAATGCACTGCACTTTTTTTTTTTTTTTCGTAATTGTATCTACTTTACTATTGCTAGATTTTCTTATAAAACCTTAAGCTGTAAGACAATCTTAGGAGGAAAGTTTGAGGCTGGATTCACATCTTTCAGGGCACAATTTTGCATGTTTTTACAAGAATTATCATGTGCTTCTATCAATATCAAGAGACCTCATAAAGCATGGTGAGGCATCAAAAATTGTACAATGCATGTCAATGCATCATAGAGATATGACCTACCGCTATTTAACTACTTGCCGTCCCACCCACAGTACATTTATAGCAAGCAGACGGCATGTACACGCATGATCACATATATACATTGCTCAAAAAAAATTAAAGGAACACTTTGAAAACACATCAGATCTAGTCCATTTTGCTGAAATTTCATTGCAGCAACTCAAAATAGTACTCAGTAGTTTGTATGGCCCCATGTGATTATATGCATGCCTGACAATGTCGGGGGAGGCTCCTAATGAGACCATGGATGGTGTCCTGGGGTATTTCCTCACAGATTTGGACCAGGGCATCACTGACCTCCTAGACAATCTGAGGTGCAACCTGGTGGTGTCAGATGGACTGAAACATGATATCCCATGTTGAGGTGTTCTATTGGATTTAGGGCAGGCGAGTGTGGGAGCCATTCAATGGTATCAATTCCTTCATCCTCCAGGAACTGCCTGCATACTCTCGCCATTTGAGGCCTGGCATTGTTGTGCACCAGGAGGAATCCAGGACCCACTGCAACAGCGTAGGGTCTGACAATGGGTCCAAGGATTTCATCCTGATACCTAATGGCAGTCAGGGTGCCATTGTCTAGCCTGTAGAGGTCTGTGTGTCCCTCCATAGATATGCCTCCCCAGACCATCACTGAACCACCACGAAAACGGTCATGATGAACGATGTTACAGGCAGCATAACATTCTCCATGGCTTCTCCAGACTCTGTCACATTTGTCACATGTGCTCAGGGTGAACCTGCTCTCATCTGTGAAAAGCACAGGGTGCCAGTGGTGGACCTGCCAATTCTTTTGTTGAATGGCAAACACAGAGCCCCGCTAGAGGATGTCGGGCCCCCTCAGGCCACCCTCATGAAGTCTGTTTCTGATTGTTTGGTCAGAGACATTCACACCAGTGGCCTGCTGGAGGTCATTTTTAGGGCTCTGGCAGTGCTCATCCTGTTCCTCCTTGCACAAAGGAGCAGATACCATGGCATGTATTGATATACCATCCTGGAGGAGTTGGACTGCCTGTGCAACCTCTGTAGGGTCCAGGTATGGCCTCATGCTACCAGTAGTGACACTGACCCTAGCCAAATGCAAAACTAGTAAAAAACAGTCAGAAACGATGAGTTAGGAAACAAATGTCAGTGGCCTCCACCTGTAAAACCATTCCCGTTATGGGGGTGGTCTCATTGTTGCCCATCTAGTGTACCTGTTGTTAATTTCATTGACACCAAAGCAGCTAAAACTGATGAACAACCCCCTCTGCTACTTACCTGACCAGATCAATATCCAAGGAGTTTAATTGAGTTGATGCTATACTCTGAATAAAAAGTCTTCCTTAAATTTTTTGGAGCAGGGTATATGTGATCGGACTTCTTTTGGGTGCCCATGTGCCCCTGCTGTCCTACATTGTGATTGGACACAGCACAAGTTTGACAGCTGATGATTTGGGCTGAAATTAGCTGATTGGCTCTGTTCAGTCACATACATAGTTCTGTGCTTACAAAACACAAAACTCTGTGAACAGGGAACAGTGATCTGGTTGTTTATTCTCCCTGCAAAGGCACATGTTTAGCCCCTTGATTGCCCCTAGATGTTAACCAGCCAGTGTCATTAGTACAGTGACACAGGGGCTGACTGACAACTCATGGGGCCCCTGGGCAATAGGGGATCATGGGGCCCCTGTCTCCTTGCCCAAACTCAAAAAAGCCTATGATAAAGGTACCAGGGGCATCTCATGGGGCCCCTACTGACCCCAGGCCCTCGGCCAGTGCCCGAGTTTCCAAATGGTCAGTTCGCCCCTGCAGTGACAGCATACAATGTTAGCAATGATCACTGTGTTACTGTCACTATTTATGTCAGTGTCAGTTAGTCAGTTACTTTCCCTCCCAGCCAGTGTCAGCTAGCGCCAGATTGCCCATCACACTATCACAGTCCCACTGATCACTTCCATTACCAGTATAGCGTCACAGCTGCATAAATTCCAGTAAATATCCCATTGTTGTTGTGGATACTATCTGGTTTATTTACTAAAACTGAAGAGCGCAAAACAAGGCTCACTTCTGCATAGAAACCAATCAACTTCTAACCTCAGCTTGTTCAATTAAGCTTTGGCAATAAAACCTGGAAGATGATTGGTTTCTATGCAGAAGTGAGCCTGATTTTGCACTCTTCAGCTTCCGTAAATAAACCCCCACAAATTTTGCACCAACCATTTAATATAAACTTATTGGGATTTTTTTTTACCAAAGACATAGCAGAATACATTTTGGCCTGAATTTATGGAAAAATTTGAATTTTTAATTTTTTGATTGGATATGTTTTATAACAGAGAGTATATATATATATATATATATATTGTTTTTTTTTCATATATATAATTATATATATATTCTATTTTATATATATAATTATATATATGAAAAAAAAAACATATTTATATATTTTTTTTATATATACAGTTGCAAGAAAAAGTATGTGAACCCTTTGGGATTACGTGGAGTTTTGCATGAATTGGGCATAAAATGTGCTCTGAACGTCATCTAAGGCACAACAATAGAAGAACACAGTCTGCTGAACATAATACTACACAAACATTAGATGTTGCCATAGTTTAATTGCACATAACATGTAAACATTCACAGTGCAGGGAGGAAAAAGTATGTGAGGCCCTAGCTTAATGACTTCTCCCAGAGCTAATTGGAGCCAGCAGTGAGGCAACCTTGACTCCAATCAGTGTGATGATATTGGATGTGTTGCTGACAGATGTCCTGCCCTTAAAAAACACACACCTGTTTTGGGTTTACTGGTTTCAAGAAGCACTTTCTGATGTGAACCATGCCTTGCAGAAAAGAGCTCTCAGAAGACCTACGATCAAGAATTGTTGACTTGCATGAAGCTGGAAAGGGTTACAAAAGTATCTCCAAAAGCCTTGATGTTCATGTGCCCACGGTAAGACAGACTGTCTACAAATGGAGAAAGTTTAGCACTGTTGCTACTCTCCCTAGGAGCGGTCATCCCGTAACAATGACTGCAAGAGCACAGCGCAGAATGCTGCATGAGGTAAATAAGAATCCCAGAGTGTCAGCTAAAGACCTACAGAAATCTCTGGCACATGCTAACATTTTTGTTGACACATCTACAATAAGGAAAACATTAAACAAGAATGGAGTACATGGGAGGACACCACGGAGGAAGCCATTGCTGTCCAAAAAGAATATTGCAGCATGTTTGAAGTTTGCAAAAGAGCACCTGGATGTTCCACAGCATTACTGGCAAAATATACTGTGGACAGATGAAACCAAGATTGAGTTGTTTGGGAAGAACACACAACACTATGTGTGGAGAAAAAAAGGCACAGCACACCAACATCAAAACCTCATCCCCACTGTAAAACATGGCGGAGGGAGCATCATGGTTTGGGGCTGCTTTGCTGCCTCTGGTCCTGGATGGACTGTTGTCATTGATGGGAAAATGAATTCCAGAGTTTATCAAGACATTTTGCAGGAAAACGTACAACCATCTGTCCGCCAACTGAAGCTCCGCAGAGGATGGGTGATGCAACAGGACAATGACCCAAAGCATACAAGTAATTCAACAAAACAATGGCTGCAACAGCACAGAATACGCCTTCTGGAGTGGCCCAGTCAGAGTCCTGACCTCAACCCGATTGAAATGCTGTGGCATGACCTTAAGAGAGCGATTCACACCAGACATCCCAAGAATATTGCTACAGTGAAACAGTTTTGTGAAGAGGAGTGGTCCAAAATTACTCCAGATCGTTGTGCAGGTCTGATCTGCAACTACAGGAAACGTTTGGTTGAGGTTATTGCTGCCAAAGGAGGGTCAACCAGTTATTAAGTCCAAAGGTTCACATACTTTTTCCTCCCTGCACTGTGAATGTTTACATGTTATGTGCAATTAAACCATGGCAACATCTAATGTTTGTGTAGTATTATGTTCAGCAGACTGTGTTCTTCTATTGTTGTGACTTAGATGACGTTCAGAGCACATTTTATGCCCAATTCATGCAAAACTCCATGTAATCCCAAGGGGTTCACATACTTTTTCTTGCAACTGTATATAATTATATATATATTCTATTTTATATATATATATATATATATATATATATATATATATGTTTTTTTTTTCATATATATAATTAAAAAGAGAAAAAAACAAGCGGTGAACAAATATGACCAAAATAAATCTATATTTGTGTGGAAAAAATTATATAAAGTTTGGATGGATACAGTCTTGCATGACCGCACAATTACCAGTTAAAGTAGCACAGTGCTGAAGAGAAAAAAAAATGTCCTGGTCATGAAGGGGATAAAACCATCTGAAGCTCAAGTGGTTAAAACAACATCTAACTTATGTACACGTGTTGCTGTGTGTTAAAACATGTAGCTGTGAATTAGTTCTATAAAATGATATCATTTTAACTGGTAGCAAAAATCTCCACAGGAGAATAAAAACATATATTAAATAAAAGGAAAATAAAATACACTTACATCGATTAATAATGATCTATGATGTTGATCCATAATTGTTTTTTTTTTCAGACATAACCCAGCACCTACAAGGAAGATTTTTTTTTAAGTATTAAATGTGAAGAAATAATATATGATGTATAATAATGCAAATGCTAAAAAAAATATATTTTCAGTGTTTTACATGTAAACCATGAACATAAAATGAGTGAATGAAAATGGAATGTAATTAGTTGCCTTTTATCTGTACAATTTATAAAATGATGCAGCACACTCCAAACGCTAGTAAATACTGTTGGATAAATCATGCCTGACACACTTCTACACAGGCAATATATAGAAAAAGGAAAATCCCACAGAGAGCAAACAAAACCCCTGTGTGCCTACACTTGTGAAAGAAAAACATTATGCTGGATGAAAGTAAAA
Organism: Staurois parvus; assembly: GCF_062004578.1. Classification (NCBI taxonomy): domain Eukaryota; kingdom Metazoa; phylum Chordata; class Amphibia; order Anura; family Ranidae; genus Staurois; species Staurois parvus. The sequence continues at coordinate 4,568,764 of NW_028318266.1, forward strand.
CTGTTTATTCTGCAATAATTGTATCACTAAGTTATACACGTCTTTTTTAATTAAAACAAAGCTTTCTTTTGGTGCCAGTTGTACAAAATGTATTTTTTATGCAACCCATAGACAAAAATAGTTTCAAAAGATAAATACTTTGAAACACTTTTTTCTACATTCAGTGCTAGCTAAAAAAAAAGAAGTTATTACTACTGTAGATAAAAAGTAAACATATTAAACTATAATTTGTGGTATTTAAAATGTAAATGTTATCATTCTGGTACAGAGAACTGCAAAAGGTATTTTTACATCAATAAGAGTATAGCATCAATTCAATAAAACTCCTGGGATATTGATCTGGTCAGGTAAGTAGCAGTTCATGAAAGTAACAACAGGTGCACTAGATGGGCAACAATGAGACAACCCCCAAAGCAGGAATGGTTTTACAGGTGGAGGCCACTGACATTTTTCCCTACTTTTTCAGTAGTTTTGCATTTGGCTAGGGTCAAATACCTGGACCCTACAGAGGTTGCACAGGCAGTCCAACTCCTCCAGGAATGCACATCAATAAGTGCCATTGCCAGAATCAATATGTGCCATTGCCTGTGTCTCCCAGCACAGACTCAAGAGCATGGAGGAGATTCCAGGAGACAGGCAGTTATTCTAACAGAGCTGGACAGGCCCGTAGAAGGTCCTTAACCCATCAGTAGGACCGGTATCTGCTCCTTTGTGCAAGGAGGAACAGGATGAGCACTGCCAGAGCCCTACAAAATGACCTCCAGAAGGCCACTGGTGTGAATGTCTCTGACCAAACAATCAGAAACAGACTTCATGAGCGTGACCTGACATCCTCTAGTGGGGCTCTGTGCGTTTGCCATTGAACACCAGAATGGGCAAGTTCACCAATGGCATCCTGTGCTTTCCACAGACGAAAGCAGGTTCACCCTGAGCACATGTGACAGATGTGAAAGGGTCTGGAGAAGCCATTGAGAACATTCTGCTGCCTGTAACATCGTTCATCATGACCGTTTTGGTGGTGGATCAGTGATGGTCTGGGGAGGCAAATACATGGAGGGACACACAGACCTCTACAGGCTAGACAATGGCACCCTGACTGCCATTAGGTATGGGGATGAAATCCTTGGACCCATTGTCAGACCCTACGCTGGTGCAGTGGGTCCTGGGTTCCTCTTGGTGCAGTGGGTCCTGGGTTCCTTCTGGTGCATAGCAATGCCCTGCCTCATGTGGCGCGAGTATGCAGGCAGTTCCTGGAGGATGAAGGAATTGATACCATTGAATGGCCCCCACGCTCGCCTGACCTAAATGCAATAGAACACCTCTGGGATATCATGTTTCGGTCTGTCCAACGCCACCAGGTTGCACCTCAGACTGTCCAGGAGGTCAATGATGCCCTGGTCCAAATCTGGGAGGAAATCCCCCAGGACACCATCCGTGGCCTCATTAGGAGCCTCCCCCGATGTTGTCAGGCATCCATACAAGCACGTGGGGGCCATACAAACTACTGAGGACCATTCTGAGTTCCTGCAATGACATTTCAGCAAAATGGACTTGCCTGCTGCATCTTTTTTCACTTTGATTTTCGGGGTGTCTTTGAATTCAGTCCTCTGTAGGTTCATAATTTTCATTTCCATCAAACGATGGGACATCATACGTTCCTAACACATCAGCCCATCTATGTCAGTATAGATATTCAGCATGATATTTTTCCCCATTGAGATCTGATGTGTTTTCAAAGTGTTCCTTTAATTTTTTTGAGCACTGTTAATAAAAACACAGTGCACAGTGTTTTCTGCACTGGCACATATCCCCCGTGGCAATACCAAGCTTACCATATCTTTCTGGGCAACATTTTGCCTACTACTCATTTAGTAACAGTATTTGCTCTCCATTGACTTCAGTGGGATTCATTGCTTAGAATTAGACATGTGTGATTCGTTTCATTCCAAATAGAAATTAGGACAGATTTTTTATTACTCGGAAATTTGGATGTCTATGAATTTCCAAATTACAAAAGTAACGAATTTAAACATATTTGAAACAATGAAAAGATATTTAGGCTGAAATTCAATTTCAAATCGAATTTGAAAATGAAATAGAATTTAAATTCAAAATATAAACATGTTGCTGAATATTGTTGATTTCCTTCAAAGACTGTATGCATTAGTGTTAGAATATAGCCGTCTTCCAAAATATGAATTTCAAAAAGAATAGAAAAGAGAAGAATACAATATATATAAAAAAAGGAATGTAATAGCATAGCAAACAAAATAAAATAGAATAGAATGAATATAGTAGTCTTCTGAATTTGACTTTTGAAAAGAATAGAATAAAACAGAATAGAATAGAATAAAGTGAAACAGAACAGAATATAATGGGAAAGAATAAAGTAAAACAGAACACAAAATAAATTTAAATTAAATAAAATGGAAAATTAAGGTCCCAAATAGATAAGAATAGAATAGAAAAGAATATAATAAAAAAGAAGAGAAGAGAAAATACAACAATAGAATAGAAAATAATGGAGTAAAAGAGAAAAGGATAGACTAAAAATAATAGAATAGAATAGAGTAGAAACAAATAGTGTAAAACAGTACAGAATAGCAAATAAAAGAATAGAATAAAATAGAGTATAAGAAATGAAATAGAATAGGAAATAAAAAAGACAAACAATAGAACAGAATAGAGTAGAAATGAGTAGTGTAAAAAAAGAACAGAATAGAAAATAAAAGAATGTAATGAAATAGGATAAAAATAAAAACAAACAGAACAGATTAGAAAAGAATAGAGTAAAGTAGAACAGAATCAAATTGAAAAGAGAATAAAAGAATAGAATAAAATAGAAAATAAAATAATAGAATAGAAAAGAATAAAATAGAACAGAACAGAAAGAATATAACCAAAATATTCTCCAAAATTCAAATCTTGAAAAAGAATAAATTCAAATTAAAGTGTCAATGCTTTTCAGTTTGGTCAAGTTTGAATTTAAACTAAACGAATTCTGAAAATTAATGAAACATATTTACCAAATTTAACCCCTTTACGCCGGCGTCTGGGCCTAGACGCCGAGCGGCCGCACATTTGCATTCAGGTAAGAAAAAACATGTGCTGAGAGCGCACGCCCTGCACACATGTCCGGTACTCACAGAAACGTCCGGTCTGCTCTTTCGATCGGGACCTTTCCCGATCACGTGACTGCCGTGACGACACGTCACGGCGGTCACATGATCCCTAAACCACGCCCCGCCCGCCCCGCCTCCCAGCTTCTGAAACTCTTAAAGGGCCGGGAGGCGCCGATGGGAAGGGGTTCAATTTACAAAATTATTTAAATGATGACTCATAGAAACAAAACAAATTTTTTTCCTCCTGAACATGTTTACTCAGAATGCCGTCACTAAGTTTCTGCAAGATTTACCCTACTTTAAGTGAACTGAAACCAGAAATTTGCACCCGTCTCCAGTCACTAAGTCCCAAAATTGCACAGATGAAGATGTTCAAAGTGGTGTCCCAGTTTTTATCCATACAGTATTATGTTTGCTGTGAAATGTAAGAAGAGTAATCGTCTACAGTAGTGTCCTTGTGTAGAGAAGTTCATGAACAGATGAAGGTCATTAACTGCTTGCCCACCGCCATATAGCAGAACTACTGCTACTGGGCAGCACGGCCGTGCAAAATCACGAATATATATGTAATTTCACATTTCCGGCTAGGGGGCGCACTCGCTCTCTACCAGCGCTGCCATTGGCAGCTTCAGCTGTTGATCACTGGGTTCCAGTCGGTGATTCCCCGCCAGCACCCAGTGATCACCAAGTGACGGGTGAGAGGTATGTATGTAAACAATACAGTTCTATCCCCTGTCAGCTCCTGCACACTGCTTTGTATGGCTCTGCATAGCAGACCAACACAAAGCAGTGTGCTCACAGTGAAACACACAGCACAACCAGACCACACTATGAAAGACCTCAATATCTTAGTTCCTAAAGAGAATTTCAAAACTATTCAGGGTGGGAGGTAAATATTCCAGAGGGCAAGTGGTTCAACTCTTTTTAATGTTTTCTTTTTTTTCTAACCTTTGTTTATTTTTGTATTATTTTTTTTACATGCTCACATCAGAGTAGTTCACTGTCACCATAGTAACACTGTACTACTCTGGAGGGGGTGATCAGGGATTTTTTTTGCTGTTACAATGATACCAGTTTTCAACTGTCAAGAATAGGTTACATTCATGACAGTTGGGATTACTTGTGATCTGTGATTGGCTACTGCTAATCACATGGTACAGAAGGGCTATGATTTGCCTTGCCTGTACAGTTTACAGAGATCAACACAATAGCATGGGCATATCAACAGGGGTTGCAGGGCGACCCATCCCCTAGCTCTAGGGTCAAGTGCAGCCTCCCTGACATATTGGCATAGCTGCCACCACAAAATCCAGGTATCATGTGATAGCTGTGGGCCAATCACAGCAACACTCTGCAAGAAACACAGCTGAAATTAATTCAAAGCAGCTTTGCTGACATTGTGATCATATGATCGCATAGCGATCACAAAATCCCTCAGCCAGCAAATATCAGAATCTACTGGACACAGCGATCACCGGAACAGCATGCTACATGTCCGCAACCTGGAACAGGCTACATGACATACATGTATGTGATCCAGCCTGTGCTAGCCCCCCCACAGGAAATGTACTGTAGGCAGTTGGCCAGCAGTTCAAGTATCTATTTCTCATACTGTATGTTCTTTGCTTTGTAAACAGAATCTATGAATAAGTAATGTACATTGCAACATGAACAACTATTTTTTTTAGGACATACGTTTTTGGAACAAAAGTGCTGATTAATTAATTAATATTTTTAAGAAAATAAAAATGAATAAAATAAAAAACAAATAAATAAATAAATCAACCGCATAGGTTAATAACAAATGTTGTGGTAGTATTTGGGGATTATTAACCAGTTTCCAACCACGCTACAGCCAAAGGATGGCTACAGCGCAGTTGTGTAATCCTGGGATGACGTCCATGAACGTCATTCCAGAACACGCCCCGCCTGCGCACCCCCAGGGGCACTCACCCAGCTCTGACAGTGATTGCTGTGTCCTATGGACACAGCTGATCATGTGATACGGTAAACGGTCAATCACAGCGGCCTTTTACCATGTGATCAGCTGTGTCCAATGACATAGAAGATCACCGGGCAAATACAGTTGCCGGTTATTGGCTGCCCTTTCCTCACGCTGTCACAGTATGAGGAAAGTACTGCCGAGAACCAGCAATTGTCAGCGAAGGAATCAGCACTGAGCATCAGGGCACTGAAGTGCCACCCACTTGTGTCCATTAGTGCCACCCACCTGTGCCCTGCAGTGCCACCCACTTGTGTCCATTAGTGCCACCCACCTGTGCCCTGCAGTGCCACCCACTTGTGTCCATTAGTGCCACCCACCTGTGCCCTGCAGTGCCACCCACTTGTGTCCATTAGTGCCACCCACCTGTGCCCTGCAGTGCCACCCACTTGTGTCCATTAGTGCCACCCACCTGTGCCCTGCAGTGCCACCCACCTGTGCCTATCAGTGCCACCACTCAGTGCTGCCCAGCAGTGCCACCCCTCAGTGCTGCCCATTAGTGCCACCCATCAGTACCGAGCAGATCTGCCCATCAGTGCAGCATCATCAGTGCCGCCTATCAATGCCACCGATCAGTGCCTCCTATCAGTGCCAATCAGTGCTGCCAATCCGTGCCACCTCATCAGTGCCCATCAGTGCTGCCTATCAGCGCCCATCAGTGCTGCCTTATCAACGCACATCAGTGATGGAGAAAAATTATCTGTTTGAAAAACATTATAATAGAAACAAAGAAAAACTTTTTTTTCACATTTTTTTTTTTTTTTTTTTTGTTTATAGCACAAAAAATAAAACACCCAATGGCAAGTAAATAACACCAAAATAAAGCTCTATTTGTGTGAAAAAAATGATAAAAATATCATATGGGTATACTGCTGCATTACCGCACAATTGTCATTCGAAGTGCAACAGCGCTGAAAGCTGAAAACTGGCCTGGGCAGGAAGGGGGTATAAGTGCCCCGTAGAAAAGGGGTTAAAGACAGTCATGCATCAAGTTGTTTTGTCCGTTTCATCCAAGATATTAAATAGGAAGCATTTTGGTTATATATGATTCTTCTCAAAGCTTCTTTAATGTCTTCATTCCTCAGACTGTATATAAAAGGATTTAGTAATGGGGTGAACACAGTGTATAAAAATGCCAACGTCTTACTGAGGATCTTCATCTGTCCTTCATTTGGAATGATGTACGTGGCAATTAGGGTCCCATAAAATATAGACACCACTGTCAGGTGGGAGCTACAAGTTGAAAAGGATTTTATTTTTCCAGAACTGGAGGATATCTTTATTATAGTTAACACAATACATACATATGAAATTACTATCACGAAGAATGGCAAGACAATTACGAGGAAGCACAATAAGGGGGCTTCTATTTGAGGCAAAGACATATCTGAGCAAGAAATGTCCATCACAGGGTAAAAGTCACAAAAGAAATGGTCAATCATACTTGACCTGCAGAAATATAGTTGGGTTATTCCATGTACCAGAATCAGTGCAACCAAACAGCCTAGGAGCCAAGAGGCAACAATTAATTTCATGCAAAGCGCATGGTTCATAATGGAGGAATAATACAATGGAGAACAAATGGCTAGGTAGCGGTCATAGGACATCATGGTCAGAAGAAAACATTCAAATCCCTCGGATAAAATGAAAACATATAGCTGACTGATACACCCATGAAAAGATAGGAAGGCCCCTTGATGTAGTACAATATTTAGCATGAAAGGGGAAATATCTGTGGTCAACAAGATGTCAGCAACAGAGAGCTGAGTGAGGAAAAAGTACATGGGAGAGTGGAGGTTCTTGCTGTAGGACACCAATGTGATGATCAAGGAGTTTCCACATATTGTCACACAGTAAATGATAAGTAGAAAGACGAAGAGCAATACATTAAATCTGCCCATGTCATGGAAACCCAGAAGGAAAATGGCTGTGATGTTGTTATTATACGAAACCTTTGTGTCACAAAAAAAACACAAAAAAAATAGACATTAGAACTAATGATACCCTGCATTCGATTCTGCTACTGAGACCTGTGATGACAATGTTTGGTGTTGGGTTTTCTATACCAAAAGTATGAATAAGTAAAATTGATATGTTAATCTTCTATGATTATCAGCTGCATCTAGTGACCATAATGCAGTATTTTCCTGAAATACTTCAATCAGGTAAATACCCCATGATGGCCATCAGATGGAACTGACAACAGCATGGACCTGAGTACTGGAGAATATGAAAACTGTAAATGAGTAAAACCAAAAGTAAACCGGTGAGCAGAGGCAAACCTAATATGGTGGTAACCCCAAGTAAAATATGTTAATGTCCTATGATTATCAGCTTAATCTAGTGACCATAAAGCAGTATTTTCCTGAAATACTCCAATCAGGTAAATACCCCATTGTGGCCATCAGGTGGAATTCACAACAGCATGGACTTGAGCACTGGAGAGTATGAACTGTAAATGAGTAAAACCAAAGTAAACTGGTGAACAGAGGCAAACCTAATATGGTGGTAACCCCAAGTAAAATTGAGTTGTTAATCTCCTATGATTATCAGCTTCATCTAGTGACCATAATGCAGTATTTTCCTGAAATATTTCAATCAGGTAAATACCCCATTGTGGCCATCAGATGGAACTGACAACAGCATGGACTTGAGTACTGGAGAATATGAAGAACTGTAAATGAGTAAAAACAAAGTAAACCGGTGAGCAGAGGCAAACCTAATATGGTGGTAACCCCAAGATTTCAGAAATAACCACCCCTCCCCTCTCTCTGGAGCCCACCACTGCACAGACAAGAGGACACCATGGGAAAGAGGTGCCTGGGGTGCCCCCCTGCAGAATTCCCTGGTGAGAGGGCAGCATAGCTATACCATAGCCTTAAAGGAGGGGATAGAGTAGAGGGGGAATCCTTAACACAGTAACAAGAAAACGTAAGAGGCATGAAAAATAATAAGGGAGGAAAGAGACGAAGCAATAAAGAGAATAAAGGGAGGGAGCTAAGGAAAAGGGAGGAGGCAAGGGACTAGGAAGGAAACAGATACTCCTTCCCTAAACCCCCACTTCTATCCACGCACAAAAACCCCAGAGGGTAGCACCTGTAGTGGTGTCAAAAAAAGTGTCTAAAAAATAGGGTGGTCCCCAACCATTGGAGAACATACAGTAGGTAAGGACCCAAACAATAAATCCTATGGCAATGGACTAATCAAGGGGCTCACCCTGGCCAGATCTCACTGTCCTGCAAGAACGACTGATAGAAAGAAGTCCCACGAAAGAGGGTTGGTAGATTTTCAATGGAGCCTCCACCAGAGCTCCTGGCTCCTCCTCTTCGGTGAGTGCCCCCATAGAAAGCTTCTTAAAGGAGGGGATAGGATAGAAGGGGAACCCTGAACCCAGTAACAGGAAAACATAAGAGGCATGAAAAATAATAGAGAAGGGAAATAAGAAGCAATAAAGAGAAAAAATGGAGGGAGCTAAGGAAAAGGAGAGGAGGCAAGGGACTAGGAAGGGAAACCCCCACCTCAATCTACACACAGACCCCAGAGGGTAGCACTTGTAGTGGTGTCAAAAAAGTGTCTAAAAAATAGGGTGGTCCCCAACCATTTGAGAACATACAGTAGGTAAGGACTCCAACGATAAGGCCAAGAGCAATAGACTAATCCAGGGGGTTTACCCTGTCCAGATCTCACTGTCTTGCCAGAACGCTTGCTAGGAAGAAGTCCCATGAAAATAGGTCCAACACACCCAAATGTGCGAAATTTTGCTCTGTGTTGTATAGATGAGCTCCTCCATCTCTGCAATATATTGAAGCCACTCTTTAACAGAAGGAGGGTTGGTAGATTTCCACCAGAACTCCTGGCTCCTCCTCTTCAGTGAGTGCCCCCATAGAAAGCTTCTTTCTAAGGGGTCACTTGGGTAGGCTCAATCCTGTGCTGCTCTGCCTGCATTTATACACATAGACAGCACGGCTTGGCCCTGCCCCCTGCTTCCTTGTCATAGAATTTGTTTGACAGCAGTGGTAGCCAATGGCTCCTGCTGCTATCAATCTGCCCTGTGAGGAGGGAGAGAGCAGAGAAAGATGCTGCTCTTGAGCACAGCAATGGGTTGAGATTTGGCTCAGGTAAGAATAAGGTGGTTGGGGGAAGGGATCCCGTGGCAGGGCAGGGCTGACACCTCTCCGCACATGAAGCTGAGTGATTTTCTGGCAGGTCTGTGGGTAGCTTTCTGTTGTAGGATCTTCAAATGGATAAAACATGAGGCAAGTATTGCAGCAATGTACCGTGTATGTTTTAATCTTCACCCTATCCTTAACACTTAATCTAACCCTAACACTACCTACTTACCCCTGCCTCAACTCTCTGATGCCCACAAGGTCTTTTGCCAACGGCATAAGTTTTTTTATTCTGTATTGACTGCTATGTGTTTGTAGTTTTCCTGTACATTTTGTTATTTATCATGTCTAAAATTACACTAAAATTAGGTTTCTGGTACAAAGCATAGCAAACTAATTTGCCTATGACAAAAAACCCTGTATATTTTCTTGTTAAATTGAATGTATCAAAAAAATTGAATAAAAATAAAAAGGCTAAAAAAAAAACAAACAAAAAAAAACAATCAGCAAAAAAAAAAAAATAGTTAGGGGAGAAGGGAAGGAAGAAGTTGTTTAGGGCCAACTAGGGTTAGCTAGGGATTAAAAAGTGGTAAAAAAAATATATATATATATATTTATTTTTTTTTTTTATTTAAAGGTTTCTTTAAATGATGTTATATACAGAATAATGGTCACCTTTGATCTTTTTTAAGTATTGACCAGTATTGTTTTGAGGGTTTACTGTAAAATTTTGTTATTTATTCTGTCTAAAATTAGTAACAAAGAAAGAATAAAAACAAAAAAGGTAAAAATAATCAGCAAGAAAAAAATAGTTAAAATGTTACTGAATCCACAACAATAAAATCAGTCTGTATATGCAGTAAAGCATGCTTGTTATACACACTGTGGGACCTAAGGGGTTAATCCTCCTCATTGTGAAAAAAGACTGTTTGATCCTGTCTTCTCTTATCCTCCCCTTCTTCTACTGTCTCCAATCCCTGATAGTACAGAGATCTAGGAGTTACTCTGCACATGCTCAGTTTAGTGTGTATGGCTAGAGAGGTTTTTATTGCTTTGGGAGGGTGCATGTGATAAGCACAGGGTCAATCAGCACTGTCCAGACAGAGGGTCAGGGGTCATACAGCCTCATAGGACAGTCATAGCAGAATGAAAACTCCTAAAAGGTTAACCATTGCTCATCTGGACACTGATAGAAATCACATGTCTGCTATATAATGCTAATGAGAAAATATATTTATCAGTTTATAGTTACTGAAATAATTGGATTCCATGTTCTGTGTATCGGGAGACCAAATATAGTGAATACAGGGTCTTGGGTTTAGTAACACTTTAAGGGGAGAAGGGAAGGAATGATTGATTAGGGCCAACTAGGGTTAGCTAGGGATTTTTTATTGTGATAAAAAAGGAATACATTTTATGTTAAAAAAATTAACTTGTCAGGTTTCTTTAAATTTCTTTAAATTATATTATATACAGAATATTGGTCACACCTTTGATCTTTTTTGACGTTGACCATTATTTTTTTGAAGGTTTGTTATACATTTTGTTATTTATCCTGTTTAAAATTAAACTAAAATGATGTTTCTGGTACAAAGCATGGCAAAGTTATTTGCAAATGAAAAAAAAAATGGTACATTTTCTTGGTAAATTGAACTGAAAAATGTAACACAAAAAAAACGATAACAAAAAAAGTTAAAATAAACAAAACAAATAATCAGCAAAAGTAATAGTTAAGGGGAGAAGAGGAAGGAGTTCATTAGAACCAACGAAGGATTAAAGAAGATGGTAAAATAGGAATACATGTTATGTTAAAAAAAAGGAAGTAAGAATTCTTAATATGATGGTATATACAAAATAATGATCACACCTTTGATTCACATATGATAAAAATAGTAAATACACCAATGACCAGATAAATACAAGTAAAGGGCTGCATCTGCCCCCCCCCCCCCCCCCCGACCACAGTTTGGAGACCACTGCACTGGAGACCATTTAAACCAATGGCTAACCTATGGACATGCATTGACATGTTAAATCACATAGCTGTGAATGATCACTACGATATTAAAAATAATAGCTAAAATCTCCATGACAGGAGAGAAGAAAACATATATTGAATAAAGGAGCAATAAAATGCACTTACACCATTCAATAAAGAACTGTGATCTTGAGCCATAATTGATTTTTTTAAATAAACCAACACCGATACGGAAGATTTTTTTTTTTTTCAAATTACTAAATGCAAAAGGAAAAGAAAAAAAAAAAAATATATATATATATATATAATATTTGATGTCAAATTCAATAAATATTGACAGAATTTTATTATTCTTTTTGATCAGTGTTTTAGCTATAAACCTTAAATATGAAATGAGGAAATGAGGAATTAAATAAATAAAAGTTAGAGGTACAACTAGGGAGAAGACAGAATAAGAAGCTGGGAAGCTTTTCTTCTATCTGTCCAATATAAACAAATGTGCAGTTCACTCAACGTGCCGATTAATACTGCTGAATAAACCCTTACTGACAAAGAAGAAATATTTATACACAATCTATGTAAAGAAACTGAATGATCCCATAGAGGGTAGACAAAGCCCTTGTGTGTCTAGGTTTGTAAAAATAAAACTTTATACCGGATAAAAGTAAAACATTTTCCAATTAGTTTATTATTTTCTTATAGTTGCTTAAAGCTGCATAAACAGTCATTTTAAGGGAAAATGTCAACAAGAAAAAAAGTGATTGTGAAAACAGACATATTGGGGTTTATTTACTAAAGCTGGAGAGCGCAAAATCTGGTGCAGCTGTGCATAGAAACCAATCAGCTTCCAGGTTTTATTATCAAAGTTTAAATGAACAAACTGAATTTAGAAGCTGATTGGCTCCCATGCACAGCTGCACCAGATTTTGCGCTCCCCATAATGTAACCAATAGTAGTAGCTTAATTTAGGGTCTTTACCTGTTCCCGCCCTACCTATGGCAGAATGATGGCTGGGCGGGTGTCATATGATGTCCTCCAGGTCACACCCCTCATGTGGTCATTCCAGCTCTGCTGTGTCCCCTGGACACAGTGTTTTTCCACTGAAGGTACACAGCCAATGAAACTGGCTGTCTACCATGTGATTGTCTGTGTCTTATCACAGCCAATCAGACATGTAAACAAACAGCTGTAACTTGCTGTTACCAGTTACCTCATTCAGTACTGTACACCAAACTGCCCTGATTGTCCTGTGCACACAGCAGCTCATCAGATCAGTGTACCTGTCACCAGCCCATCAGTGTACCTGTGGTCAGCCCGTCAATGTACCTGTCGCCAACCCATCAGTGTACCTGTGACCAGCCCATCAGTGTACCTGTGGCCAACCCATCAGCGTACCTGTCGCCAACTCATCAGTGTACCTGTGGCCAGCTTATCAGTGTACCTGTGGCCAGCCTATCAGTGTACCTGTGGCCAGCCTATCAGTGTACCTGTGGCCAGCCTATCAGTGTACCTGTGGCCAGCCTATCAGTGTACCTGTGGCCAGCCTATCAGTGTACCTGTGGCCAGCTCATTAGTGTATCTGTAGCCAGCCCATCAGTTTAACTGTCGCCAACCTATCAGTGTACATGTCGTCAACCCATCAGTGTACCTGTGGCCAGCCCATCAATGTACCTGTGGCCAGCCCATTAGTGTACTTGTATCCAGCCTATCAGTGCACCTGTGGCCAGCCTATCAGTGTACCTGTGGCCAGCTCATTAGTGTATCTGTAGCCAGCCCATCAGTTTAACTGTCGCCAACCTATCAGCATACCTGTCACCAACCCATCAGTGTACCTGTGGCCTGCCCATCAGTGTACCAGTCGCCAGCCCATCAGTGTACCAGTCGCCAGCCCATCAGCATACCTGTGGTCAGCCCATCAGTGTATCTGTGGCCAGACCATCAGCATGCCTGTCGCCAGCCCATCTGTGTACCTGTAACTAACCCATCAGCATACCGATAAGCACAGTCCTTTAGTTTACCTGTCTCCATCCCATCAGCATACCTGTGGCCAGCCCATTAGTGTACCATTGGCCAGCCCATTAGTGTACCTGTGGACAGCCCATCAACGTACCTGTAGCCAGTCCATCAGCATACCTGTCGCCAGCCCATCAGTACCTGTTGCCAGACCATCAGCATACCTGTCGCCAGCTCATCAGCATACCTGTCTCCAGCCCATCAGCATACCTGTGGCCAGCCCATCAGTGTACCTGTCGCCAGCCCATCTGTGTACCTGTAACTAACCCATCAGCATACCTGTCAGCACAGTCCTTTAGTTTACCTGTCACCAGCCCATCAGCATACCTGTCACCAGCCCATCAGCATACCTGTCACCAGGCCATCAGTGTACCTGTGGCCATCCCATTAGTGTACCCTTCACCAGATAAAAATCTATAACAATAGGGGAAAAGGGACAGAAATAATGTATCAAAGTAGAACTACAGGCAAAACCTTTTTTTTTTCATTTTGGATAGAGTAAGGGAGAACCCCTGAGGACATCACACGTTGCTGTCGAAATGCAAAGGGTGGGACCTCCTGGACACATCATTTCCAGTTGTTGGAATGCAGGTGAAGCGCAAACCGGCACTTTTAGTTTCCAATTCAATTTCTAAACTATGAGAGGTTCCGTTACCTTTTTCCCTTGCAAAACAGGTTTGCACAGTCTCATAAGGGCACAGGAGTACCATCAAATATATGGAGAAATTCAGTTGTCCATGTATACGGGATGCTGTTGGTTAATTGAAAATATAACAGATACTCTACATACAGGAACATCTGTTTGGGATACTCTGACCCTAGGTTCACATCTATGCAGGTGGTGCCGCTGCTGATCCGCACGAAAATCCATGCAGTCGCACCACCCGCACTGGGAAACGCAACCGTACTGGGAACTGAGGCTGCGTTTTCCAAAGAAGAGCAGAGACTTCTTGCCTGAATGTCACAGGCACGGGAGCTCAATCAAATGAATGGGCTCTCGTGCCCAAGCAAAACGCGGCCCGCATGGCCGCATAGGTGTGAACCGGGGGTAACTGAATTTTGACCTTCTTTGAGAAGAGAGGTCATGGTGGGTGCGGTGTGCTTCTATTCTCCTGGGTGTCACTCTCCTTTATGTTTGGATACATTTATTGGCACTGAGCACTTCTATTAGTATTGCATACAATTGACTTTTTGTTTATTTGATGCCTCTTTTTATATTTATTTGTACTGAGCTATTTAAGTAGGATTGGATATCAGATTTTTTCGCACGATTGTTTATTTCCTATTCATAAGAGCGTGGTCCATACTTCATTTCTTTAACTGCTTCCCACCTTGCCACTGCAAGTGGTTAAGGGTCCTATTTAACTGCAGTTGTACTCAAATGTACCCTGTCCGAAATTGTGAAATTTTGTTTTTGATATTGAAAATATCAAAAATATTCATGTTCGGATACATTTATTGGCATTGAGCACTTTTATTAGTATTGCATACAATGGAAATTTTGTTTATTTGATACCTTTTTATATATTTATTTGTACTGAGCAATTTAAGTAGGATTGGATATCAGATTTTTTTTGCACAATTGTTTATTTCTTATTCATAAGACTGTGGTCCATACTTCATTTCTTTAACTGCTTCCCTCATGGCCACTGCACATAAACGGGTGGGTAGGAGCTTTCCCGTTCTGAGTGGACATTCTTGAACATCCTGTCAGAACATGTGCCTTGAGCAGCCTCAGAACCACACAGTGGTGTGATCCTGTGATGACTGTGTCTCTTCAGACAGCATATCACAGATTGGGACATGGGAGATTTGATTGGCCCTCCTGATCACACGATGGCTGTTTCCAATCATAGCCATCACTCAGTGTAAGCAGAACGTGTCTCTGTGTTAGAGCTTCTCACTGAGCTCAGTGAGAGGTCAGTGCAGGGGGGGGGGGATACTGCAGCATGTGCCAGCTCTCTGTATAGCTGATGATTTTAGTGTTCAGCTATGCAAATAACACACAGATTCCACACAGTACGCCAAGCACCATCTGTCCCTGTCCAAGTGTTACATCAACATTTGTACCAGTGTCACATCAACATCTGTGCCAGTGTCACATCAACATCTGTGCCAGTGTCACATCAACATCTGTCACAGTGTACCAGTGTCACGTCAACATCTGTGTCAGTGCACAAAACATTTGTCACAGGGTACTAGTGTTCAATCAACATCTGTCACAGTACACCAGTGTCACATCAACATCTGTACCAGTACACAAAACATCTGTCACAGTGTACTAGTGTCCAATCAACATCTGTCACAGTACACCAGTGTCACATCAACATCTGTACCAGTACACAAAACATCTGTCACAGTGTACTAGTGTCCAATCAACATCTGTCACAGTACACCAGTGTCAGATCAACATCTGTCACAGTGTACCAGTGTGACATCAATATCTGTCACAGTACACCAGTGCCACATCAACATATGTCACATTACACCAGTGTCACATCAACATCTGACACAGTGTACCAGTGTGACATCAATATCTGTCACAGTACAACAGTGTCACATCAACATCTGTCACAGTACACCCGCGTCACATCAACATCTGTCATAGTACACCAGTGTCACATCAACATCTGTCACAGTACACCAGTATCACATCAACATCTGTCACAGTACACAAGTGTCATGTCAACATCTGCCACAGTACACCAGTGTCACATCAACATCTGCAATAGTATTCCATTGCAACATCAACATCTGTCACAGTGTACAAGTGCACAAAAACATCTGTCAGTGTATCAGTGTCCCACCAATAAATAAATATAAAAATTGAAAGTGCCCCTGTCCCCCAGTGCTCGCGTGCAAAGGTGAATGCATGGTCCAGCATGCATATGTAAACGGTGAATGCTCCACACATGTGACATATCATTGTGAATATCATAGTGGGAGCAATACTTCTAGCACCAGACCTCCTCTGTAACTCTAAACTTTTAACCTGGAAAGGCTTATAAAGCGTCACCTATGGAATTTTTTAAATATCGAAGTTTGGCGCCATTTTACAAGCCTGTGCAATTTTAAACCGTGACATGTTTGGTATCTATTTACTCGGCCCAACACCATATTTTTTTATTTTACAAAAAAATGGATGTTATATTGTTTTTGTGTGCATTAAAATATATTAAAGTGTATTTTTGATTAGTGAGTAAAGTTGCGTTCAAAAGACCGCTGCGCAAATATCGTGCAACATGAAAATGAGCAAAACCTACTATTTTTTTTTCTAGGGACTCTGCTAAAAAATATATATATATAATGTTTGGAGGTCCCAGAGGACGCCATTTTTGAATAAATGCGCGTCGGGCAGGAGCTTTCTGTGACGTCACCTCATTCTGGCCGGTGGTCTGACACCGCGGGAATGTTAAATGTTTATATTGCCTTCTGCCTTTATGCACCTTATCTATGTAAGTGCAATACTTTAATAAATTCTTTGCTGGTTCATCGGGTCGCACTATGACGTTTTTCTTCTTCTGTTTTAAATCTTTCCTTGCATGATGTGGAGAGTCATCTGATGCGATGGATTCATTCAAGTGAACCTGGATGTGTTTACTCATCTCCCATTCATCTCTTTGATACGGCTAACTAGGGTGTCAGTGTGGGATCTGAACACCATCTGCTTGTTTGATCTCTTGATTGGAGATCAAAGTGCTTGGTAAGAGGTTGATTTTTTTCTTGTGTCAAGCATTTGTGGCACTTTCCATTGGAGGATTTCTTTAGCACACAGCACTGTGTTATTGGATTTTGGGACTTTCTTATTATTTAATATATGAATGTGGACTTATATTATTTCTATGAATTTATGCACATTTTTATGTAGCAGTATTCATTTGATGTATTATTGTTTATGATTATTTAGCATTATTTTTTTATATGTTTTGTATTTTCTGGTGTTCAGGAAAAAGAGTAGCAGCAGTACACTTATTGTTTCACTATTGTTTCAGAATATATTTTTTTACACATTTATTTACACACTATGGTGTCCGTTTATGATAGATGAGAGATTCAGAGGATCACAGCTATTCTCTGGTCATTCACAGTTTATGACACCCAGGAGAATATGTTCAGCCCTTCTCTGGAGATCTGTGTGCTCCCTCCAGATTCTCCTGCCCAGAGCTAGAGCATCGGAGGGACCAAAAACTAAGCAGAGATAATTTACCTCTGTTTAGTAAACTGATCTTTTACTGTAATCTCACGAGATTATAGTAAAATCAGCAGTTTTCCAGCGTTTGTAGACCATTCTCCCTTCGTTTGGAGAACTGATCTACATATGCTTCATAAACGGCATTCACAGGAGAACTGTGTTCTCTGAGAATGCCGGAGAACTGAGCAGCGATCTATTACTGCTGGTTCATAAACGGACACCTATATTGCTTGGGGTGTAGCACAGATTTATTTCCTCTTTTTTCTGTTTTACATGGGTCAAGTGATCTGGCTGATATCAGCCAGTAGTCGGCCCATGAATACCTGCCTTACGTGATGCTCTAGATCAGGGCTATCAAACTGGTGGCCCTCCAGCTGTTGCCAAACTACAAGTCCCATCAAGCCTCTTCCTTTGGGAGTCATGCGTGTAACTGTCAGTCTTGAAATGCCTCTTGGGACTTTTGGCAACAGCTGAAGGGCCGCCAGTTTGACACCCGTGTTCTAGATAAATAATCTTTTGATCTTATAATTTCCTGTGCTTTTTGCCTGTTTCACTCTTATACTGTCCCCATGTATCTCTGAGGACTACAGAACTCCTACCCTCTATGTTATGGAGAAGAGGGTAGGGGAAGGTTTCTGTAGAGTGTGGTCAAGGACAAGGATGTGTGCTGTTACTGGCAGGATCACCAAATGAAAATTAAATGAAAAAAGCTACAAAGAAGACCAATGCAGCCACCACATCTAAGGACCAGTAAAAAGCAATTTTAAATTGTATTAAGAAAAGATGTTTTATCCTAGTCCAGTAGGTGAGGGAGCTCAAGGTTTGAAGCATGTCATGACATCACGTCTAAATAGTTTTGAGATATTACATGCTACAAAGAACTATATTCAACCAAGAGCAGAACCATAAACCAAGAGACGAGTTTTGATTTTTATAGATCCGATTTTATTAAAAATGTTTAAAAATAAAAGGCAGTGATAGACATTGTATGACAATTTTCCAATCCAGCCAATTTTAGCCATACTGGGTGACCTATGTACAGATCTCACAAGGTGCGTTTCATCTCAAAGAATATTGATGATAGATGTTAGAATATCTTTCTTGACCACCATTATTTCACCCCTGATAAGCCGACACTGGAGATGTCTGAGTGTGCTTCCACCTCCCTATTCCATAATCCTCAATATGAATGATTGCACATCACGACTGTTCTTGGATACACTTTCAGGACTAGACAGGTGCAATATTTTTCATTAGGAATGGAAATTCGGACAACATTTTTCTAATTTGGAGATTAGGATGTATCTGAATTTCAGAATTACAATAGTAATGAATTTCAAGAAATCTGAAATAATTTGTAACAAAACAAATGATTCAAATCTGAAGTCGAAAATTAATTAAAAAATTAATTTGAATTCAAATTTTGAAAATGGAAACATATTGCAATAAATACAGTAAGGTATAATAGTGAAATAAAATGATGATTCCTACTTTAAATAATAGAGTAAAATAGAATAGAAAAGAAAAGAAGAGAAAAAAACAGAAGAGAATAAAACAGAATAGAATAATACAGAATGAAAACTAAAATAAAAGAATATATTAGAACACAATAGAACATAAAAAAAAGAATAAAACAGAATAGAAAAAAATAGAATAAAACTGAACAGAATATAATAGAACAGAAAAAAAATAAAAAGAATATAGCCAACTTTGGAAATTCAGATTTCAAAATTTGAATTTCTAATAGAATAGAATTAAATAGAAAGAATATAGCCGCCTTCAAAAATTCAAATTTCACAATTTGAATTTTGAATGTAATAGAAGAAAATAGAAAGAATGTAGCCATATTCGAAAATTCACAGTTCAAAATTTGAAATTCTAATAGAATAGAATTAAATAAAAAGAATATAGCCGTCTTCCAAAATTCAAATTTCACAATTTGAATTTTGAATATAATAGAATAAAATAGAAAGACTATAGAAAATTGAAAATTTCAAGTTAATTAGAAAATAATGAGTATATGAAACAAATCTGAATATATGGAAAGACAGACGGCGAAAAAAAAAAATAAATCTGACAGGGGTTATAACTCTCCCTTGCTCTATCCAAAATGAAAAAAAAAATGTTTTGCCTATAGTTCTACTTTAACGAACAAATCTAATACTAAACAAATGTTTCCACTGTGTACATTTCTGTTCAGAACAACATGCAGTTGTATTATGCTTGCAAATGCTAACCTTTTTCCTAATATCTGTGACTTAAACTTTTTTGTTATACAAAACATTTCTCAAAGCTTCCTTGATATCCTGATTCCTCAGACTCAGAGGGGGCCAGGCATGGTGGCTAAGAGTCACTCCTAAATGTAGAAGAGTCTGAGCAGCAGGGGAGTTGGGTGGAAGATAGACTGAAAGAAGGTGGGAGGGGTATCAGAGAGAGATGAGCCTACCTACAGTCTGGAGCATACAGAAGGATCTCTACTGCCCTCTTTGGAAGGACAACCTGTCAGCAGGGAAGTAGCCAGCCCAGCAGAAGGCCTGAAAGCAATTACCAACCACTAAGATACAGGACAGTTTGAGTACTTCTACACCCCACAGAAGAGAGAGGGTGGTCAGGTGTTTTACCCAACTAGTTCTCATCTGGGTGCTTCACAGTGGATCCTAGAATCCCTTGCCCAGGGATACCCTCAGGACAGCTGAGTAGATGAGGAGAGTTTAATATGGGGTCTAAGGAGGTACACCAAAGGGGACTCCTTTGTGCTCCTTAAAGATTTTTGGTCTACATTTTGTACAGTGTTTGCTAAGACATTGTCCTCAAGCTCTACAGTTCCTTGGGCATCCCATATACCCCTAGCCCCATCCAGGTTGTTAACCCTTTATAAAAACAATAAAAACAAGCTCAAGAATTGTTTTACTGAGAGAAAATGTGGAAATGAGTGTTGCATGGCTGTACAGAGCTTATGGGGACCTAATCAAATCCAGCAGCCCTCGAGGGGGTAGCACTACACTTGGATACAGTGGCAGAACAATGTGTCATGCTTGAACATGTGAACTTCCTCTAGTGGCTGTTACTGTGACCAAATTAAACCCTTTTATTATACAAAATATTTCTCAAAGCTTGCTTGATATCTTTATTCCTCAGACTATAGATGAAAGGATTTAAGAAGGGAGTGAACACAGTGTATAACAAAGCCAGGGTCTTGCTGATCATTTGTGATTGTCCTCTTTTTGGAATCATATACATGGTGATTAGAGTCCCATAAAATATAGACACCACTGTCAGATGGGAGCTACAAGTAGAAAAGGTTTTAACTCTTCCAGAAATGGAGGATATCTTAAGTATGGCTAGAGCAATGCATGTATATGAAACTACTATCACAAGGAACGGTACCACCAACACAGGAATGCTCAATACTGTGGCTTCCATTTGAATTATGGATACGTCTGAACAGGAAAGTTCCATAAGAGGATACAAATCACAAAAGAAATGGTTGACGGTGTTTAGTCCACAGAAATGTAACTGGTACATACTAAGAGTAAGTATTAATGCTACAGAGCAGCTGAACAGCCAAGATACAAGAACTAATTTAACGCAAAGCACATGGTTCATAATGGAGGCATAATGAAGAGGAGAACAGATGGCTAGATAGCGGTCATAGGACATCACTGTCAAAAGAAAACATTCAAATGTTTCCGATAAACCAAAGAAATAGTACTGGATCATGCAGCCAGAAAGAGATATGGAGGTCCCCTCATGTAGTAGAACATTTAACATGTTAGGAGAAACATCTGTGGACAACATGATGTCACTTATAGAAAGTTGGGAGAGGAAGAAGTACATTGGAGAGTGGAGACCCTTAGAGTAGGACACCAGTGCAATGATCAAGAGGTTTCCACACATCGTCACACAGTATATAATAAGGAAAAATGGGAAGAGCAATACATTTATTATTTCATGGTTTTGGAATCCCACAAAAAAGATTGTGGTGACATCACTGTTGTATATTGACTGTGTGATAGAATAAACACATAATATTACATTACATGTACAGAAATATTATTCATAGCGTCTGATATACTGTAATGATACAGTGAAGGAAATGCGTATTTGCTCCCCTGCTGATTTTGAATGTTGGCCCACTCACAAAGAAATGATCGGTCTAAACATCGAATGGTAGATGTATTGTAACACTGAGAGACAGAATAGCAACAAAAAATTAAAAAGCTGATGGACGGGGCAATGTACCATCAAATCTTGGGTGAGAACCTTCTTCTCTCAGTCAGGGCATTGAAAATGGGTCATGGATGGGTATTCCAGCATGACAATGACCCAAAACACACGACCAAGGCAACAAAGGAGTGGCTCAAGAAGAAGCACATTAACCTCCTTAGCGGTATTCCCGAGTGTAGCTCGGGGTAAAATTTCTATACCAAGAGCGGTAACCCTGAGCTACACTCGGGCTTACCATGCGGTGTTGCTCTGGGGGTCCCTGCAGCACTTACCTTGTCCTTCGCTCCCGCAATGTGTCCCCTGCAGCATCCCCGGCCATCTCCTCCGGCTGATGCCGGCCTCCGGCTTCTGTGTTCCGGTCCCTGTGACGTCGGGACATCCGGCGGGAAATTTGAAATTTTTTTAAAATGTCATTTTTGCTGTCATTGCTGTTTCAATGCATTTCACATACATTTTGTCCCTACTGCTTTGTCCGGCGCCCTGCCTGCATTTTGAATGTTCTTTCTGCCTGGAAACTTAGAAAAGTCCATGGCGTCCAAAAAGCGTCCCTTTACGTCAAAAGCGGTTTTAGACCGGCTAGAGAACAGCGATAGTAAATCAGAACCACTTGCAGAATTGAGTGATAATGATTCGTGGGGGAAATTCGTCATCAGACACTGAAAACAATTTTGCGACTTTGCTCAGCGAATTTGCCTCTGTATTTCAAATTTCAGTGTTTTTGGTTTGATTATATTATTGAATTAAATTTATTATTATTATATTATTATTTTTTATGATTATTTAATAAATTATAATTTATGATTTTATGTTTCAAATTTTATCATCCCCGGGATGTTTACTAGACTCTTGTTCGGACAGATTTCAGTGAGTTATTCCTAAAAATTACAGGCCTACAATAAAAAACTACATATTTCCATGCAAAAAAATGTACCGCTTTCAGCACAAAAAAATTGGAAAGAATCATACCGCCAAGGAGGTTAAGGTCCTGGAGTGGCCTAGCCAGTCTCCAGACCTTAATCCGATTGAAAATCTGTGGAGGGAAAGTTCGAGTTTCCAAACGTCAGCCACCAAACCTTAATGACTTGGAGAGGATCTGCCAAGAGGAGTGGGCCAAAATCCCTCCTGAGATGTGTCCGAACCTGGGGGCCAACTCCAGGAAACGTCTGACCTCTGTGATTGCCAACAAGGGATTTGCCACCAAGTACTAAGTCATGTTTTGTGAAGGGGATCAAATACTTATTTCCCTCATGAACATGCAAATCAGTCATCATTTGTTAGACATGCATTTCTGCTGAATTTGTTGTTGCTGTTCTGTCTCTCAGTGTTACAATACACCGAACATTCGATTTTTAGACCGATCATTTCTTTGTGAGGGGCGAACATTCAACATCAGCAGGGGAGCAAATACGCATTTCCTTCACTGTATATGAGGACTATAGTGAAATCTCAGACATCAAAACAAAAGAAGAAACAAAGGATTGCTTGAACTGTTTCTTTGTTAACTACATGCCGCCCAGCCACTGTAGATATATGGCGGCAGGGCGGCACTCGCAGGCAAAACCATGTTTTAAAATGTGTGTTTTGTAAACAAATAGGGGGCGCACGCGAGGCGATGTCAGTTGCCGGGTCACAGCCAGTCCTTAGCGGCTGTTTCCCGGCGATCGGCGGTAAACAGTGACAGACAGCACAGCTGCAGTAGCTGTGCTGTCTGTCACTTCTCGAGGATGAGCTGATCGAGAAAGAACAGTTTCTCTCTCTCGATCAGCCTTTTCCCGCCCAGTACACACCTTGCCCCCTAGTAAAACACTCCCCTCACTCCTATAACCCTTCCCTGCAAAATAAAGTTAACCCCTTCCTCCCTAGTGCCATTAGTACAGTGTCAGTGTTTTTTTTTTTGCACTGATCACTGTATTAGTGTTTTGGGGATGTCAGTGACCCCAAGTCAGTACCCCCCATGTCAGAATGTCCGCTGCAGTCCCGCAGTCCCGCCATAAGTCGCTGGGCGCTGCCATAAGTCCCTGATCGCCGCCATAATTCGCTGATCGCCGCCATTATTAGTATAAAAAAAAACTAAAAATCCCAGTATCTTTCCCGCCATTTGTAAACACTATAACTTTCACGTAAACCAATTAATTTACACGTATTGGGGTTTTTTGTAGCAAAGACATGTCGCAGAATACATTTTGGCAGAAATTTATGGCTAAATTTGATTTTTGCATTTTTTTTTTACTGGACATGTTTTATAGCAAAAAGTCCAAAATATTGTTTTTTTTTCCTCAAAATTGTCAGCCTTTTTTTTTTATAGCGCAAAAAATAAAAAACGCACAGGCAATCAAATACCACCAAAAGAAAGCTCAATTTGTGGGGAAAAAAAGGACATAAATTTCATTTATGTACCGTATTGCATGACCGCGAAATTGTCCGTTAAACTAGCGCAGCGCTGTATAGCAGAAAAATGGCGTAAATTGCAGTATCTATACCATAGTTTGTAGACGCTATAACTTTCACACAAAGCAATCAATATACACTTATTGGGATTTTTTTACCAAAAACATGGAGCAGAATACATTGTGGCCTAAATTTATAACCAACTTTGAGTTTACTATATATTTTTTATAGCTGAAAGTAAAAAATATTGTTTTTCTTCAAAATTTTTGGCCTTTTTTGTTTATAGCGTGAAAAATAAAAAGCGCACAGGTGATCAAATACCAACAAAAGAAAGCTCTATTTGTGTGAAAAAAAGGACATAAATTTCGTTTGGGTGCAGCATTGCATGACCGCGCAATTATCAGTTGAATTCGTGCAGCGCCGAGTAGCAAAAAGAGGCGTGGTCATTAAGGGGGGTAAATCCTCTGGAGGGGGAGGGGTTAAAGTACATCTAAAGCAAAAATGTTTTCCCTCAAACACAAGAGGAATTGAGAGGACATTTGTTGTAATTAAGGCTAGACCACTCCTGTCACTGGAACAAATGCACTCATTGGAAATGTTACCTCTATACTTGAACCAATGACAACTCAAAGTTTTTATTTTTCTTTACTGACAATCAAGATAACGATAAATCCCAGGACTTTTTTTTTAATTAACAAACTTGTCAAAAAGTGTTTGTGTTTATTTACTATTGACTTTTTGTATTAGGTGCCATTCAAGTCACCTGAAGCGAAACTCCTGAAGCTCAAAAAAGTTTTAAAGCTACTTTTGTAGCTCAATTATAGCAGTTTCATGTGTTTTTTGGTGCGTTTTATATCCCCATAGAAATACATAGAAACTTGCAAATCGGGCATTTTAACCATTAGCCGCCCGGCCAATGGCTGTTTGGCGGCTTCAGATGTGTATCTGCATTCCGGGTGCACGCCATTTGGCGTGCTCCCGCACATGCGCCGTTTGCGCTAGTGCAGAGCGGCGCAGCAGCGGGATCTGTCACGGGCCGTGCACCTCGGACACGGCCGATGACAGATCCGAGTACCGGCTCCCGTCGCTGGTACCATGTGACCTGCTGTGACCAATCACAGCAGGTCACATGACAGTTGTATACATGGGTGGCTTCATTCATGATGCCATCCATTGTATACTAGTGCCTAGCTGTGAATGGTCACAGCTAATCACATGCACATGTCATGTGATTAGCTGTGACCAAATCACAGCTAAGCACAAAAAAAAAAAAAAAAAAAAAAAAAAAGCTGAATGAATCGATTTCATTCAGGTAAATGCTTGCTTATAGCAAAGTAATTCTTTGCTATAAGCAAATTGTGTAAAAAAAAAAAAAAAAAAATACTGATCACTTCCCCACAGTAGTACAATGTTACTATGGTAACATTGTACTATTTTGGTCATAGTAAAATATGAAAAAAAATCTTAAAAAAAATAAAAAAAAATGTAATAAAAAATTAAATATAATAAAAAAATAAAAAAAAATAAAAAAAATATATATATTTTTTTTTTCATACTGTCACCAGTCAGTGTCCCTGTTCACCGCCATGCCAGTTATATGATGATGCTGTACTGCACTGGTGACAGTATGTAAAAAAAAAATAGTGAAAATAATTTTTTTCATTTTTTCATTTTCGGAAAAATTATGACAAAAAAATAGAACTTCAAAAAACTCGCCATGCCTCTTATGAAGTACGTCGGACTGTCTACTCTGCAAAAAGGGGTCATTTGGGGATATCTGTACTGTCCTGACATTTGGGGGATATCTGTACTGTTCTGACATTGGGGGGATATCTGTACCGTCCTGACATTTGGGGGGATATCTGTACTGTCCTGACATTTGGGGGATATCTGTACTGTTCTGACATTGGGGGGATATCTGTACTGTCCTGACATTTGGGGGATATCTGTACTGTCCTGACATTTGGGGGATATCTGTACTGTTCTGACATTGGGGGGATATCTGTACTGTCCTGACATTTGGGGGATATCTGTACTGTTCTGACATTTGGGGGATATCTGTCCTGTCCTGACATTTGGGGGATATCTGTACTGTCCTGACATTTGGGGGATATCTGTACTGTCCTGACATTTGGGGGATATCTGTACTGTCCTGACATTTGGGGGGATATCTGTACTGTCCTGACATTTGGGGGATATCTGTACTGTCCTGACATTTGGGGGATATCTGTACTGTCCTGACATTTGGGGGATATCTGTACTGTTCTGACATTCTTGGACCTCAAGAAATTAGATTGGCTGTCAGTACTTCAGGATTGATCAATATTCAGATCTATACCATAGTTTGTGAACTCTATAACTTTCCTACAAACTAAATAATACATCCTAATTTGGGTTATTTTCACCAAAGACATGTAGCAGAATACATCTCGGCCTAAATTTATGAAGAACAATTATTTATTTGTAAACTTTTATAACAGAAACAAAGAAAAATGTGTTTTTTTTTCAAAATTTTTGGTCTTTTTTTGTTAATTTAGCAAAAAATAAAAACCCCAGCGGTGATTAAATACCACCAAAAGAAAGCTCTAGTTGTGTGAAGAAAATTATAAAATTTTAGTTTGAGTACAGTGTTGTATGACCGCGCAATTGTCATTCAAAGTGTGAGAGTGCTGAAACCTGAAAAATGGCCTGGGCAGGAAGGTGTAAAATTGCACGGTATTGAAACGGTTAATGCTCTTTTGCGCATTTTGTTGTGCAACCAAGAGCATTTTTCTGGCATGGCAAAACATGGCAACAAATGATGTCACGGATTCAATTTTTCTCTATTGGCTAATACAAAATGCCACAACTCAAAAAGCCTGAAATACCTGAACAAATCGAGCACAAACGTTTGCAAACTCGTATAAAACTGCATGACAAAACACACAAAAAAATGCACAAGAAAAGCTACGCTCAGATGTGAATGGAGCCTAAATAAGTAAGGTTACTATATACAGAGGCCCTGGAGAATAAAAAGGTGGTTGTTGCAATTTTTTACATCGCACGGTATTTGAACAACAGGTTTGTTTGTTTTTTGTGGGGGGAGGGATATGCTCTATTGCATTTTAATGCACACCAACATAATATAATACACAATGTTTGGTAAAATATAAAAGATGATGATACGTCACGTAAATAGATGCCAGACATGGCATGCTTTAAAATATAGTGAGCTCTGGAGAGCCCGGTAAAGGTGGCACCAGTGATGGAGGGGATACCCTGCTGCCGGCAAAAGAAATCCAGTGGCTATTTAGCCTCTAGGATTACTTTTCATTGTAGAGAACCACCAGCAGTAAAAAACAATATCAGGATCATGACTGTAGCTGTAGTTTTGATCCTGGTATAACCACCTCAATACAAGGACTTATATGTACATACAGCAGTATTGCGATGGTTAAGAGGATTCCAGATTCTGGTAAGCCTTTCATCCACAGACCCTACATACAGCATTTTGAGGAACAGGCCTTAGTCCGCATCAACATGGGAACAAGCAGCTCACCAGGGGGTCCCCCTTGCAAGGTACAACCTGTGTTGAGAGACTGTGACCTGGTATGTTTAGGAAGGAAGGGTGCATGCATTTCCTTGCCATCCAGGTTGAATACTCAGGCAAGGGCCTGGTATGTAATTTGATGGGACCACATATTTTTTTTTCCTTGATTTTTTTGCATTGGGGTACCTGCTTAAATTTCCTACCAGACTGTTCTGGAATTTGAGGGGGTGAGGGGAATTCACACTGTTTTTTTTTCCTGGGGCTCCAATAAAATCCAAACCAGACCTAAAGCCATTTGCATAGGATTCTTCACAGACTTTACGCTGTGCTTAGGTCTCGCTCATATTATTTTTCCCTGCTGGTCGAATGTTCTTAGCCTATAGTGTTGGCTATTTTCTCTATTGGTAAATGTTGACTCTCATGGCTGAATGTTCTTATGGCTCTTTTTCTCTTAGGACTGAGGGGGACATTGCATTCGTCCAATGAAAGGCAACAAAAACTATTACATATTGCAACCAATATGGGTATTATTTGTGATGTTTGCACAAGTGATGAGCCAGTGATTTGTTTTTTATAAATAGACCCCTAAGTATAAATGAAAAGTGTAGGATGTTATTTTAAAATTGGAATACCCTACAATATTATTATCAAAACATATGTATAAAATGTAGGATTATTAAAAAAACCGCTTTAGCATTAAGGCAATCTCTTAAAATCAATTGTATAGCGACCTCGTCTGCTTGCAGAAGAAATTAAGATGAAAGTCCTGCAAAGGAAGAACTCTTAGATTCATCTTTCTGGCAGTCTGTAGAGTTGATTTACTAAAACTGGCGCTTTCAAAATCTGGAGCAGCTGTTCATGGTAGCCAATCAGTGTCTATCTTCAGCTTGTTCGAGCTTTGATTAAAAAAACAAACAAAAAAACAAAAAAAACAAAACTGGAAGCCGATTGGTGTCTATGCTGAGCTGCACCAGATTTCGCACTCTCGTTTTAGTAAATCAACTTCATAGGGTCATCTTTTAGGAGTAAATAGTAACAGATTAAAAATGTGTGCCACCAAATAATCTGTGCAAACCATTGTAGCGTTACAGACCAACTATAAGTCTTCACCCATTGGTATTTGGTCCCTGCCAGGATAGCTAAGTTTGCTCCTAATTGCTCTCCATGTTTCCGTGGGTATGGAGCTACCAGTATGCATCTTCACGTGTGATGGCAATGCCCCACGGTGCAACAATGTTAGTCTGACAAATTTCATATACTTACCAAACTTTTTTCAATTGCCCTCTTCCCTGACCCTCTCATGGCTCTACTCAACATACGCCCACCAGATTTGAGTTCCATAGTTCAAACTATTTCTGGAGGTGACTACTGCTGCTAAGCAAATTATTGCGAAGGCCTAGAACCCGCAATACCCACAATGGAAACTAAAAACAGGATCACTCAGTCTATCATCCATGCCAAAATTGAAGCTGTCCACCTAGGCAGATTATGTAAATATAAAAAAATTATGGCAACCCTGCGTGAATTATTTTCCCCCACCTCATTTTGATGAGTTCTTATTATCACATTATCTACACCCCTGAGTCACTAGTATACCTTGCCAACCTGAAACTCATGTGCACACCACTCCCTGGGGATTCTTTCTGTTCTTCTCCCCCCTCCTCTTGCTTCCTTACCCCTACCTTTTCCTCATCTTCCTTTTGTCTTTGGAATTATGCTAACTAATGATATGGTGTTAATGTTAGTCCAAGCAATTCCCCTTAT
Source organism: Staurois parvus (assembly GCF_062004578.1). NCBI lineage: Eukaryota > Metazoa > Chordata > Amphibia > Anura > Ranidae > Staurois > Staurois parvus. The sequence continues at coordinate 4,598,088 of NW_028318266.1, forward strand.
TGCTCCAGCTGTAGACATTTCAGTAAACAAATTTTAATGGCATCTTCCCCACCTGTAGAGGTTGTCTTTGTTTACAGCTATTGTTCACTGAAATGTGGGTCCAAAATTATGCCTCATATGCATCCCAATTTATTATGTTGCTCTTACCTCCTTGTTGTCTATCTGTTCTAATGCTGCAGGATCCATTAGACTCATTGAGATTCAAATCTTGTAGGTATACACTCACTGGCCACTTTATTAGGTACACTTTGCTGGTGCCAAGAAAAGCTCCGCCACACCATTACACCACCAGCCTGAACCGTTGATACAAGGCAGAATGGATCCACCACACCATGACACCACCACCAGCCTGAACCATTAATACAAGGCAGGATGGATCCACCACACTATGACATCACCACCACCAGCCTGAACCATTGATACAAGGTAGGATGGATCTACCACACCATGATACCTCCTCCACCAGCCTGAACCATTGATACAAGGTAGGATGGATCCATCACACCATCACATCACCACCACCAGCCTGAACCATTAATACAAGGCAGGATGGATCCACCACACCATGACATCACCACCATCAGCCTGAAGCGTTGATACAAGGCAGGATGGATCGACCACAACATGATACCTCCTCCACCAGCCTGAACCATTAATACAAGGCAGGATGGATCCACCACACCATGACACCACCACCACCAGACTGAACCGTTGATACAAGGCAGGATGGATCCATGCTTTCATGTTATTTACACCAAATTCTGACCCTACCATCTGAATGTCGCACAACCAGTCTGCTCATTCTCCTCTGACCTCTGACATCAACAAGGCATTTTTGCTCACATGAATGCTGCTCACTGGATATTTTCTCATATTCGGACCATTCTCTGTAAACCCTAGAGATGGTTGTGTGTGAAAATCCCAGTACATAGTTACATAGTTAGTCTGGCTGAAAAAAGACAAAAGTCCATCCAGTTCAATCATAGAAAAAAATAGTTATAATCCAACACCCACAGTTGATCCAGAGGAAGGCAAAAAAACCCAGCAAAGCATGATCCAATTTGCACCTGCTGGGAATAAAATTCCTTCCTGATCCCCTGAGAGACAATTGGATATTCTGTGGATCAACTTTACCTATAAATGTTATATCCAGTTATATTCTGTGTATCTAAAAGTAGTAGATCAGCAGTATTTGAAATACTCAGACCTGCCCATCTGGCACCAACAACCATGCCACATTCAAAGTCACTTAAATCCCCTTCCTTCCCTATTCTGATGCTCGGTTGATCCTTGCAAGTCGTATTTGTCACGTGGACATTATTGAGTTGCTGCCGTGTGATTGGCTGATTAGCAATTTGTGTTAACAAGCAATTGAACAGGTGCACCTAATAAAGTGGCCGGTGAATATAGTGTGTCCTGCTAAATGTGCCATAGTTCCTTCCTCTGACCACTCCATCACTGCTGAACCCTGTAATAACATAGGGGGTCAGAGAAAACCTATCTCTTCAGGGAAGCCTATCCTGCCCTCAGCTAATAATGGAATATTCTACTCTTCCTACCAGTCCATCCTCCACAGTTACTACCTTTTGTACTACTAGCCCCTCCCTCCTAGATTGTAAGCTCCCAGGATCAGGGCCCTCCTTTCCCTCTTGTATTGAACTGTATTGTTGCTGTATTTTCTCTCGTTATATTGTAAAGTGCTGAGCAAACTGTTGGCACTATATAAATCCTGTATAATAATAATATATAAATCCTGTATAATAATATATAAATCCTGTATAATAATAATATATAAATCCTGTATAATAATAATAATATATAAATCCTGTATAATAATATATAAATCCTGTATAATAATAATAAAAATCCTGTATAATAATAATAATAATAATATATAAATCCTGTATAATAATAATAATATATAAATCCTATATAATAATAATAATAATAATATATAAATCCTGTATAATAATAACAATAAAATTGAGGGCAACTGATGACCCAACAAGTGTTAAATGTAGAAGAGATTGATGGAAGCCACTGGAACAGCTGACTGAATAACTTACTGTAAATAGTATGACTTTGAATGAATGAATATGACTAGAAAAAATAGTGATTTATTGAAAAAAAAAATCTCTGTAGTTAAACTTTAACATTAGGACAAAAAGAAGAAACAGAAATTCATTATTAAAAAAAAAAGTACACTTACACTGTTTATCATCAGTCCCTGATAAAAATCCATAACTGGTTAGAATTTTACTAATATAATCCTTTTTGGAAAAAATGACAAAATTGGTTGCAGAAATATAGTTAAGAACACAAATTTCTTTGTTTTAAGTGTTAAAACAATACATAAGTAATAAAAGAAAGAAAAATTGCAGAAGAACCTTTAACATAAGCAATTCTGCCTAGTTCCGCAAGCATTTTCAGCAGTGGGTCTGTAATAGAGCTGCGGAGGAGGATAAACCCAGTTCAACATAGAAGAAATTATTTTGCAAGCCCTTATATATATATATTGCATGTGTATCTTGATCAGGGATAATTGATTCTGTAGAGGATAAACCATTTTGCTCTGCATTCATGCAACCTAATTTTGTAAAGGTATCCTGGGACCTAAGAAAAAAAAGGATATTTTTTTTGAAACGCAAATAAAAATAGATTGCTAAGGCTAGGTTCACATCTATGCAGGTTGCGTTTGAGCCGTTTCCACATTGCGTTTTGCATTTTTGCACCTGCATTTTTGCTACGTTTTAGCCACATTTTTTAATATGTTTTGCTGAGTTTTTCTTTCCTTTCTTGTTGCTAGGCAGATTTAAAAATACATCAAAAATGCATCAAAAACACGACAAAAATGCACTTTTGCTTTTCTGTAGTGTTTCCATTGAAGTCTATAGAACCAAAAACGCAAGTTTTTGCATTCAAGGAACTCCCTGATCCTTTCCAAAAAACGCAGTGGGTGAAAACGAGGAGATATGAACGTGTCCCATAGGAAATCATGTTAAATGGACTGTAGTGCATTTTGCAGAAACGTACCGGGTGAAAACATGCAGATGTGAGCGTGTCCCATAGGAAATCATGTTAAATGGACTGCAGTGCGTTTCTGCGAAATGCTGCGGAAAACGCTTAGGCGTGGACCTAGGGTTAGAACTGAAGTTTAGCTTAACCACTTCAAGACAGCCCACCCTCATTGTACTGTGGAGGGGCGGCTCCTACATTCACAGCAATGTATCTGCATATCACTGGCCTCTTCCAGACAGGCACGGACTGACAACTCATGGGGCCCCCGGGCAATAGGGGATCATGGGGTCCCTGTGTCCTTGCCCAAACTCAAAAAAGCCTATTAAAAAGGTACCAGGGGCATCTCATGGGGCCCCCTACTGACCCCAGGCCCTCGGGCAGTGCCTGAGTTTCCAAATGGTCAGTCCTCCCCTACCCCCCCCTACTGTGATTAGACACAGCGGGGTTGTACCAGCTCTCAATGATTAATGGCTGAGACCTGCTGACCTGTGTATCCAGTCACAGCCCAGAGCTCTGTGTTACTAAACACACAGGGCTCTGTACAGAGGGAACAATCTCCCTGTTTCTTCTCCCTACAAATCAGGTAGAAAGAAACATTTTTTTTTGTAAAAAACAGCACATAGTACACACATTAACACTTGTTAGGCATGCAGTTAACCCCTTGATTACTTCAAGATGTTAACCCCTTCCCAGCCAGTGTCATAAATACAGTGAGAGTGAACAGTATTAGCACTAATCACTGTATTAGAGATACATATGATGTCAGTGTCAGTTAGTCATTTCCCACCCAGTGTCAGTTAGTGCCAGACTACCCTCCTCACTATTGCTGTCGCTGATCACCTCCAAAAAATTAATAAAAAAATCTAGTATATTATTATTATACAGTATAAATAAAGCACCAATGGTTCGCTCAGTGCTGTACATTACAAAGGGGGACAGAACATGTGACAGAACAATACCAATACAATGCAAAACATGAGGGGATCGAGGGCCCTGCTCTTTCGAGCTTACAATCTAGGAGGGAGGGGATGGTGGTACAGGAGGAGATAGCTGTGGGGGATGGAGTGGGAGGAAGAGTGGAGGAGGTCGGCAAGTTATCAGGGGGTGGGGTAGGCTTCCCTGATGAGATGGGTTTTCAGGGTGCACCTAAAGGAGAGGAGAGTAGGTGATAATCTGATGGGTTGGGGCAGGGAGTTCCAGAGGATGGGTGACACCCTGGAGAAGTCCTGGAGGTGGGCATGGGAGGAGGAGACCAGGGAACTAGAGAGAAGGAGGTCTTGTGAGGAGCGGAGTGTGCGTGCTGGGCGGTACTTGGATATTAGGTCGGTGATGTAGTTCGGGGCAGTATGGTGGACAGCTTTGTACGTCAGCGTTAGGATTTTGAATTTGATCCGTTGTGCAATCGGAAGCCAGTGGAGGGATTGGCAGAGGGGGGTGGTGGAGACGGAGCGGTTGGAAAGGTGAATGAGTCTGGCAGCTGTGTTCAGGATGGACTGAAGCGGGGATAGCCAGCGGCGAGGCAGGCCAGTGAGGAGGGAGTTGCAGTAGTCGAGTCGTGATATGATGAGGGAGTGGATGAGCTGTTTAGTGGTTTCTGGGGTTAGGAACGTGCGGATTTTGGTGATGTTGCGGAGGTGGAATCTGCACGAGTTAGTTAAAGATTGGACTTGGGGCTGGAAGGATAGGTTGGAGTCCAGAATGACACCAAGTACACTGGCCTGCGGGGCGGGTTTGATGGTAGCGTTGTTCGATGTGATAGAGAAGTCAGTCAAATATATATACACCATAGTTTGTAGACACTGTAACTTTCACATAAACCATACATCAATATACACTTATTGGGATTTTTTTAAAAGACATATAGTAGAATACATTTTGACCTACAAATTTATGAATATTTATTATTATTATTATTATTAGATATGTTTTATAGCTGGAAGTAAAAAATATTTTTTTTCCAAATTTTCGGTCGTTTTTCAGTTATATAAAAAGAAATTAAAAAAAACAGTTGTGATCAAATACCTCCAAATGAAAGCTCTATTTGTGTGAAAAAAAAAAATTAAATTTAGTTTGGGCACAGCATTGCATGATTGCGTACATACTAGCTAAAGTAGTGCAGTGCTAAATAGCAAAAAGTGGCCTGGTCGTGAAGGGGGTAAAACCTTCCAGAGCTGAAGTGGTTAAAAGATCCCTACAGCTTTAGTCATGTCACTTATCTGTAATGAAGTAGGTCACACTTTGTGCAAAAAGCTCTTCCTGTCTCTGAATTTTTGATGATGCAATGGTTAACAGCTTTGGGTCTTTAGAGAGAACAGCAGTACAGGGAGCCATACAGGGACCGTGTCAGTTAGTCACTTCCCACCCAGTGTCAGTTAGTGTCAGACTGCTCTCTTCACTATTGCTGTCCTACTATAAGTCGCTGATCACCTCCAAAAAATAAATTAAAAAATCTAGAACAGCAGTACAGGGGGCCATACAGGGACATTCCCCGCCTCCATTGAGAAACGTAATACTACCTGTAACATGATCTGTGAATGGAGGAAAAGGGATCGGTCACAAGATTCACGGAATGTGTTAGTAGGAGTGTAATCAAAGAAAGAGCTTTTCTCAACGGAGGATGAGGAAGAACAGGATGTGTCCCCATTGGGTCATCTGTACTGCTGTTCTGCCTGAAGACCCAAAGCCATTAAGCATTGCAGTCCAGATAGAGGCATGGGTATCCCTATCCAGAATCTCCAGGATCCAGCTTTCAGCATAAGGGACACATTGTCCCTAAATATCCTGAAAGTGTCATTGCACTATCCCATTTGGTATGTACCGCAAAATGCTGGGTAAATAGTGCATAAAGGGTGTTGAAGTCAATTCACAAAATGAAATAAATAAATAAATACATGTGGTAAATAAGTAGTGGTCCAGCAATGTGGCATTTAAATAATGTAAAAATACAATACCCAATTTGGAGAAGTCTCTACCTTTTTGGGTCAGTTCTCTCAAAAGTAATGCATAAAAACCTAAGTATGGAAAAACAGAATCATTGGGCTTGATTAACTTGAATTATAACTAAAGGCAAAAGTTATTTTTTTATTTTTAGTTTGGACCCAGTGGAGATGGATTAGAAACAGGACTGACCATTCAAGCACTCGGGCACTGCCCAAGGGCCTGGGCTCAGTAAGGGGCCCCATGAGATGCCCCTGGTACCTTTCATTGGCTTTTTCATAGGCTTTTTTGGGTGCAGGCGAGGACACAGGGGCCCCATGATCCCCTATTGCCCGGGGGCCCCATGAGTTGTCAGTCCGCCCCTGATTAGAACTCCTGTCAAGTTGTTGTTGCTGTCTGTGTCCCCGATTAGATTAGTATCTCTGCAGCTTTATTACATCTATGATGATACCAATTTGTATCTTTTATGGCCAGTCAAACACAGTCATGCTGGGTATCCTTACCATGTAATTTCATTTTCTGTTTGTGATGCTTTATTATGACTCTGTATGATGTATCGTATTGTATGTTTTTGTGTCATCACCTTTTTTGACAATAAAATGTATACTTTAATACTTCCAGTACTTTCTAAGCCCTTAAAGTCCCGGTGTTAGGGGGTCTCTCCTTTTTTCAATTGTTGTCTTGGGAATGTTGGCTTATAATCGGGATTTTTTCCCTTCTTTTCTCTGTGTCCCCGTTAGGAGGATTCACATTCTCTATTTCTCCTGTTTATCATTATCAATGAAAGTGAGCACAAAAGAAAATCCCAGATTTTGGTTTGACACTAGACAAGTAAGAGAGGTGAAATCTTCCAATGGGGGGCAGTAGTTCTGGTGACCTGGGGGGTCCCAATGTATTCCTTTAATTTTTTAGGGATTTCTTCTCACTTATAATTTGAGTTTTGGGACCCAAATGGCCCCCCAAAAACCTGACAGGGATTATAACCCTCCCTTACTCTACCCAAACTGTGCCTATGGTTCTACTTTAACCACTTTCCCCGATGCCTATAGCAGATATACTGCTACAGGGTGGCAGGGGTGCGCAAAATCATGTATATATATATGTTATTTTGCATTTCTGGGTAGAGGGCACGTGCAAGCCATGTGAGCACCCTGCCCGTGCTGCTGTTCGTGGCCCCGGCTGTCAATCACTGGGTCCTGGCTGGTGATTACTTGCTGGCACCCGGTGATCGCCGAGCATTACAGACGGAAGGAGAGAACTGTAAGTAAACAATACAGTTCTCTCCCCTGTCAGCTCCTGCACACTGCTATGCATGGCTTTGCATGCATAGCCATGCAAAGCAGTGTGCTTACAGTGAAACACACAGACAGCACACAGCTAACCCTTTGATCGTCCCGCATGTTAATCCTTTCATGCCCAGTGCCATTAGTACAGTGTTAGTGCTTTTTATTAGCACTGATCACTATATTGGTGTCACTGAGGATGTCAGTGACACAAAGTCAGTTCCCCCCAGTGTCAGAATGCCCGCCGCAGTCCTGCAGTCCCACTATAAGTCGCTGATCGCCGCCATTACTAGTGAACATTTTTTTAAAAATCCCAGTATTTATACCGCCATTTTGTAAACAAATCAATTTACATGTATAGGGATTTTTCTAGCAAAGACATGTCGCAGAATACTTTTCGGCCTAAATTTTTTTACTGGACATGTTTAATAGCAAAAATTAAAAAATATTGTTTTTTTTTCCCAAATTGTCAGACTTTTTTTTTATAGCGCAAAAAAATAAAAATGCACAGGCAATCAAATACAACCAAAAGAAAGCTCTATTCTTTGGGGAAAAAAGGACGTAAATTTCATTTGGGTGCAGCGTAGCATGACCGCACAGTTGTCGGTTAAAGTAGCGCAAAAAATGGCCTGGTCAGGAAGGGGGGTAAATCCTCTGGAGGGCAAGTGGTTAAAGAAAATAGACTGTAATGTGCAAGTGGCTCCAGAGCTTAGTTAACAAGGCAAAGCTTCAGTTTACAAAGAATACCCAATCACATGCAAGGAAAAAGTTTAAAAAGCTGCATTTTTGCTTGCACATGATTGGATGATGGAAGACAGCAGAGCTCCTCATTTATTAATTTCTGCAACAGCTTCACTTGCAAAGTGCTCAGTCTATGTGCCTTTAGTGAACTCACCCCATTATATTTAGGAAATCCACCCCATTATATTTAATATATCCACCTCATTGTATTCAGTAAATCCGCCCCATTACATGCAGTAAATCCGCCCCATTACATGCAGTAAATACGCAACATTAAATGCAGTAAATCTACCCCATTACATGCAGTAAATCTACCCCATTACATGCAGTAAATCCACCCCATTACATGTAGTAAATCCGCCCCATTGCATGTAGTAAATCCGCCCCATTACATGCAGTAAATCCGCCCCATTACATGTAGTAAATCCGCCCCATTACATGCAGTAAATCCGCCCCATTACATGTAGTAAATCCGCCCCATTGCATGCAGTAAATCCGCCCCATTGCATGTAGTAAATCCGCCCCATTACATGCAGTAAATCCACCCCATTACATGTAGTAAATCCGCCCCATTACATGCAGTAAATCCGCCCCATTACATGTAGTAAATCCGCCCCATTGCATTCAGTAAATCCGCCCCATTACATGCAGTAAATCCGCCCCATTACATGCAGTAAATCCGCCCCATTACATGCAGTAAATCCACCCCATTGCATGCAGTAAATCCACCCCATTACATGTAGTAAATCCACCCCATTGCATGCAGTAAATCCGCCCCATTGCATGCAGTAAATCCACCCCATTGCATGCAGTAAATCCGCCCCATTACATGTAGTAAATCCACCCCATTACATTTAATAAATCCGCCCCATTACATTTAATAAATCTGCCCCATTGCATGCAGTAACTCCGCCCCATTGCATGCAGTAAATCCACCCCATTGCATGTAGTAAATCCACCTCATTACATTTAATAAATCCGTCCCATTACATGCAGTAAATCCGCCCCATTGCATGTAGTAAATCCACCCCATTGCATTTAGTAAATCTGCCCCATTACATGTAGTAAATCCGCCCCATTACATTTAATAAATCCGCCCCATTGCATGCAGTAACTCCGCCCCATTGCATGCAGTAAATCCGCCCCATTACATGCAGTAAATCCGCCCCATTACATGTAGTAAATCCGCCCCATTACATTTAATAAATCTGCCCCATTGCATGCAGTAAATCCGCCCCATTGCATGTAGTAAATCCACCCCATTGCATGTAGTAAATCCAACTCATTACATTTAATAAATCCGCCCCATTACATTCAGTAAATCCACCCCATTACATGCAGTAAATCCGCCCCAGTACATGCAGTAAATCCACCCATTACATTTAATAAATCCACCCCATTGCATGCAGTAAATCCGCCCCATTACATGCAGTAAATCCACCCATTACATTTAATAAATCCACCCCATTGCATGCAGTAAATCCGCCCCATTGCGTGCAGTAAATCCACCCCATTGCATGTAGTAAATCCACCTCATTACATTTAATAAATCCACCCCATTACATGTAGTAAATTCACCCCATTACATGTAGTAAATCCACCCCATTGCATGTAGTAAATCCACCTCATTACATTTAATAAATCCACCCCATTACATGTAGTAAATCCACCCCATTACATGAAGTAAATCCACCCCATTACATTTAATAAATCCACCCCATTACATGTAGTAAATTCACCCCATTACATGTAGTAAATCCACCCCATTACATGTAGTAAATCCGCCCCATTACATTTAGTAAATCCACCCCATTAGATGTAGTAAATCCGCCCCATTACATGTATTAAATCCACCCATTACATTTAATAAATCCACCCCATTGCGTGCAGTAAATCCACCCCATTGCATGTAGTAAATCCACCTCATTACATTTAATAAATCAACCCCATTACATGTAGTAAATCCACCCCATTACATGTAGTAAATCCGCCCCATTACATGTAGTAAATCCACCTCATTACATTTAATAAATCCACCCCATTACATGTAGTAAATCCACCCCATTAGATGTAGTAAATCCACCCCATTACATGTAGTAAATCCACCCCATTACATGTAGTAAATCCACCCCATTACATGTAGTAAATCCACCCCATTACATGTAGTAAATCCACCCCATTAGATATAGTAAATCCACCCCATTACATGTAGTAAATCCGCCCCATTACATTTAGTAAATCCGCCCCATTGCATGCAGTAAATCCACCCCATTGCATGCAGTAAATCCGCCCCATTACATGTAGTAAATCCACCCCATTACATTTAATAAATCCGCCCCATTACATTTAATAAATCTGCCCCATTGCATGCAGTAACTCCGCCCCATTGCATGCAGTAAATCCACCCCATTGCATGTAGTAAATCCACCTCATTACATTTAATAAATCCGTCCCATTACATGCAGTAAATCCGCCCCATTGCATGTAGTAAATCCACCCCATTGCATTTAGTAAATCTGCCCCATTACATGTAGTAAATCCGCCCCATTACATTTAATAAATCCGCCCCATTGCATGCAGTAACTCCGCCCCATTGCATGCAGTAAATCCGCCCCATTACATGCAGTAAATCCGCCCCATTACATGTAGTAAATCCGCCCCATTACATTTAATAAATCTGCCCCATTGCATGCAGTAAATCCGCCCCATTGCATGTAGTAAATCCACCCCATTGCATGTAGTAAATCCAACTCATTACATTTAATAAATCCGCCCCATTACATTCAGTAAATCCACCCCATTACATGCAGTAAATCCGCCCCAGTACATGCAGTAAATCCACCCATTACATTTAATAAATCCACCCCATTGCATGCAGTAAATCCACCCCATTGCATGCAGTAAATCCGCCCCATTACATGCAGTAAATCCACCCATTACATTTAATAAATCCACCCCATTGCATGCAGTAAATCCACCCCATTGCATGCAGTAAATCCGCCCCATTGCGTGCAGTAAATCCACCCCATTGCATGTAGTAAATCCACCTCATTACATTTAATAAATCCACCCCATTACATGTAGTAAATTCACCCCATTACATGTAGTAAATCCACCCCATTGCATGTAGTAAATCCACCTCATTACATTTAATAAATCCACCCCATTACATGTAGTAAATCCACCCCATTACATGAAGTAAATCCACCCCATTACATTTAATAAATCCACCCCATTACATGTAGTAAATTCACCCCATTACATGTAGTAAATCCACCCCATTACATGTAGTAAATCCGCCCCATTACATTTAGTAAATCCACCCCATTAGATGTAGTAAATCCGCCCCATTACATGTATTAAATCCACCCATTACATTTAATAAATCCACCCCATTGCGTGCAGTAAATCCACCCCATTGCATGTAGTAAATCCACCTCATTACATTTAATAAATCAACCCCATTACATGTAGTAAATCCACCCCATTACATGTAGTAAATCCGCCCCATTACATGTAGTAAATCCACCTCATTACATTTAATAAATCCACCCCATTACATGTAGTAAATCCACCCCATTAGATGTAGTAAATCCACCCCATTACATGTAGTAAATCCACCCCATTACATGTAGTAAATCCACCCCATTACATGTAGTAAATCCACCCCATTACATGTAGTAAATCCACCCCATTAGATATAGTAAATCCACCCCATTACATGTAGTAAATCCGCCCCATTACATTTAGTAAATCCACCCCATTAGATGTAGTAAATCCGCCCCATTACATGTAGTAAAATCTATTAATTTTCCTTTCATTTCGCCAGATTGTCAGTGTACAGTGTCCATGCATATCGCAGTGGTCTTAACCCTTTGTCTGAACATATGTGATATGTAATGGGGAGACATGACTTTTTCGCAATTATTTTTAGAGATATCTTTGACGCAAATATTTTCAAGACAGAAGTGGATTAGGAACAGACGAGTATTCTTACAAATGTGTGGAACTTGGTCTGTTAGGAGGAGGGTGTCATTAATTGGAAGGTTTGATAGATGGATACCAGAGTGACTCCTTCAAGACAATGGCTATTCTCCAACAAGACAAAGCAGACCTGTCCAAATATATAGCAATGACTTCACTAAATATCACACCAAAAATGACTAATTATCCACTTACCCTCCAGAGGATTTACCCCCCTTCCTGACCGGCCATTTTTTGTGATACAGCACTGCATTACTTTACCTGACAATTGAGCAGTCATGCAACCCTGAACCAAAATGAAATTTACGTCTGTTTTTTCCACAAATGGAGCTTTCTTTTGGTGGTATTTGATCACCTGCACGCTTTTTATTTTTTTGCGCTATAAACAAAAAAAGACTGAGGCTGCATTGCTTTAACTGACAATTGAGCGGTCATGCAATGTTGCACGAAAATTACATTTATGTCCTTTTTTCACAAATGGCATTTTCTTTTGGTGGTATTTGATTGCCTGTGCATTTTTTTATTTTTTGTGCTACAAACAAAAAAAACCCAACAATTTTAAAATTTTGGGGAAAAAAAGCTTGCCCCCACCAAATTCCTACCAGACCCTCGATCCAAGCACAGGCCTGGCAGGCTAGGAAAGGGAGTAGATGACCGAGCGCCCCCCCCCCCGAACCATACCAGGCCACATTCCATCAATATGGAGGCCCCTCCCCAAAGAACCTTGTTCCCATGTTGATGAGGACAAGGGCCTCTTCCCCACAACCCTGGTCTTTGGTTGCGGGGGCCTGCGGGGGGTGACTTATTGGAATCTTGAAGCCCTCTTTTAGCCCCCAGATTCCAGACCCCCCATGTGAATGAGTATGGGGTACATTGTACTGCTACTCTTTCACACACAAATTACTGTGTATTGTAAAACATTACAGTTGACAGTCTTTGACAAGTCCTGTATTAAAAAAAAAGCCCAAAAATGGTTCCATTATTGTAATCTATCGTCAATCACGGCATCCAGTGTTGTCACGATGACTCTGACTTGCCAAAATAGAAAAAAAAATGAAGCCCACAGACCCGTACATCGACTCGAACATCAAAGACATCCCTAAAAGGTAATCGGCAAAGAAAATAAGTTCATTGGTTAGAGATCATATAGTTTCTTACAACAATAAGCAAATAGGGCCCCATGGTTTTTTGCCAAAGATTAGATTATCAGCATATCCATATGTCTGGTAGAACTTGTGTAGAGCGCCCACGGCATGGCATTCAGGTTTCCCGGAATTTTTCATTGGTGCAAAAGCATGTTTCTCTTCTTCTCAGTGGTCTAGGGAGTCTGGAAAAGTTTACATTTTGCACTGGTGTGTTATACACATGTGGTGGAAGTTCTTATACAGCGCCATCAATTTATGCAGCACTTTACATATATATTGTACATTCACATCAGTCCCTAACCCTCAAGGGGTGTACAATCTAAGGTCCCTAACCCTCAAGGGGTGTACAATCTAAGGTCCCTAACCCTCAAGGGGCGTACAATCTAAGGTCCCTAACTCACATTCATACATACACATACTAGGGACAATTTAGTCAGGATCCAATTAACCTACCAGCATGTCTTTGGAGTGTTGGAGGAAACCCATACAGGCACAGGGAGAACACACAAACTCCAGGCAGGTGGTGCCATGGTCAGGATTTGAACCAATGACCCTAGTACTGCCAGACCATTTATCCACTGTGCTGCCCAGTCTTCCCTGAGCTCCCAGAGGTGGATGGTATTATAGGAGCATTGGAGGATTACATTAGTGCACATTACTGACTCTAAACTGAGCACAGTATATATGGCGTAAATGTGATTTAAAGTGGTAGAACACTATTAAAGTAACTTTGCTTTTTGGGGGGGAATCATTGATAAAGGAGGACATTATTGAACAGAATTTTTGAAGAAAGTTATATATGTGCAAAATTACATTTATTGGGCAGGAGTAGATGAACAATGAGGATGGCAGTGTACATGGAAGAGCACTAAGTTGGCACATTGTGTTCACCTTAAAGTGTTACTAAACCCACAACAGTACAATCAGTCTTTATATTCAGTAAAGCATGCTTGTTATACTCACTGTGAAACCTAAGGGGCTAATCCTCTGCATTGTGTAAAAAGACTGTTTGATCCTCTCCTTATTCCAGTGCCCCCCTCTTATCTCCTGATAAGACACATTGTGTGGAGAAACTCTGCACATGCTCAGTATGGTGTGTATTGCTAGAGGGTTTTTCTTTTCTTGGTGGCATGCATGTGATCAGTACAGGGCCAATCAGCACTGTCCAGACAGAGGCCAAGGGTTCTGCATCCTCCTAGATCAAAATCAAAACTCCTCCTGCAAGCTTTAACCAGTGCTCTGCTGGACACTGATAGAAGTCACAATACTGCTATATACTGCTGATAAGAAAAAGTAGTTAGCAGTTTATATTTACTAAAATAATTGCATTTCAGTGTTCTGTGTACTACTGTGGGAGACCAGATATAGTGAATTCAGGGTCCGGGGTTTAGTAACACTCTAATGTGAGCATAATTTTAATTGAAGTAGGGATAGTGGTATTTTCAGCATACTAATATATATAAATAAATAGAAGCCCCGAGGGGCTGGAGGACTTCATTTTCAGGTACGTCTTTCATAATGTGCTAGTACGCACATTGTTTTTATTTTTTTGTAGTTTATTACTGCTTAAATAAAATTTTATATATATATATATATATATATATATATATATATATATATATATACATACCGTATGCTGATCTGGTCAGTTAAGTAGCAGAGGGGGTTGTTAATCAGTTTCAGCTGCTTTGGTGTTAATGAACTTAAAAACAGGTGCACTAGATGGGCAACAATGAGACGATCCCCAAAACAGGAATGGTTTTATGGGTGGAGGCCACTGACATTTTTTTCCCTACTCATCTTTGCTGACTGTTTTTCACTAGTTTTGCATTTAGCTAGGGTCAGTGTCACTACTGGTAGCATGAGGCCATACCTGGACCCTACAGAGGTTGCACAGGCAGTCCAACTCCTCCAGGTAGGCACATTAATATGTACCATTGCCAGAAGGTTTACTGTGCCTCCCAGCACAGTTTCAAGAGCAGCGAGGAGGAGTCCAGGAGACAGGAAGATACTCTAGGAGAGCTATACAGGGGCATAGAAGGTCCTTAACCCATCAGCAGAACTGGCATCTGCTCCTTTGTGCAAGGAGGAACAGGATGAGCACTGCCAGAGCCTTACAAAATGACCTCCAGCACGCCACTGGTGTGAATGTCTCTGACCAAACAATCAGAAACAGACTTCATGAGGGTGGCTTGAGGGCCCGACATCCTCCATTGGGCCCTGTGCTCACTGCCTGACACCATAGAGCTTGTTTGACATTTACCATTGAACACCAGAATTGTCAGGTCCACCACTGGCACCCTGTGATTTTCACAGATGAGAGCAGGTTCACCCTGAGCACATGTGACAGATGTGAAAGGGTCTGGAGAAGCCATGGAGAATGTTATTCTGCCTGTAACATCATTCATCATGACCGTTTTGGTGGTGGGTCAGTGATGGTCTGGGGAAGCATATCCATGGAGGGACGCACAGACCTCTGCAGGCTAGACAATGGCACTCTGTCAGTTATTGGGATGAAATCCTTGGACCCATTGTCAGACCCTATGCTGGTGCAGTGGGTCCTGGGTTCCTCCTGATGCACAACAATGCCCAGCCTCATGTGGCGAGAATATGCAGGCAGTTCCTGGAGGATGAAGGAATTGATACCATTGAATGGTCCCCATGCTCGCCTGACCTAAATCTGATAGAACACCTCTGGGATATCATGTTTCAGTCCATGCCGCCAGTTAGCACCTCAGACTGTCCAGGAGCTCAGTGATGCCCTTTTACAGATCTGGGAGGAGATACCCCAGGACACCATTCGTCGTCTCATTAGGAGCATGCCCTGATGTTGTCAGGCATGCATACAAGCACGTGAAGGCCATACAAATTTGAATTGAGGACCATTCTGAGTTGCTGCAATGACATTTCTGCAAAATGGACTAGCCTGCTGCATCATTTTTTCACTTTGATTTTTGAGGTGTCTTTGAATTCAGTCCTCTGTAGGTCGATAATTTTAATTTCCATCAAACGATGGGGCATTCTTACGTTCCTAACACATTACCCAGTCCAAATCAGTATAAATATCCAGAATGATATTTTCCTCATTGAGACCTGATATTTTCAGGTATTCCTGAGTATTCCTTTAATTTTTTTGAGCAGTATATATATATATATATATATATATATATATATAATATGTTTTTGTTCCTTTTGTCATGTAGATGAGTGGAGGACATAATGAAGACAGTAAGTAGAGAAAACAAGACAAGACACATTTTCATGTCTGTTACCACAAGCTTTATTATATCCAGATATGACCAAGTCTGATATTACACGCTCTATTAAACCCAGATACAACAAGGGTGTTTGCATCTGGTAAGAATCCTAGGAAAAAAACATTATTTTCTGTTTGCATATTGGAACCATTTTCTTTTGGATGAGACTTTGAATAGACACTTAAAAGTCTTAATATCACTGGTTTTGAGTTTCTAAGTCAATAGGTACAATTCTGGTGGGTGGAGGAAGTTTATCAATGCCAAGGTGAAGTGACACTAGGGAAGGATAAGGTATTATTGTAGAGGAAGGGTGGAGGCTATATAGAATATTTTGTTCCAGTAGGATCGAAGAGATTTACATTGCCATAATACATGGTCAAGAGATCCACTTTCGACACACTGTCATACTTGAAGTGTTTTATAACCATACTTAAAAAGGCAACATATTGATATATAGATGAGGAGAGTTTAATCTGGGGTCTAAGGAGGTACACCAAAGGGGACTCCTTTGTGCACCTTAAAGATTTTTGGTCCACATTTTGTACAGTGTTTGCTAAGACATTGTCCTCAAGCTCTACAGTTCCTTGGGCATCCCATATACCCCTAGCCCCATCCAGGTTGTTAACCCTTTATAAAAACATAAACATGCTCAAGAACTGTTTTACTGAGAGAAAATGTGGAAATGAGTGTTGCCTGGCTGTACAGAGCTTATGGGGACCTAATCAAATCCAGCAGCCCTCGAGGGGGTAGCACTACACTTGGATACAGTGGCAGAACAATGTGTCATGCTTGAACACGTGAACCTCCTCTAGTGGTTGTTACTGTGACCAAATTAAACCCTTTTATTATACAAAACATTTCTCAAAGCTTGCTTGATATCTTTATTCCTCAGACTATAGATGAAAGGATTTAGGAAGGGAGTAAATACAGTGTATAATAAAGCTAGGGTCTTGCTGATAATTTGTGATTGTCCTCTTTTTGGAATCATATACATGGTGATTAGAGTCCCATAAAATATAGACACCACTGTCAGATGGGAACTGCAAGTAGAAAAGGTTTTCACTCTTCCCGAAGAGGAGGATATCTTTAATATGGCTAAAACAATGCATGTATATGAAACTACTATTACAATGAATGGTGCCACCAACACAGGAATGCTCAAAACCGTGACCTCCATTTGAATTATGGATATATCTGAACAAGAAAGTTCTACCAGAGGATCATAATCACAAAGGAAATGGTCGATCGTGTTTGGCCCACAAAATTGTAGTTGGCACATACTAAGAGTTAGCATTAGAGCTACAGAACAGCTGAACAGCCAAGATACAATAACTAATTTAATACAAAGCACATGGTTCATAATGGAGGCATAATGAAGAGGAGAACAGATGGCTAGATAGCGGTCGTAGGACATCACCATTAGAAGGAAACATTCAGATGCTTCTGAGAAGCCAAAGAAATAATACTGAATCATGCAGCCAGAAAGAGATATGGAGGTTCCCTCATGTAGTACAATGCTTAACATGTTAGGGGAAATGTCTGTGGACAAAATTATGTCACTTATAGAAAGTTGGGAGAGGAAGAAGTACATTGGAGAGTGGAGGACCTTACTGTAGGACACCAGTGCAATGATCAAGAGGTTTCCACATATTGTCACACAGTATATAATAAGGAAAAATGGGAAGAGCAAAAGACTTACTATTTCATGGTTCTGGAATCCCAGAAAAAAGATTCTGGTGACTTCTCTGTTATATGTTGACTGTGTGCAATGAGAAAGCAAACAAATAATATAAGATAACATGACAATATATTTTACTCATGCAATTTCACATATTGCAAAAATATATGAGTACTACTGGGAAATCTCAGACAACAAAACAAAAAAGAGACAACAGAGGGATGTTTGAACATCTAAAGCCCAAACTTGTTTTGCTCCTACTGACAAAACAGACATTAAGAGTAAGTATGTCAAAAGTAAGAATAATGTTTTCTTAGTTGCCACTGGAACAAGTGTACCCATGGGAAAATTCCCCCCATATAAGGTACTTATTCAAATGATGTCAACATTTTTATTTTTCTTTACCTTTATCCAGGACTTTTGTTTCTCAGACAAGAAAAGTAGGGACCCTTGTCCCCCTACCCATCTCCAGGCACTGTCCTTTGATTCCACTCCCCACCTACCTCTGACCAACCTTCCTTTTAGAGAACACAGAACAAAGTATCAGTTTGTGGTGCTAAGTAAGTTGTGTAATGATAACAAGAAAAGCAGGAAAATAGATCCCTGCAGCCAGCAACAGTAGACCCTTACCAGCAACAGTAGATCTCCCAACAGCCAGCATCAATAGAACCTTCAGCAGCCAGCAAAAGTAGATCCCTTCCTCAAGTTGATCCCTCCAAGCAACAATTGACCCCAAACAGCAATAGATCCCCGACCAGCAACAATAGTCGGGGATCTATTGCTGTTTGGGGTCTCTCTCTCCCTCTCCCTCCCTCTCTCTCTCCCTCTCCCTCCCTCTCTATCCCCCCCTCCCTCTATCCCCCCCTCTCTCCCTCCCTCTCTCTCCCTCCCTCTATCCCCCTCCCTCTATCCCCCTCCCTCCCTCCCTCTCTCTCTCTCCCTCCCTCCCTCTATCCCCTCCCTCTATCCCCCTCTCTCCCTCCCTCTCCCCTTTTTTAGATTGTGCTTGTGTGGCACCCAATTTTAGTGTTGCTTAGGGCAACTTACACCACTGATTAGTACAGTAATGTGAACTCTTTCACCCTTTTTGGGTGTTGTGTGTACCTTGCTAAGCTCTAGGAGCCCATAATTATTGTGTTAGTATTTTGATTTTTTGTACAGTGCTTGAAAACCAGTAAAATATTGAAAATATATATAATATAAAGAATATAATAAATAATATAAGAACAGCTCTCATACTCACTTCTCTGGTGGCCTGTGTTTCTTAGCTTATTTCCATTACAGTGCACAGACTTCATCAGACTCATTGGGTTTCAAAACATATAGATATGTGGGATAGTGTGTCCCAGGGGCGGACTGACAACTCATGGGGCCCCCGGGCAATAGTGGATCATGGGGCCCCTGTGACCTTGCCCAAACTCAAAATAACCTATGAAAAAGGTACCAGGGGCATCTCATGGGGCCCCCTATTGACCCTGGGCCCTCAATAGGGGATCCTGTGGCCCCGTGTCCTTGCCCAAACTCAAAAAAGTCTATAAAAAAGGTACCAGGGGCATCTCATGGGGCCCCCTACTGACCCCCGGCCCTCGGGCAGTGCCCGAGTTTCCAAATGGTCAGTCCGCCCCTGGTGTGTCCCATTCCATGCACCAACATTCTTTCCTCTGAGTACTGCATCACTGCTGAGTCCTCTAGTGACATAGGGGGTCAGAGAATGGAATGTCAATGTGCAGAGGGGGCAACTGACACTTCCAGAATTGTTAAATGCAATTGATGGAGGTCACTAAAACAGCAGACTGAATCATTTACTGTAAGTAGTACAATTTTTAAACAACACTGGATTTAAACATTAATGTTATGACAAAAGAAAGAAATAGAAATATATCTAAAAACATTTAATCAAAAGTACACTTACACTGTTTGTCAATGATCCCTGATAAAAATCCATAAGTGGTTAAAATTTTACAGGAACATATGGTAAACCACCATAATTCTTTAATTTTTTTTTTCCCAATTGCAGTAATGATTGTAGAAATTGATATAAAAACACACAATTTCAATTGTATGAAATGTTAAAATGATGCATAAATAAGAGAAAGAAAAATTTGCTGAAGAAAGAGCCTTATCATGTAAGACTTTCAGCTTATTTCCACAATCATTTCCAGCGATGGGTCTGTAAGAGAGAAACATATAAGGACAAGCTCAGGTTAGACAATATTTAGCAAGCACTTATATTTATATGTACGTGCATATCTTGAAAAATGATAATTAATTCTGTTGAGGATAGAGCAATCCGCTCTGTGTTCATGCATCTAAATATGAAATGGTATCAATTCTCCTGAGACCTGAGAAAAAAATGGAAAAATATTTTCAACAAAAAAAAAGATGTTACAAAGGTTTGAATAAATCTCTTAATTTTTGGGAAAGCATACAGTACATATCGGATTATATTTATAAGGGTTAGGTGTTCTCCACACTGGCTATGGTAAACATGATATTTGTGCTTCTAATGTGCTTTTTCTTCCAGACGATCAAGTCAAATGAACCACATACCGCCCGTCCACAGTAGTTTTACTGAAAATAGGCAGCAGCAGGCAAAGTAACTGTACGTCATCTGGCACATGCTGCTCCTATGACTGACATGTCCACTGGATCATGGATACCAGTACCTGGCCACTTCAAGAGGTCGGGGTATCATGTGATCGCTATGCGATCACAATGTAGATGTCAGGCATCATCGCGGCGCTGGTCCTGGCGCAGGCGCAGTGCAGGGCCGCGGGCACTAGGTCTGGGCCGGCCGCGGCATCCGAACTCGCGCATGCGCATTAGAGGCCGCGGGCGCGCGCCTGGCACCAATGACAGCGCAGGGCGCGATATTTAAACAGCCCTGAACTGTCATTGAGTGCCATCTGGTCTTTTCTGCATTCCTGTTACCTGTGAACCTGTATCCCGATTGTTGCTGACCCAGATTGTCCTTGACCACGCTGTATTCTCCTACTCTGACCCTTGGCTTGCCTGACCTCTCTCCTGGATGCCCCCTATTGGATCTGATCTTCTGTTGCTGACCTGGCGTGTGACCCGACTATTCTCTGCCCGCTGCTTTGTACCGCACCGTCCCCACGGCTACCGACCCGGCTTGTCTGACCTCGCACCTGCTCAGCCATCCATTCCATGGGGGTCACCCGACCTCCTCATATCAGGCTCTCCCCTGTGCGAGCCCCTGGCGAACACCCCTACCACTGGTGGGTGTACTCAGTAGTCACGACCTGGTCTCAGAGCGCTCCAAGTCCATCCCCACCATCAGGGGCCCTGGTGAACAAGTGCTCTGGGGCTTAGATTCCGTACTCTGGGGGCACCTGACCAGTGGAGTGCTAGTGGTACCGCCAGGCGGTAAGTTACAGTAGACACAACTGTTTCATTCATAACAGCTGTGCTTACTATTGTGATGTTGTGATTGGCCCAAAGCTATCACATGGTACCTGGGCCAATCATAGCACCATGAGCCATGTGATAGCTGTGGGACAATCACAGCATCACAATAGCAATCACAGCTGTTATGAATGAAACTTATTCATGACAGTTCAAAACATTGATATTGCAGTGATCATCACCTTATCAGTAATAAAAGTGTAAAAAAAACAAAATCCCTGATCACCCCCCAGAATAGTAACATGTCACTGTGGTGCCAATGAACTACTTTGATGACAGGTTGTAAAAAAAAAAATTATAAAAAAAAGAAAAAATGCTTTATTGAAAAAAACAAATGCAGAACATTGATGGTACTGTACATGTTACAGTGCACAAGAGGTAAAAGCATAACAAACAATAGACATGCATGGAAAATAACCATATTAACCCCTTCCTGCCGACGCCTCCCGGCCCTTTAAGAGATTCAGACGCCGGGAGGCGGGGCGGTTGGGGCGTGGTTTAGGAATCATGTGACCGCCGTGATGACGCTTCACGGCGGTCACATGATCGGGAAAGGTGCCGATCGAAAGAGCGGACCGGGACCTTTCCGTGAGTACCACACATGTGTGCTGGGAGCGTGCAGGGTGCGCGCTCTCAGCACATATGTATTTAGTTACATGGACGCAAATGTGCGGCCACTCAGTGTCTAGGCCCAGACGCCGGGAGGTCGCACACAAATGTGCGCAAAGGGGTTAAGCTTATAGGTTATCATGACAATGTTCATAACCCACATGGAAGAAAAATATATTTGAAATATATTTTAAAAATATCCTTCCCAAATATATTGCCATATATTTGAAACGCTACAATTTTGGCCATATATATATATATATATATATATATACTGCATGTTAAAATGCATTTTTATTACAAAATATATGAAAAAGACTTTTAACAATACATTTCAAATAAATATTTTTTAAATATATTTTTCAAATTTTTTTTAACAGATAAAAAAGTCATTTTAACATATATTTTTACATATATTTATAAATGCATTCCAAAAATGTAGATTTGTATTTTTAAAGACATACAGTATATTTGCAATGTAATTTTAATAATATTTTTCATATATTTTGTAATAAAAATGCATTTCAACAGGTAGTATATATATATTTATTTATTGAAATATATTGAATAATTTTAGCATTTCAAATATATGTCAATATATTTGGGAAGAATATTACCAATATATTTTTCTTCCATATGGATATGCTCACATGGTTGTGCACTACATAGGGTTGAAAAAGATTTAAAGTTCTGTATCCTCCAGATGGCCAATCATTGAGCTCACATGCAAGGCAGAGTGCCGCACTTAATATCATAAAACGGAAGAAGAAAGTGAAAAGGGGTGAGAAGAAGTATCTAAAGATGAGGAGAAAAATAAAAAATATACACCATCCCTGAAACAAAACAGGGGGGGTGTTGGGAGAAGAGGAGAAAAAAAAGGGGATAAGAGATGGACCAAGGGTGTAGGGGATGTATCTGCGCCCATTCTCCCACCACCAACCTCTACTAAAGCAGGGACTTCCCAGGTCACAAAGTCTTGGTGACGTCCAATGAGACAGTGAGCAGGTGTTTTTCTGTACTTGTAACTTAATTAAAGTGGTTTCAAAGGCAGAAGTTTTTTTTTTACCTTTATGAATTCTATGCATGAAGGTGAAAAATCTTTGGGGTGCAACTCCCCTCTCAGCTCCCCTTATACGTACCTGAACCCTATCTCGATCCAGTGATGCAAATGAGAGCCAGGTCTCTCGCGGGTCTCTCACTCCTCACTGGCGCTCGGCGGTGGTTAATGTTCATGTATTGCAGGTGTACACTGATATTTTTTTTTTGTGCAGACAAACATTTATTGTGTTAATTAATGTTAATGGAAATAAATAATATCAGCACAGTCTTCATCGCTGGATTTCAGAATCTCCAAAGCTACAGGTACTCACTCTTCTGCCTGTTAGTCTTTACATTTTGTGCATCAATATGTGGGAATACATTAATTATCATGCTGGTGTCCTACATCAAGAACCTGAAATCTCCCATGTACTTATTCCTTTCCCAACTATCCAAATCTGACATCTTGCTGAGTATTGACAATGTACCAGTCACTCGTGATGCTGTCTTAAAGGAAGGAGGAACCAGGTATTTGGTGGGATGTATCCTTCAGTGCGCATTGTTTGTTACATAGGCACATAGTTATTCTGGTTGAAAAATGAGACAAGTCAATCAAACAATAAAATGGGAAAAAAATATACAATCCTATATGCACAATTATTTACCCACAGTTGATCCAAGGGAAGGTAAAAAAAACACCAATAAAGCATGATCCAATTTTGTCCAACAAGGAAAAAAAATCCTTCCTGATCCCCCAAGAGGATATCCCCTTATGTATTATACATAGAGATCATATCCCCCTTATGTATTATACATGGAGATCATATCCCCCCTTATGTATTGTACATGGAGATCATATCCCCCCTTATGTATTATACATGGAGATCATATCCCCCTTATGTATTATAGATGGTGATCATATCCCCCCCTTATGTATTATACATGGTGATCATATCCCCCCTTATGTATTATACATGGAGATCATATCCCCCCTTATGTATTATACATGGAAATCATATCCCCCTTATGTATTATACATGGTGATCATATCCCCCCTTATGTATTATAAATGGAGATCATATCCCCCCCTTATGTATTATACATGGAGATCATATCCCCCCTTATGTATTATACATGGAGATCATATCCCCCCTTATGTATTATACATGGAGTTCATATCCCCCCTATGTATTATATATGGAGCTCATATCCCCCCTTATACATCATACATGAAGTTCATATTCCCCCCCTTTTGTATTATATATGGTGATCATATCCCCCTTTATGTAATATACATGGAGATCATATCCCCCTTATGTATTATACATGGAGATCATATCCCCCCTTACGTATTATACATGGTAATCATATCCCCCCTTATGTATTATACATGGAGATCATATCCCCCCTTATGTATTATACATGGAGATCATATCCCCCCTTATGTATTATACATGGAGTTCATATCCCCTCTTATCTATTATACATGGAGATCAAATCCCCCCTTATGTATTATACATGGATATCATATCCCCCCTTATGTATTATACATGGAAATTATATCCCCCTATGTATTATACATGGTGATCATATCCCCCCTTATGTATTATACATGGAGATCATATCCCCCTTATGTATTATACATGGAGATCATATCCCTCCTTATGTATTATACATGAAGATCATATCCCCCCTTATGTATTATACATGGAGATCATATCCCCCCTTATGTATTATACATGGAGATCAAATCCCCCCTTAAGTATTATACATGGAGATCATATCCCCCCTTATGTATTATACATGGAGATTATATCCCCCTTATGTATTATAAATGGAGATCATATCCCCCTTATGTATTATACATGGAGATCATATCCCCCTTATGTATTATACATGGAGATCATATCCCCCCCTTATGTATTATACATGGCGATCATATCCCCCCTTATGTATTATACATGGAGCTCATATCCCCCCTTATGTATTATACATGGAGATCATATCCCCCCTTATGTATTATACATGGAGATCATATCCCCCCTTATGTATTATACATGGAGATCATATCCCCCCCTTATGTATTATACATATGATCATATCCCCCCCTTATGTATTATACATGGTGATCATACCCCCCCCCTTATGTATTATACATGGAGATCATATCCCCCTTATGTATTATACATGGAGATCATACCCTCCCTTATGTATTATACATGGAGATCATATCCCCCCTTATGTATTATACATGGAGATCATATCCCCCTTATGTATTATACATGGAGATCATATCCCCCCTTATGTATTATACATGGTGATCATATCCCCCCTATGTATTATACATGGAGATCATATCCTCCCCTTATGTATTATACATGGTGATCATATCCTCCCCTTATGTATTATAAATGGTGATCATATCCCCCCCTTATGTATTATACATGGTGATCATATCCCCCCCCTTATGTAGTATACATGGATATCATATCCCCCCTTATGTATTATACATGGAGATCATATCCCCCCTATGTATTATACATGGAGATCATATCCCCCTTATGTATTAAACATGGTGATCATATCCCCCCTTATGTATTATACATGGCGATCATATCCCCCCTTATGTATTATACATGGAGCTCATATCCCCCCTTATGTATTATACATGGAGATCATATCCCCCCTTATGTATTATACATGGAGATCATATCCCCCCTTATGTATTATACATGGAGATCATATCCCCCCCTTATGTATTATACATATGATCATATCCCCCCCTTATGTATTATACATGGTGATCATACCCCCCCCTTATGTATTATACATGGAGATCATATCCCCCTTATGTATTATACATGGAGATCATATCCCCCCTTATGTATTATACATGGAGATCATATCCCCCCCTTATGTATTATACATATGATCATATCCCCCCCTTATGTATTATACATGGTGATCATACCCCCCCTTATGTATTATACATGGAGATCATATCCCCCTTATGTATTATACATGGTGATCATATCCCCCCCCTTATGTAGTATACATGGATATCATATCCCCCCTTATGTATTATACATGGAGATCATATCCCCCCTATGTATTATACATGGAGATCATATCCCCCTTATGTATTAAACATGGTGATCATATCCCCCCTTATGTATTATACATGGAGATCATCTCCCCCTTATGTATTATACCTGGAGATCATATCCCCCCTTATGTATTATACATGGTGATCATACCCCCCCCTATGTATTATACATGGAGATCATATCCCCCTTATGTATTATACATGGAGATCATATCCCCCCTTATGTATTATACATGGAGATCATATCCCCCCCCCTATGTATTATACATGGATATCATATCCCCCCTATGTATTATACATGGATATCATATCCCCCCTTATGTATTATACATGGTGATCATATCCCCCTTATGTATTATACATGGAGATCATCTCCCCCCTTATGAATTATACCTGGAGATCATATCCCCCTTATGTATTATACATGGAGTTCATATCCCCCTATGTATTATAAATGGAGCTCATATCCCCCCTTATGCATCATACATGAAGTTCATATTCCCCCCCTTTTGTATTATATATGGTGATCATATCCCCCTTTATGTATTATACATGGAGACCATATCCCCCCTTATGTATTATACATGGAGACCATATCCCCCCTTATGCATCATACATGAAGTTCATATTCCCCCCCTTTTGTATTATACAGTTGTGACCAAAATTATTCAACCCCCAATGCTGTAAAGGGGTTTAGGGACTATAGTGTACATTTGGAATTGTATTCAGAATCAAATCCTACAAGGACGTTGTAACTACCCAAATGCAACTAAAATGACATCAATTGTTTATGTAATACAGTAGTAAATGGTTCTTATGTGGTTTCTTCATTGCCACAATTATTCAACCCCTTAAAGACTACCACTCTGAAGAACAGAGGTTCATACAGGTGCTTTCCATCAGGTATTGAAAACACCTGTGGATGTCACCGAGCAGCAATCAAGCATAATAAGCACCAATTAGGCAGCTTTAAAATGACTGTGATACTCAGCTCCTTCTAGACATTTACTGGTGTGGTTACAAACATGGTGAAGGCAAGAGAATGGTCCAGGAAGACAAGAGAAGAGGTGATTTCTCTTCACAGGAAGGGCAATGGCTATAAGAAGATTGCAAAGATGTTAAACATACCAAGAGACACCTTAGGAAGCATCATTCGCAAATTCAAGGCAAAGGGCACTGTTGAAACGCTACCTGGTCGTGGCAGAAAGAAGATGCTGACTTCGACTGCTGTGCGCTACCTGAAGCGTAGAGTGGAGAGAAGTCCCCGTGTGACTGCTGAGGAACTGAGAAAAGATTTGTCAGATGTGGGTACAGAAGTTTCAGCCCAGACAATAAGACGCACACTGCGTAATGAAGGCCTCCGTGCCAGAACTCCCAGGCGTACCCCCTTGCTGTCTCCAAAGAATAAGAAGAGTATGCCAAAAGCCATGTGGACAAACCACAAAAGTTGTGGGATAGTGTTCTGTGGACTGATGAAACAAAATTAGAACTGTTTGGGCCCATGGATCAACGCTATGTTTGGAGGAGGAAGAACAAGGCCTTTGATGAAAAGAACACCTTGCCTACTGTGAAGCATGGTGGAGGGTCAATCATGCTTTGGGGCTGTTTTGCTTCTGCAGGTACAGGGAAGCTTCAGCGTGTGCAAGGTACCAT
The DNA here is from genome assembly GCF_062004578.1 of Staurois parvus. NCBI lineage: Eukaryota > Metazoa > Chordata > Amphibia > Anura > Ranidae > Staurois > Staurois parvus. Next base: position 4,625,963 of record NW_028318266.1, read on the forward strand.
GAATTCTCTTCAGTACCAGGAGATATTGGATGGAAACGTGATGCAGTCCGTCACACACCTGAGGCTTGGGAGACGTTGGACCTTTCAACAGGACAATGATCCCAAGCATACCTCCAAGTCCACTAGAGCATGGTTGCAGAGGAAAGGCTGGAACATTTTGGAGTGGCCATCGCAGTCACCAGACTTAAATCCGATTGAGAACCTCTGGTGGGACTTAAAGAAAGCAGTTGCAGTGCGCAAGCCTAAGAATGTGACTGAACTGGAGGCCTTTGCCCATGAAGAATGGGCGAAGATACCCGTAGATCGCTGCAAGACACTTGTGTCAAGCTATGCTTCACGTTTAAAAGCTGTTATAACTGTAAAAGGATGCTGTACTAAGTACTAAGATTGAATGTCACTTGGGGGTTGAATAAAACTGATAATGCTGTGAGCACAGAAAAGACATTTGTGGTTATTTCATTATAACTGTTATGTTATATTTGTCTGACCTACAAGTGCCTCTTTAATGTAAATGTAAGCAAGATGACTGAATGATCAAAAGCAATGTCAAACTGGCCAAAACACTCAATTTCAGTGGGGGTTGAATAATTTTGGTCACAACTGTACATGGAGATCATATCCCCCTTATGTATTATACATGGAGACCATATCCCCCCTTACGTATTATACATGGTAATCATATCCCCCCTTATTATACAAGGAGATCATATCCCCCCTTATGTATTATACATGGAGATCATATCCCCCCTTATGTATTATACATGGAGATCATATCCCCCCTTATGTATTATACATGGTGATCATATCCCCCTTATGTATTATACATGGAGATCATATCCCCCTTATGTATTATACATGGAGATCATATCCTCCCCTTATGTATTATACATGGAGATCATATCCCCCCTTATGTATTATACATGGTGATCATATCCCCCTTATGTATTATACATGGAGATCATATCCCCACTTATGTATTATACATGGAGATCATATCCCCCTATGTATTATACATGGAGATCATATCCCCCCTTATGCATCATACATGAAGTTCATATTCCCCCCCTTTTGTATTATATATGGTGATCATATCCCCCTTTATGTATTATACATGGAGATCATATCCCCCTTATGTATTATACATGGAGATCATATCCCCCCTTACGTATTATACATGGTAATCATATCCCCCCTTATTATACAAGGAGATCATATCCCCCCTTATGTATTATACATGGAGATCATATCCCCCCTTATGTATTATACATGGAGATCATATCCCCCCTTATGTATTATACATGGAGATCATATCCTCCCCTTATGTATTATACATGGAGATCATATCCCCCTTTATGTATTATACATGGAGATCATATCCTCCCCTTATGTATTATACATGGAGATCATATCCCCCCTTATGTATTATACATGGTGATCATATCCCCCTTATGTATTATACATGGAGATCATATCCCCACTTATGTATTATACATGGAGATCATATCCCCCTATGTATTATACATGGAGATCATATCCCCCTTATGTATTATACATGGAGATCATATCCCCCCTTATGTATTATACATGGAGATCATATCCCCCTTATGTATTATACATGGAGATCATATCCCCTCTTATGTATTATACATGGAGATCATATCCCCCCTTATGTATTATACATGGAGATCATATCCCCCCTTATGTATTATACATGGAGATCATATCCCCCCTTATGTATTATACATGGTGATCATATCCCCCCTTATGTATTATACATGGTGATTATATCCCCCTTATGTATTATACATGGAGATCATATCCCCCCTTATGTATTATACATGGAGATCATATCCCCCCTTATGTATTATACATGGAAATCATATCCCCCTTATGTATTATACATGGAAATCATATCCCCTCTTATGTATTATACATGGAGATCATATCCCCCCTTATGTATTATACATGGAGATCATATCCCCCCTTATGTATTATACATGGAGATCATATCCCCCTTATGTATTATACATGGAGATCATATCCCCCTTATGTATTATACATGGAGATCATATCCCCTCTTATGTATTATACATGGAGATCATATCCCCCCTTATGTATTATACATGGAGACCATATCCCCCCTTATGTATTATACATGGAGATCATATCCCCCTTATGTATTATACATGGTGATCATATCCCCCCTTATGTATTATACATGGTGATTATATCCCCCTTATGTATTATACATGGAGATCATATCCCCCCTTATGTATTATACATGGAGATCATATCCCCCCTTATGTATTATACATGGAGATCATATCCCCCCTTATGTATTATACATGGAGTTCATATCCCCCCTATGTATTATATATGGAGCTCATATCCCCCCTTATACATCATACATGAAGTTCATATTCCCCCCCTTTTGTATTATATATGGTGATCATATCCCCCTTTATGTATTAAACATGGAGATCATATCCCCCTTATGTATTATACATGGAGATCATATCCCCCCTTACGTATTATACATGGTAATCATATCTCCCCTTATTATACATGGAGATCATATCCCCCTTATGTATTATACATGGAGTTCATATCCCCTCTTATGTATTATACATGGAGATCAAATCCCCCCTTATGTATTATACATGGATATCATATCCCCCCTTATGTATTATACATGGAGATTATATCCCCCTATGTATTATACATGGTGATCATATCCCCCCTTATGTATTATACATGGAGATCATATCCCCCTTATGTATTATACATGGAGATCAAATCCCCCTTATGTATTATACATGAAGATCATATCCCCCCTTATGTATTATACATGGAGATCATATCCCCCCTTATGTATTATACATGGTGATCATATCCCCCCTTATGTATTATACATGGAGATCAAATCCCCCCTTATGTATTATACATGGAGATCATATCCCCCCCTTATGTATTATACATGGAGATCATATCCCCCCTTATGTATTATACATGGAGATCAAATCCCCCCTTATGTATTATACATGGAGATCATATCCCCCCTTATGTATTATACATGGAGATTATATCCCCCTATGTATTATAAATGGAGATCATATCCCCCTTATGTATTATACATGGAGATCATATCCTCCCTTTATGTATTATACATGGAGATCATATCCCCCCTTATGTATTATACATGGAGATCATATCCCCCCCTTATGTATTATACATGGCGATCATATCCCCCCTTATGTATTATACATGGAGATCATATCCCCCCTTATGTATTATACATGGAGATTATATCCCCCTATGTATTATACATGGAGATCATATCCCCCCTTATGTATTATACATGGAGATCATCTCCCCCCTTATGTATTATACCTGGAGATCATATCCCCCCTTATGTATTATACATGGTGATCATACCCCCCCTATGTATTATACATGGAGATCATATCCCCCTTATGTATTATACATGGAGATCATATCCCCCCTTATGTATTATACATGGAGATCATATCCCCCCCTTATGTATTATACATGGAGATCATATCCCCCCTATGTATTATACATGGAGATCATATCCCCCCTTATGTATTATACATGGTGATCATATCCCCCTTATGTATTATACATGGAGATCATCTCCCCCCTTATGAATTATACCTGGAGATCATATCCCCCTTATGTATTATACATGGAGTTCATATCCCCCTATGTATTATATATGGAGCTCATATCCCCCCTTATGCATCATACATGAAGTTCATATTCCCCCCCTTTTGTATTATATATGGTGATCATATCCCCCTTTATGTTTTATACATGGAGATCATATCCCCCTTATGTATTATACATGGAGACCTTATCCCCCCTTACGTATTATACATGGTAATCATATCCCCCCTTATTATACAAGGAGATCATATCCCCCCTTATGTATTATACATGGAGATCATATCCCCCCTTATGTATTATACATGGAGATCATATCCCCCCTTATGTATTATACATGGTGATCATATCCCCCCTTATGTATTATACATGGAGATCATATCCCCCTTATGTATTATACATGGAGATCATATCCCCCCCTTATGTATTATACATGGAGATCATATCCCCCCTTATGTATTATACATGGAGATCATATCCCCCTTATGTATTATACATGGTGATTATATCCCCCTTATGTATTATACATGGAGTTCATATCCCCCTATGTATTATATATGGAGCTCATATCCCCCCTTATGCATCATACATGAAGTTCATATTCCCCCCCTTTTGTATTATATATGGTGATCATATCCCCCTTTATGTATTATACATGGAGATCATATCCCCTCTTATGTATTATACATGGAGATCATATCCCCCCTTATGTATTATACATGGAGATCATATCCCCCCTTATGTATTATACATGGAGATCATATCCCCCTTATGTATTATACATGGTGATCATATCCCCCCTTATGTATTATACATGGTGATTATATCCCCCTTATGTATTATACATGGAGATCATATCCCCCCTTATGTATTATACATGGAGATCATATCCCCCCTTATGTATTATACATGGAGATCATATCCCCCCTTATGTATTATACATGGAGTTCATATCCCCCCTATGTATTATATATGGAGCTCATATCCCCCCTTATACATCATACATGAAGTTCATATTCCCCCCCTTTTGTATTATATATGGTGATCATATCCCCCTTTATGTATTAAACATGGAGATCATATCCCCCTTATGTATTATACATGGAGATCATATCCCCCCTTACGTATTATACATGGTAATCATATCTCCCCTTATTATACATGGAGATCATATCCCCCTTATGTATTATACATGGAGTTCATATCCCCTCTTATGTATTATACATGGAGATCAAATCCCCCCTTATGTATTATACATGGATATCATATCCCCCCTTATGTATTATACATGGAGATTATATCCCCCTATGTATTATACATGGTGATCATATCCCCCCTTATGTATTATACATGGAGATCATATCCCCCTTATGTATTATACATGGAGATCAAATCCCCCTTATGTATTATACATGAAGATCATATCCCCCCTTATGTATTATACATGGAGATCATATCCCCCCTTATGTATTATACATGGAGATCAAATCCCCCCTTATGTATTATACATGGAGATCATATCCCCCCTTATGTATTATACATGGAGATTATATCCCCCTATGTATTATAAATGGAGATCATATCCCCCTTATGTAATATACATGGAGATCATATCCTCCCTTTATGTATTATACATGGAGATCATATCCCCCCTTATGTATTATACATGGAGATCATATCCCCCCCTTATGTATTATACATGGCGATCATATCCCCCCTTATGTATTATACATGGAGATCATATCCCCCCTTATGTATTATACATGGAGATTATATCCCCCTATGTATTATACATGGAGATCATATCCCCCCTTATGTATTATACATGGAGATCATCTCCCCCCTTATGTATTATACCTGGAGATCATATCCCCCCTTATGTATTATACATGGTGATCATACCCCCCCTATGTATTATACATGGAGATCATATCCCCCTTATGTATTATACATGGAGATCATATCCCCCCTTATGTATTATACATGGAGATCATATCCCCCCCTTATGTATTATACATGGAGATCATATCCCCCCTATGTATTATACATGGAGATCATATCCCCCCTTATGTATTATACATGGTGATCATATCCCCCTTATGTATTATACATGGAGATCATATCCCCCCTTATGTATTATACATGGAGATCATATCCCCGTTATGTATTATACACGGAGTTCATATCCCCCTATGTATTATATATGGAGCTCATATCCCCCCTTATGCATCATACATGAAGTTCATATTCCCCCCCTTTTGTATTATATATGGTGATCATATCCCCCTTTATGTTTTATACATGGAGATCATATCCCCCTTATGTATTATACATGGAGACCTTATCCCCCCTTACGTATTATACATGGTAATCATATCCCCCCTTATTATACAAGGAGATCATATCCCCCCTTATGTATTATACATGGAGATCATATCCCCCCTTATGTATTATACATGGAGATCATATCCCCCCTTATGTATTATACATGGTGATCATATCCCCCCTTATGTATTATACATGGAGATCATATCCCCCTTATGTATTATACATGGAGATCATATCCCCCCCTTATGTATTATACATGGAGATCATATCCCCCCTTATGTATTATACATGGAGATCATATCCCCCTTATGTATTATACATGGTGATTATATCCCCCTTATGTATTATACATGGAGTTCATATCCCCCTATGTATTATATATGGAGCTCATATCCCCCCTTATGCATCATACATGAAGTTCATATTCCCCCCCTTTTGTATTATATATGGTGATCATATCCCCCTTTATGTATTATACATGGAGATCATATCCCCCTTATGTATTATACATGGAGATCATATCCCCCCTTACGTATTATACATGGTAATCATATCCCCCCTTATTATACAAGGAGATCATATCCCCCCTTATGTATTATACATGGAGATCATATCCCCCCTTATGTATTATACATGGAGATCAAATCCCCCCTTATGTATTATACATGGATATCATATCCCCCCTTATGTATTATACATGGAGATTATATCCCCCTATGTATTATACATGGAGATCATATCCCCTCTTATGTATTATACATGGAGATCATATCCTCCCCTTATGTATTATACATGGAGATCATATCCCCCTTTATGTATTATACATGGAGATCATATCCTCCCCTTATGTATTATACATGGAGATCATATCCCCCCTTATGTATTATACATGGTGATCATATCCCCCTTATGTATTATACATGGAGATCATATCCCCCCTTATGTATTATACATGGAGATCATATCCCCCTTATGTATTATACATGGAGATCATATCCCCCTTATGTATTATACATGGAGATCATATCCCCCCTTATGTATTATACATGGAGATCATATCCTCCCCTTATGTATTATACATGGAGATCATATCCCCCCTTATGTATTATACATGGTGATCATATCCCCCTTATGTATTATACATGGAGATCATATCCCCCGTTATGTATTATACATGGTGATCATATCCCCCCTTATGTATTATACATGGTGATCATATCCCCCCTTATGTATTATACATGGAGATCATATCCCCCCTTATGTATTATACATGGAGATCATATCCCCCTTATGTATTATACATGGAGATCATATCCCCCTTATGTATTATACATGGAGATCATATCCCCCCTTATGTATAATACATGGAGATCATATCCCCCCTTATGTATTATACATGGAGATCATATCCCCCCTTATGTATTATACATGGAGATCTTATCCCCCTTATGTATTATACATGGAGATCATATCCCCCCTTATGTATTATACATGGAGATCATATCCCCCCTTATGTATTATACATGGTGATCATAGCCCTCTTATGTATTATACATGGAGATCATATCCCCCCTTATGTATTATACATGGAGATCATATCCCCCCCTTATGTATTATACATGGAGATCATATCCCCCTTATGTATTATAGGGTGTAGACTTTTTATATCCATTGTGTCAGGGACGGACTGACAACTCACGGGGCCCCCGGGGAATAGGGGATCATGGGGCCCCTGTGTCCTCGCCCACACCCAAAAAAGCCTATGAAAAAGCTAATGAAAGGTACCAGGGGCATCTCATGGAGCCCCCTAATGACCCCGTGCCCTTGTGTAGTGCCTGAGTGCTTGAATGGTCAGTCCGCCCCTGCACTGTGTATAAGGGGGAATCGCTAGATATGAGGAATAAACAATGAGCAACTCTTTACCGAACTTGAGCAGAATTTTAGGATTCAATAGTAAAATGTAATTATAAACATTTTCCTTCATTCCATTCTTCAAACAATTATTAGATTGTGTTATGCTAAAGGTATAGTCTTCATTTTTCCCTTTGTACAACAAACCACAAAGCACTGTGTGAATGTTCTCTGTCTTCTGGGACATTTACCATTGGGATAATCATGAACTCTGTATCAAGCCTACAGAGTATTGTCTCTGTAATAAAAGGAAGCCTTTCCTAGCAGACAATCAGATGTTTCTGGATGCTTTTTTGGCAATATATTATGTAAGCTAATAGCTGATCTTTGGTTTATTTGTACGGTTTGGATTGTTTTCTATTATGCTTTTTGTATTCGGTTGCTAAAAAAGTCTCCCCCAAATGTATTAAATAGGCATCATTTAGTAAAAGTGAGGACATTTTTTTTTGTAGTATTAAAATTAAAAAAAAAAAAAATGAAATATAAAGATAATGAAATGGATTCTACAGGACAGGCATCAAATACAGCAGAAAATGTAGGCTTTTTGAAGGACGCCGGTGTTAAAAATGTAAGACTTATGCTAATGGAGGTTGGCGGGATCTACAAATTATTAAAAAGAATAAGGTGAATGAAATATAATTGAAAAGTCCCTCTCCAAAGAGCCTTTGATCCGTGTTGACACCATGATAGTGCTCAGACTACATACCGCACTCACCAGATATTGTTTTTTTTTTTTTTTTTTTGGGATCCTAGACCCAATCAATACAGCCTCCAATCACCGGGTTTAACATGGACTTCCCCCACTCCAGGTAGGATATAAGCCTTAGACCTCCAGTGAGTGATTTCTGTTGATTCTGGAGGTTGGAGGCTGGTTTAAATCACGTTTTGGAGGTCTAAGGCTTATATCCGACCTGGAGTGGGGGAAGTCCATGTTAAACCCGGTGATTGGAGGCTGTATTGATCGGGTCTAGGATCCCCCCCAAAAAAAACCCCCTAAAAAAGGCATTTTTTTTTTCCAAAACCAGAATAACACAAGCCATGATACATGCAAAGGTGGAAGCCACAATTCTAGACACGATCCCTAAATTTTTGCACATATGGAACCCCTGGGTAGAGCGCTTCCTCCCGCCTAACTTTGATGAATCACTCCTTCTCCCTTGATTTCTATACTGTGTGCCCAGGATACTGTCAATAGTCCTTCATGGGCAATACGTAGAGTCTGCTGTAAACTAGTTGATTGTTCATGAAGTCATTGTTATTGTTCCTTTTCCCATACCTTCCCTTCCTCCCCCGTCTGATCCCCCTCCAAACTTCCCCCTACTTCTTAAATGCACTTAGGAGACGTTACTTTGATTGGCTGGGACGATAATGTCATCTATTGCCGACTCTTATGTTCCTGCTTTTGCTAGAATTGTATAGACATCTGTAATTGTATAGACATCCTCATTCATTTTTCTTCATTGTCCTACCGCCTCTTCAATGTCCAATCTATATCAACAAAGTCTCCTTGGTTGTGTTGTTAAAGTTTTCTCTCTTGTTAATAAAAATGTTTGAACAAGAAAAAGGCGTTTTTTCACCAATATCTGGTGAGTGCGGTATGTAGTCTGAGCACTATCATGGTGTCAACACGGATCAAAGCCTCTTTGGAGAAGGACTTTTCAATTACCGTATTTTTCGCTCCATAAGACGCACCTGACCATAAGACGCACCTAGGTTTTAGAGGCAGAAAACAGGAAAAAAAAATTCTGAACTAATGGACTGCAGACATAGTACAGGAGATGACCAGAGACTGCGGACACAGTTCAGGGGATGACCAGAGACTGCGGCCACAGTACAGGAGATGACCAGAGACTGCGGACACAGTGCAGGGATGACCAGAGACTGCGGACACAGTACAGGAGATGACCAGAGACTGCGGACACAGTACAGGAGATGACCAGAGACTGCGGACAGTACAGGAGATGACCAGAGACTGCGGACACAGTGCAGGGATGACCAGAGACTGCGGACACAGTGCAGGGATGACCAGAGACTGCGGACACAGTGCAGGGATGACCAGAGACTGCGGACAGCACAGGGGATGACCAGAGACTGCGGACACAGTACAGGAGATTACCAGAGACTGCGGACACAGTAAATGTGTCCCAGGTGCCGCCTTACCATTCACAAAAAGCACCGCTTCCTGCGCATGCGCACTTGGCACCCGGCTGTCATGCCCACACTACAGAAGCCGGGAAGACCGCGCCGCTGGATAGAGGAACGGGTAAGATGAAAGAACAACTCCACGGAAATGGGAGCGGGTACCTGTCAAATTCAGGTACCCGCTCCCCCCCCTCCCCAAAGGTCAGCAGTCATCTCTATAAGGTCCCGCTGTAGAGCTGAGCGGCCGGCCCGGTATTCTGCACGGCGGCGGTGGAAATACCGGACCGGCCGCTCCATATTCGCTCCATAAGACGCACTGACATTTTCCCCCCTTTTTTGGGGGGAAAAAAGTGCGTCTTATGGTGCGAAAAATACGGTACATTTCATTCACCTTATTCTTTTTAATAATTTGTAGTGGGACTATTCTATTTCATTTATATAATTTTTTCCTTTTTTTGAATTTTTTTTGCAATATAAGTTTTTTTGGTTTATTTCTTTCATTTAATATTTATTGTATTTTATTTGCACTGTTTGATGTTTTATATATTTTTTTGGTGTTTACACTAATGAGCAGCAGCATTTACTTAGGAATTATTTCACGATTTTTTGGCGCTGGTGATTTTTTGTATACATAGTTAGTCTGGCTGAAAAAACACAAAAGTCCATCCAGTTCAACCATAAAAAAAAAAAAAAAAAAGTTATAATCCTATACCTATAGTTGATCCAGAGGAAGGCAAAAAAAATAAAAATATTTTTTAGGTTGTTCTTCTACATAGTACAATATTGCTTAGGTACAATTATGTTTATAGATAATCATTGCATTCTTTTGCTAATTTAGGATAAATGCTTAGAATGGAGAATCTAGAAGTCATAACATTATGGCCGTTTTGTTATCATTCAAAAGAGCTGGCTATCCTTGTTCTGACCACCTTATCTAATAAATTTGCTTTTTTTGCTCCTGGGCTCACCAATGGTATAACATAGAACGTTAAAGGCAAAAGAAAATCGTGCGTTGCCAAATAATGAGAACATTTATTTATTTATTACTTATATAGGTACTTATATATCGCTGTCAATTTACGCAGCGCTTTACATATATATTGTACATTCACATCAGTCCCTAACCCTCAAGGGGTGTACAATCTAAGGTCCCTAATTCACATTCATACATACACATACTAGGGACAATTTACACAGGATCCAATTCACCTACCAGCATGTCTTTGGAGTGTCGGAGGAAACTGGAGTACCCAGAGGAAACCCACGCAGGCACAGGGAGAACATGCAAACTCCAGGCAGGAGGTGCCGTGGCTGGGATTCAAGCCAACGACCCTAGTACTGCCAGGCGGACGTGCTAACCATTTAGCCACTGTACTGCCCCATAATAGTAGATGAGCTGCTGCAAACATGTGTTATGTGTGTAAACATGAAAAACAGACTAAAACAAATGAAAGTGTTGCGCTGCTAGCATGAATCAATACATGTAGATATAGAAAACAAAAACGTGACCGATTGTTCCCAAAAGATGGTCAAACATTAAAATAAATGCAATTCTTCAAAAAAATCCAAATAAGTGAAAAATCTTCTTGCTGGTGATTGCGCCCAAAATTCCAGTGCTGTAAATCTTCAATACATGTGATTCACCGCCGTGAACATAAACTTCCAGGTGGACTCACCTTCTCGCATGGACCTGTATGTGGACACCGGTCAAACAAAGCATCTCCCCTATTAGTGGGGGTAACATAACTTGCTCCTCTGTGCACTCTTCCCCTTACGAATCACCGCTGGACTTTCACAAATGAGGTCAGGACTCTGTATCAAGTTCCTCCACCCCAAACTGGCTCCTCCATGTCTTTATGGACCTTGCTTTGTGCACTGGTGTGCAGTCATGTTGGAACATGAAGGGGCCATCCCCAAACTCTTCCCACAAAGTTGGGAGCATGAAATTGTCCAAAATGTCTTGGTATGCTGCCGCTTTAATAGTTCCCTTCACTGGAACTAAGGGGGCCAAGCCCAAGCCCTGAAAAACAACCCCACACCATAATCCCTCCTCCACCAAACTTTACACTTGGCACAATGCAGTCAGGCAAGTACTGTTCTCCTGGCAACCACCAAACTCAGACACGCCCATCGAATTGCCACAGAGAAGCGTTATTTGTCTCTCCAGAGAACATGTCGCCACTGCAATATAGTGTATATATATGCAAAGAGACTTTTTTTTTATAATTTAAATATATATTAATTTTCCATTTTAATTACATTTCATCATCACAATATAAATATATATATATAAAAATATATTCTATAATATTATATTAACCAACATTTCTACTTTATATACTTTATGCTACCTTTCCCACCCACCTCCCCCCCCCCACCCCATGTCCCCTCTGCCTATTCTACCTTTTCTCTGCGTCTTCTTATATCAGCAAGTGAAATTTTTCTGTTGTTTTCTTTATTCTTTCCTATACTTCATATATAATCTAGCTTTTTCCCAGTTCTCCCATTTCCCATAGTAAGCCTCCATCTTATCTTCTTGGGTATGGCACAACCTTTCCATCTTTTTAATCTGCTCGACTCTTTCAATCCAGTCCTCTTACTTTGGTGCCTCTATTCGCCGCCAGAACTTGGGTATCAGAGCTTTTGCAGCATTTATATAGTACCATATCCCTGATTTTTTATATTTATTTACCGTTATATCCGTGATATGCAATATACATACTTCTGGATCTAAATGTATGTCTATTTCTGTCAATTTTCTTATTAAGTGGATTATTGTTTTCCAGAATATCTGGATTTTTGGGCATCCCCACCATATATGGTATATTGTGCCTATTTCTCCACATCCCCTCCAACACAACGGTGTACTCTCTGCACACATGTGAACTCTCTCCACACATCTTATTTTCTACTGTTGGTGAAATGTGCCATCTTGTCAAACACTTATAGTTCATCTCTACTTCTCTCATAGAGACATTTTCGTGAGTTAATCTATACATTCTCCTCTGCTTTTCCTCATCTATCACAACTCCCATATCCATTTCCCATTTTGTTATATATGTTGGCTTTGTGTTTGTGTCTAGTTCAGTGAGTATTTTATAAACTCTAGCAATCCCGTGTTTCCCATCACCTTGTGTTCCCAATATCTTTTCGAACAAGTTCCAATTGTCTCTTGTCCTTAAAGGTCTTGGCAAACTTCCAACAAAACACCTCAATTGGAAATACCGCCATTCGTCTAATTTAGTGAAAATCTCTCCCTCTTTTTTTTTCAATTCGCCAAATGCTCCTATTTCATCTCCCACCAAAATATCTCCTAATTGCACCTTATCTTTTTTAAACCACTTCCCTCCTATTTCTTCTCTGCCTGGGGGAAAAAACTCTGTGTTTTTTAGTGGAATCAGTGTGGAATTAAAAGTCCATTTCATACTTCTGTGTAAATTGTCCCAAATCTTTAAAACATTCAAAGTGTATGTATTTACATTATCATTTAAACCCCTATACTGTGTTGGCACCCATATCATTCTTCCCAAGTCTATTCCGCTGAGTTCATTCTCTATTCTCACCCAGCTTTTTTTATAATTAAATATCCAGTCTATGGTTCTTGCCACTTTACCGCTTTGTAATATCTTTTAAAGTCTGGGAGCCCTAAACCCCCTCTTTCTTTCCTCCTACTTAACAGTTCGTATGACAGTCTTGGTTTTTTATTCCTCCATATGTATCTTGTTATCAATTTCTTAATTATTTTAAAGAAAATCTCTGGGAGTTTAATTGGGATCATTTGATATCTATATATAATTTTTGGCACTATTACCATTTTTACCAGATTAATACGGCCCATCCATGTCGGGGTTCCTCCCTCCAATCTTTTTAACTCGTCTCTAATCTCATTAATCAATGAAATATAGTTTAGTTTATATAGATGTTTGTGTGAGGCTGTAAGTTTTACTCCTAGGTATTTTATATCCCTGTCTTTCCATTTAAAGGGAAATTCCTTTTGTATCTTTTCTTTTTCGTTTTTTAAGATGTTTATATTTAGAATCTCCGTTTTTGTTGGATTTATCTTTAAATTTGATAGTTCTCCATACTCCTTTAGTGACTTCATTAAGTTTGGAAGTGTTATCCTGGGATTTTTTACATAGAACAACAAGTCGTCTGCGAAAGCAGCAACTTTATGTTCTGTATCTCCTATCAGGATTCCCTTTACGTCTCTATTCAGCCTTATTGTTGACAATAATGGTTCTAATGATATAACATACAGCAATGGGGACAATGGGCATCCCTGTCTTGTTCCGTTTGACATCTCAATGGGTTCTGACCTCTCCCCGTTTACCCCAATAACCACCGAGGGGTATCTGTACAACTTTCCTATCCACTCTCTCATCCTAGGCCCGATTCCCAGGGCTTCCAGAGTATCCATCATGAATCTCCAGTTCACCCTATCAAACGCTTTTTCAGCATCTATAGACAGTAGTACCACCGGTTCTTTTCCCTTTTTACTCTTTTGGATTAGCATCAATGATCGTACCCCATTGTCTTTTCCCTCCCTCCCTGGAACAAAGCCCACCTGATCCTCATGTATCCATCCAGGCATTAGCTCTTTCAATCTATTTGCTAGGACCTTTGCATACAACTTAGTGTCTGTGTTCAATAGTGAAATAGGTCTATAGCTCGAACACTGAGAGGGATCTTTTCCCTCTTTTTGAATGAGCACGAGTTGGGCTTGTAATGATTCTCTTCTTACTTCCATCTCTCCACCTAGTGCATTCATGTAGTTTTTGAGTTTTGGTACTAAGATTTCACTAAATTTTTTATAGTAACTCACTGTATAACCATCTGGTCCTGGACTTTTCCCCGACACTGTCCCCTTCAATGCTAATTTTATTTCTTCCTGTGAGATATCTGCATCTAGGGAGTTTAGTTGATCCTCACTTAGTTTTAGTAACCCAGCCGTTTCCAAATATTTCTTTCTTTTCTGGTTCTTCTCACTGTCTATAGTTTCTGAACCTTCCAAGGGGCTTATATTGTACAGTTTCCTGTAATATTCTATAAAGGCTTTGATGATATCTTTATTTGAGTGTTTCATGTTTCCTTTAGCATCTTTTATTTTTTCTATATAATTTCTATTTTTCTTTTTCCTGAGGGCTCTCATCAGATACTTTCCAGGTCTTTCTCCCCATCTATATCTCTCACTTAAAACTCTATTATATACTTTTCTCCTCTCCTCTTCTATCATTTCTTTCAGTTCTTCTTTCTGTTTTTTTTAACTTCAGCTCTATTTCTCTTGTTATTCTATTCTTATGTATTTGTTCTAATTTACCTATTTCTTCTAAGAGCTCATTCATTTTCTCCCTTCTTTCTTTTTTCTTTCTTGCCCCAATCGCCATTAATATTCCTCTTATATAAGCTTTGTGAGACTCCCACACTGTGGCCGTTGACACCTCCCCTGTCTCATTCTCCTTAAAAAAGCGTTCGATCTCCTCCCCTATTTTCTGAGCTATTTCCTTTTCCACTAAAAGTGTCTCATTCAATTTCCATTACCCAGCCCTCCGATTTTCCTCCTCCCCCATTCCATTTTCATAGTAACTGGAGCGTGATCTGATAAAGATATTTTCTCTATTTCTACCTGGGTCAGGTGGTCCATCTTCCTTAGATTTCCTCTTTTCTCCTCCATCTATATTTTTCATTTCTCTCTCCTTCTCCCTTCTCACTTGCTTTTATATCGTCTTTTATCTTGCAGGAAAAACAACCCCCCCTCTCCCATTTCCCACTCTTCCAACCCCCTCCCTCCCCCCTCTTTTTAGGCCTAACATTTGCCTACTAATCATTTATGGATTAAAAAGTCCACTTTTGATTTGGTCCTTGGGCTAAGACTCCGTCCATGGACGACTTTCCCCTTGTCTAACCTCCGCATAACCTCCCAGGCCCCACCTGGGTTTATCACAGGCACAGGAAAAAAAAAAAATCAAAAACGAGGGCGATAGAGTGGGGATGGAAGGAGATAGGGGAGAGAAGAAGAGAAAAGAAAGAGAAAGAAGAGAAAAAAAAAATATTTCTCTTCCTCCATCCCTCTCCCCCCCTCCCCTCCCCTCCACCTCCTCCCCCCCACATATTGCCAGTCCTCTTTTCTCTTCGCTCTATTTTCCCATTGTTCTTCTTCCCAGCCAGGGATTTCCATTCTTTGAATTTTTAAACTGTCACAAAAATTTTTCATATCTTCTGGAAACCTGAGGTATGCTGTAGTCCCATTTTTCCTTCCTATTAAACATTCGGGAGTCCCCCATCTATATTGCACCTTTTGTTCTTTCAACCTTTCCAATAGGCGTCTCAAAGTTCTCCTTCTCCACAAAGTCTCTGGAGCCAGATCCGCATAAATCTGTATGTCTCCTCCTTCATACTTAATTACTGATTTTCCCTTAGTCTTCTTCCAGATTTTTTCTTTGTCCCGAAGTTCATAGAATTTAACAATTATATCTCTCGGCCTTTCTTTCCCCAGATTTCTCAGAATTTTTCCTTTTCTAAAGGTTCCTTCTGTTTTAGACCTTTCCATTTCAGAGCTGTCTGTTATAGTGTTAAATATTTTACAAACCACCTCTTGCAGATTTTCTCCCTTTAAGTTTTCTGGGACCCCACGTATCAAGATGTTTCTCTTCCTGTCTTTATTTTCTTGTATCTCAGCCTTATATAACAGTTTTTCTTGGGCTTTCCCTATATTAGTTAGTTCTTTTTCAAGTTCAGAGATAGCCTGGGTCTGACCTTTAACTTTCTCCTCCGTTTCCTCAACTCTCTCCAACAGGTGTCCCAGATCACTGCGAATGTTTACCATTTCTTGTTTTATTGTTTTCTCCAGTTCTTTAAACATTTCTGCCATTTCCTTTTTATTAGGTATTTGTAGATCTTTTTCCATCTCTGTATTGCCTGATATTTGCTAATTAGTATCAGGGCCTATTGATACTCTAGGGCTTCTTTCCATACTAAGATCTGTTTCTCCTTTTTCAGTTCTGCTCTGGGGTCTTTCTGGGGTTACGTTTCCTTGGGATGTGTATTTTTTAATTGTACCAGTCTGGGACCCTTTAAGCCCGCTTCCTTTTACATTTTTGTTTTTCATTTTTCTCTATGGCATTTATCCTTCTTATAGTCCTTAGTAAGTTCGTGGGTGGGGTGGAAAAATATTTCTTTAAACTTTCAAGTCTCTGCCCTGTCCCCCTGCTGGTTTTCCTTTTTCTTTTTTCTTCCTCTTGTTCCTTCCCTCCTCTCCCCCTCCTTCCCCTTAAGCCTCTCTTCTTCTCTCTGTGAGCCTCTTCCACCTTTTATACAGTCTCCAGGGGTCCCCCCTTTCACTTACACTCTATTTCTTGGGGGTCAGCACCATAGGTCTTCATATGCAAATCACATTTCATTCATAGTCACTCACCCTCCTCCTATGTCCTCTTCCAATGAGTGCCTTTTCACTCAATTCCTCTGAGGGTCTATTCATGGGGGGGAACTCCCCAGGGTCTCTTCAGACTCCTTGTCCAGGTCTCGATAGTTCTCCTTCCTCTTTCTTTTAGGCTCCAGGATTACTAGGGGGATAGGGGGAGAGTGTGTCGGCCACCGGTAAACAGGTCGGCGTTGCTCTCTCACTGCAAAACGCCGGCCGGCCGCCTTCCCGATCTCTCAGTGGTGCCTTGCAGCCGGTCATGTGATCGCGCCGGCCCCTCTCGTCTCCCAGCGTCCAGGGACTCTCTCTTCACCAGTCTCCAGCCGCTCCTCTCTCTTCCCTCACCCGCATCAACCTCTCCTCCACCGGGAGCCGTCAGACCGGGTAAGTCCCCCACCGTAGGGCTCTAACATGCCCCAGGGGATAAGCTTGGAGGCCTGGGGAGGTCAGACAGCGGAGTTCCGTCCACGAGCTCCTACATTGAGGTCTCCCCTGCCGCCATGTTCAGGCCCCGCCCCTTATATGCAAAGAGACTTGTTCCATGAAATGAAATGTTGTTATTAGATCTGCTGGTTACCACCAAGGAACTAGTCGAGTAAATCAATTGGGATCCACCCACATCAGGGGCGAACTGACCATTTGGAAACTCGGGCACTGCCAGAGGGCCCGGGGTCAGTAGGGGGCCCCATGAGATTCCAGGGGTACCTTTTTCATAGGCTTTTTTGAGTTTGGGCAAGGACACAGGGGCCCCATGATCCCCAATTGCCCGGGGCCCCCATGAGTTGTCAGTCCGCCCCTGACCCTCATTATCATGATGTGCATGCTTCAGAATGAAAATGGAAGGAATGATTATTTAAAAATAATAATGAATCCATACTAATGTAACTGTAAACCTTCTGATTTTAGCATTCCATTAACGTTTTGATGGAGAGAAAGAACAATGTCACCACAGTCCTTGTTATTGGATTTCAGAATCTCCATAGTTACCAGTTTTTACTCTTCTGTGTGTTGCTTTTGGCTTTTTGTGTTTCGTTATGTGGGAATGCCTTAATTATCATTCTGGTGTCTTACAGCAAGACCCTCAAATCTCCCATGTACTTATTTCTCTTCCAGCTTTCACTATGTGACATCTTACTGAGCATTGACAGCGTTCCAAGCACACTTTATGTTGTCCTCAAGGAAGGAGGAACCATGTCTTTAGCAGGATGTGTCATTCAATTTATTTTCTTTGTTATTTCAGAAGGCTCAGAGTGTCTTCTTCTGACAGTGATGTCTTATGACCGATATTTGGCCATCTGTAATCCACTGCATTATGCTTCAATAATGGGCAGTGGGATTTGCCAGAAACTGTC
Source organism: Staurois parvus (assembly GCF_062004578.1). Taxonomy (NCBI): domain Eukaryota; kingdom Metazoa; phylum Chordata; class Amphibia; order Anura; family Ranidae; genus Staurois; species Staurois parvus. Next base: position 4,644,797 of record NW_028318266.1, read on the forward strand.
CATATTGGCTTGGACACCAAGTTTTTTATATTCTCTTGTTTTATCTGTAAGTATAAGTAGCTTACATTTCTGTGGCCCAAACATCATAGACCATTTCTTCTGTGACCTTGCTCCTATATTGGATCTTTCATGTTCAGATGTCTCTTTTATTCAAATGGAAACCAAGTTGTTGACTGTCCCAGCAGTGGTATTCCCGTTCCTGGTCATTGGGATATCATACGTCTTTATTGTTAAATCCATTTTGAATATTTTATCGCTTTCAGGAAGACAAAAGGCCTTCTTCACCTGCAGCTCCCACCTGACTGCTGTGTGTCTTTATTATGGGACAGTGATAGTGGCATACATATTTCCAGCCTCACTGCACTCACTGACTATGAATAAAATTCTTACCATGATGTATGCTGTTGTGACACCATCCCTTAACCCCATCATATATAGCTTGAGGAACAAGGACATTTGGAAAGCATTAACAAATATTGTTAATAAATCAAAATGGCATTCAGGCATTCACTATTAATTCTCTTAAAGAAACTCTTTCATGAGCTGGATCAATGAGAAATAGGATCAAAATTAAGAAGAATTTCATTTATAGCAGTTTTTACATAGGAGCATTGGTTCATCTTGGACCAATGTAATTATTATTCACATGAGAGGGGGTTGGGATATGGATTCTGATAAGCCCCTCGCCCTCAGCCCCCCACAACCACCAGCCACACTTGTGGGTAAGAGGCCTTTGCCCCCATGTTGATGGGGACAAGGTGCTTTGGGGGGGCACCCCAAAGCACCTCCCAAATTGTAGGCATGTCACCTGGTATGGTTCAGGGGGTGGGGGGGTGGGGGGCGGGGGGGTAGTCGCTCTCCCCCTCCCCTTTCCTGACCTGCCAGGCTGCATGTTCGGGTATGGGTCTGGTATGGATTTTTGGGGGGAACCACATGCCATTAAAAAAAAAACTGTCTAAGGATTCCCCTCAAAATTCATACATCCAGATCCGAAGGGCTTGGTATGAAACAGGGGGGAATTGTTGGCAATTCTTTTTACATTCAACTGTCAGTGGGGAAGCTCACTGACAGCTGAAACATTACAGAATGTTTTCACTACAAAAATACCGCATGACTTAATATAGCTTGTGAGGTATTTTAGTAGCTGTGTGTCATCTTACCACATACTCAGATGTGGTAAGATACTGCTTAGTGAATTATCCAAGTTCAAAGTTTGCGGTCAAATTTTTGTTCGGTTTGATTGTTCAACCACAAGCCAAACAGGGGGATGTTCAGCCTATCAATAATGAAAATCATGAGTGCTTCGAAGTTTATTGGAACTGTATTTTCCTTTTGGGTCATAGAGATAAGATTTGTTGCTTTGTTTGCAAATATTTTTTTTTTGAATGATCACCACTATAAAAAAAGTTTAATTGTAGGAATTCCCTTCCCCAATGTGTCCGACTATCTGCTACTCTGTCCAGACAATCCCTGAAAACCCTTCTCTTCAGAGAGGCGCAGGGGCGGACTGACCATTAGGAAACTCAGGCACTGCCCGAGGGCCCGGGGTCAGTAGGGGACCCCATGAGATGCCCCGGTACCTTTTTCATAGGCTTTTTTGAGTTTGGGCAAGAACACAGGGGCCCCATGATTCCCTATTGCCTGGGGGCCCCATGAGTTGTCAGTCCGCCCCTGGAGAGGTGTATCCTGCCTCCACCTAACAACTGTATTTTCACTTTCTCCATCAGCTCATACACCACAGTTATGACCTTTTATATCTCTTGACCCTCCCTCTTTGATTGTAAGCCCTAACGAGCAGGGCCCTCTGATTCCTAATGTATTGAATTATATTGTAACTCTTCTGTCTGCCCTTATGTTGTAAAGCTCTGTGTAAGGTGTTGGCACTATATACATCTTGAATAATAATAATAATAAAAAATATAATAATAAAAAAAATAATAATAAGAATATATACAAGAATATTCTCCTAAATGCTTGCTATTTTATTATTATTTTTAAACTTATAATAAAATCATACCAAAAAATACAGAAGTGGGACTTTAAAGGTAAATAGAGATAACTTATAAAAACATAATTTATTTCAAAAACAAGTTTTAAAAAACTCCATTAACTGTAAAGTTGAGGCTGTTAGTGTATACAGAAACTGTTTGCTACCTTCAACTGTGATATACTGTACACTTGTATTTTTTGTCATTACATTTGATTTATATAAATAACACATTTACAACATTCATGTTTAACAAAGATATCCATAGATTTTTCCATTACTCTTTAATTTTTATTTACGCGTTTCATGAACAAGGTTTAAATCACAGAGAACAAACGTTTGTTTACAAGTACACAGTAATAGAAAAATGTTTGGATATTTATATTAAGTATAAATTGTTATGAGTATAAGTCAAATGTGAGAGAAAAAGATGTATGCAGGAGTATGTCACACTTGGATGTAGCAAAGATGTTGGTTATACATTGGCAGCCTCAACCCTACAGTACAATGGAGTTTTTTAAGTTTATCAGGTACATGTCTCTGTATAGTCCTAGTTCTGTATTTCTGGGTATGAATCAAAGACACATAGGGGTTCATTTACTAAAGCTGGAGAGTCCAAAATCAGACTCCCTTCTGCATAGAAACCAATCAGCTTCCAGGTTTCATTACCAAAGCTTCATTGAACAAGCTGAGGTTAGAAGCTGATTGGTTTCTATGCAGAAGGGAGTCTGATTTTGGACTCTCCAGCTTTAGTAAATAAACCCCATAGTGTAAGTGTAGGGATGTTGGTACCAGCCATATCTGTTTGGATATCTATTGTTTAAACTTATAATAAAACTATGTATTTTTTGGAATATGAAACAAAAGATAATTAACACATTTTGCTCAGAAGAGGCAATGATTCAATTTAATTAAAAACAAAATACTTTGCTACATCCAAGCAATTCTCAAGGAGTGCCCCCTTGTCCTTTTTAATGATCTTAAAGTGGAATAACACCAAATTCACTATATGAACCACTGATGTATTTATATGTTGATCACACAGCAGTTGAACTAAAGCAGGAGAACTTAAGCAGCAGGAAGACACAACAACAGCATGAAACTCTACTGCACGCTGGACAGACTGCAAGCAAACACCCTGGGAAACATCTCCTACATGCCTGAGTCCCACTCCGTGTACCTTTATATAATACGCCCCTCTTCTCCTTATCATATTACTATCCTCTGTTCCCAAATCTCATTTCTTTACCCCTCTGCTCCACCCCAAAACTTGTACATCTCCCCCTCATTGCTATCATCTCCCTACTATTGCTCTCATCACCTCCCCAAAATGCCTCTTCCTCTCCTCCGTTCCCAAAATCCATTTACTATATCCCTCTGCTCCTTCCAAACAATTGTATATTGTGTCCTCACTGCCTCCTTCACCCCTCTACGGCACCCACCACCTCCTCCTATTACTCCACTCTCCCACTGACCCGAACACCTCCACTAGTAGTTTCTCACGCTCCTGCACATCCCGCTCCCATGCCACCTTTCTCACCCTTCTCCTCCTCCTAACCACGGGGACATCTCCCCGATTCCTGGCCCTCCACCACCTGCCTCACAACACCCTCCCGCCTCCACGTCCCGCCGCAACTCCCGCAACTTAGTATCTGTCCCCCTGCTCCCTAAAATCTTCCCCCCGTTTTCATGTGCACTCCTGAACGCCCGATCGGTGTGCAACAAGCTTACCGCCATCCACGACCTCTTTGTTTCCCGCTCCCTCAACCTCCTAGCGATTACGGAAACCTGGATCCAGGCCACTGACTCTACCTCCCCTGCTGCACTCTCCTGCGGAGGTCTCACCTGGACCCACTCACTCAGGCCTAACAGTCGTAAAGGTGGTGGAGTTGGTCTGCTCCTGTCACTGCAGAGCACCTTTCAAGTCCTCCCAATCCCCCCTCCCTATCCTTCTCCTTCTTCGAGGCCCACTGCGTCCGACAATTCTCCCCAACCCCCCTGAAGATTGCTGTGATATACCGGCCTCCTGGATCCATATCCCGCTTCCTGGATGACCCTTCTTCCTCTCCTCTGAGCTACCCACCATCATCCTTGGGGATTTCAACATCCCTGTCAACCTCGACAACCCGGACACATCCCATCTCCTCCACTTAACCTCCTCCTTTGCACTTGCACAGTGCATACAGTCCACCACCCACTCCAACGGTAATACCCTTGACCTTGTCTTCTCCAACCGCTGCGTTCCCCACAACCTCACTAACACCCCCTTCCCTCTCTCTGACCACAACCTGATTACCTTCTCTATCTCCTCATCCTCCAACGCCTACCCCTCCAAATGTCACACTGCTACCAGCCGTAACCTTCGCAACCTTAACCCTGCCCCCCTCCACTCTGCAGCTGATCAACTTCACGACAGCATCCTTCCCCTGTCCTGCCCTGACTTGGCTATGACTGCCTACAACAATGCGCTGTCAACAGCCCTTGACTTACTAGTGCCTTTAACCACACGTAACATCAGACCCCGACCGCTCCAGCCCTGGCAGACTGATCACACCAAAACCCTCAAACAACACAGTGGTGCCCTGGAGCGACTATGGTGCAAAACCAAATCCCAACAAGCCTTCACCTGCTACAAACCTGCCTTCCACACCTACACCTCCTCCCTCCACGCAGCCAAACAAGCCTACTTCCTGACCCTCATCAAGGCCCTCTCCTCCAATCCTCGCCGACTCTTCTCCACCTTCAACTCTCTACTCTCTCCATCCCCACCTCCACCCAGCACCTCACTCACTGCCCTTGAGATTGCCATTCACTTCAAAAACAAGATTGACACAATTCGCAAGGACATCGCCGCAACTCACACGCCCTCTCAACCCGTCCCCTCTCACACAGCTACCCCCTCTTCCCCCCTCCCCCTCGACATAACCCGCAGGGACTTCGTCGCTGCTCAAACTCCCTCCAACCCCGTTCCCCCTCATTCACCTACTCCCTCATCACCCCTCTCCCACGGCCCCACCACTGCTCTGACCTCCACTTCCACCCCACCCTACATTCCTCATACTGAAGCTCCCCCAACACTCCGCACCTTTGACTTTACTACCATCGAGGAAGTCTCCAAGGTCTTCTCTGATGTCCGCCTCACCACCTGCCCCCTCGACCCTATCCCCTCACAACTCCTACGACCTCCCTCCCCCTCCATCCTACGCTCCCTCACCCACATCTTCAATCTCTTCCTCTCCTCCGGCACTTTCCCCTCCCCTCTGAAACATGCACACATCACCCCCATACTTAAAAAGCCCTCCCTGGACCCCAATGACCCAAACGACCTCAGACCTATCTACCTGCTCCCATTTACATCTAAACTCCTCGAGCGCCTAGTCTACGCCCGCCTATGCTCCCACCTCAATGACAACAACCTCCTCGATCCCCTACAGTCTGGCTTCCGTCCCCTACACTCCACCGAAACTGCCTTACTCAAACTCTCCAACGACCTGCTAACCGTCAAAGCTAATGGCCACTATTCAGTGCTCCTACTCCTTGACCTTTCTGCGACCTTCGACAGTCGACCATCCCCTCCTCAAAAAAAAAAAACTACACTCCCTCGGCCTCAGAGATTCTGCTCTCTCCTGGCTCTCATTCTACCTGTCACAACGCTCTTTCAGCGTTACCTATAATGCTACCACCTCCCGCTTACTCCACCTCTCTGTTGGGGTCCCTCAAGGCTCTGTCCTCGGGCCCCTTCTCTTCTCCATCTACACCTCCTCCCTTGGCCAACTCATACACTCTCACGGCTTCAACTACCACCTCTATGCCGACGACACACAAATCTATCTCTCAACCCCCACCTCACCCCCTCGGTCTGCCCAAATCACACACCTACTGAGCGACATATCAGACTGGATGTCGCTCCACTTCCTTAAACTGAACCTCTCCAAAACAGAGTTTCTTGTCTTCCCCCAGCCCGCACACCACCCCCCATTGACTTCTCCATCACATCCAACAACGCCACCATCAAACCCACCCCGCAGGCCAAAATACACGCGTTCCTAACCCCAGAAAACACTAAACAGCTCATCCACTCCCTCATCATATCACGACTCGACTACTGCAACTCCCTCCTCACTGGCCTGCCTCGCCGCTGGCTATCCCCGCTTCAGTCAATCCTGAATATGGCTGCCAGACTCATTCACCTTTCCAACCGCTTCGTTTCCACCACCCCCCTCTGCCAATCCCTCCACTGGCTTCCGATTGCGCAACGGATCAAATTCAAAATCCTAACACTGACGTACAAAGCAATCCACCATACTGCCCCGAACTACATCACTGTCCTAATATCCAAGTACCGCCCAGCACGCACACTCCGCTCCTCACAAGACCTCCTTCTCTCTAGCTCCCTGGTCTCCTCCTCTTATGCCCGCCTCCAGGACTTCTCCAGGGTGTCACCCATCCTCTGAAACTCCCTGCCCCAACCCATCAGATTATCACCTACTCTCATTTCCTTTAGACGCACAATGAAAACCCATCTCTTCAGGGAAGCCTACCCCACCCCCTGCCAACTTGCCGACCTCCTCCACTCTTCCTACCACTCCATCCCCCACAGCTATCTCCTCCTGTGCCACCATCCCCTCCCTCCTAGATTGTAAGCTCGAAAGAGCAGGGCCCTCAATCCCCTCATGTTTTGCATTGTATTGGTATTGTTCTGTCACATGTTCTGTCCCCCTTTGTAATGTATAGCGCTGAGTGAACTATTGGCGCTTTATAAATACTGTATAATAATAATAATATCCCCCATAATCTGCTCTTCTCAAGAGAGAATACATTCAGTTCCTCTAATCTTTCCTTATAGCTGAGCTCCTCCATGCCTCTTATCAGTTTAGTTGCCCTACTCTGTACTTTCTCCAGTTCCCCAATGTTCTTTTTGTTAATTTGGTGCCAAAAACTGAACTGCATATTCCAGATGAGGTTTTACTAATGATTTGTACCGAGGGGGGAATGATATCTCTCTCTCTGGAGTCTATACCTCTTTTAATACAAGAGAGGATTTTGCTCGCTTTAGAAACCGCAGCTTTGCATTCCATGCCATTATTAAGCTTGTGATCTACCAGAACTCCCAGATCCTTCTCCACCATTGACCCCCCAGATCCTTCTCCACCATTGATTCCCCCAGTTGTACTCCTCCTAGTATGTATGACGCATGCACATTCTTAGCCCCCAAGTGCAGAACCTTACATTTATTAACATTAAGCCTCATTTGCCACATAGTTACCCAATTAAACAGAGCATTGAGGTCGGCTTGTAAGTCGGAGACATCCTGTAAGGACATTATTCCACGGCACAGCTTGGTGTCATCTGCAAAGACTGAAATGAGAATTTATAATCCCAGACCCGATATTGTTTATAAATAGATTAAAAAGTAAGGGTCCAACACTGAACCTTAGGGTACACCGCTGACAATCCTAGACCATTCAGAGTATAAATCATTAACCACTACTCTCTGAATACCATCTTTTAGCCCGTTTTCTATCCATTTACATATGGATTTTTCCAAGCCTGTAGACTTTACCTTACGCATTAGCCATGTGTGGGGAACTGTGTCAAATGCTTTTGCAAAATCCAAGTATACCACGTCCACATGATATACAGTATATAAAAAAGTATACGATTATGAATATAGTTAAATTCTTACTGTATATAAAACACAAATGATGCCCTAAGGGTCAGAAACCCGCACATTGGATATAGTTGTATGGAAAAGTGGATCATGTAGATGTGGGGTCCCCTGTAACCATAGTGTACTAGGTCAGCAAGTAGCTACTGGCTCTGAGGAAGAGGCAAGGTCTTGAAATGTGTCAGCCATTTGGAGGTCTGCTAGTCCCTATCATCTAGTGAGATTGGACCTTGCTGTACTTCATATGGTGTACCTTTGATATTTTTCCTTTGTGAGTATATCACCATTTTTATACAATAAATTAATTTTCTAAGGTAATGCACTAGGCCGGTGCACCCTCTGTTTCTTTGCATGCAGTTCATTTGGATTTCCCTGGTCTGGTGAGGGCAGCAAGGCGTGTATCCTTTAGGCATCCTATGTGTGGTTATAGTTACTGTGGAGTCTACCGTCTAGTGCAGGAGTTGAAGCACATGCCATTTTTCTGTCATAGATTGTAGTTTCCCTGTGATCTTCCACCATCAAATCACTCTCGTGTTACTGAGACCTACACCAAATTCTTATGGACCCACCCTCACCTTGTTGATATGACTTTTAAAAAGGAAAAGTTCTATCACACTTATCCTATTTATATTAATCAATGTTCAAAGACAAAAAGAAGGAAACATAGTGCTCTCCGCAAATGCAATGTTTTATTAGTAAAAGCAGATACATTCACTTGTATTATAACATAGACAAGCCTTCAGTCATTGGAGTGGGCACATGAGGGCAGCGCTGCATCAATTCCTGCATGGGCTTTGCTATATTCCACAGTGGCTAAATGGTTAGCACTTCCACCCACCTAGCAGTACTAGGGTTGTTGGTTTGAATTCCACCCATGGCATTACTTGCATGTCCCTCCTTGCTGTTTCATATTTTTATTATGTTTGCTTTTTTATGAACATTCCATATTCTCCCAGGTCAGGAGTCTTGCAATATAATATCCAGTGTATAATATATATATATATATATATATATATATATATGACAAAATTCATATATAATTGAGGGACTTTTCAATCATTTTTATGGGTTGGGGTTCTGAGAGATTTATTTGGCTTTTTAAGTACTTTTATGTACTTCTTAAGACTTCAGTATCACACAGGCAAGAAATGCAGGAACTTACAGCATCACTTGAATGCTTAGGATCAATGGAGATAGTTTTTTTTTTATTTTGCACTTATCGAACAGAAAAAAACATATACCGTATATACTCGAGTATAAGCCGAGTTTTTCAGCACATTTTTTGTGCTGAAAAATGGCCCCCTCGGCTTATACTCGAGTCAACATCCCCAGGTGTGGGCGGGATGACATGCCGTCCCTGTCATCTGGACACACCCCCGGGATCAATCCTCGCCGGTGATTGGCCGCCGGAACTGTAGCTCAGGAGAGGCACACAGGCGCCCAATCACCGGCGAGGAGGTGGAGCTTGGAGAGGAGGAGAGGAGGAGCCGAGCGGCACCGCGAAGATCGAGCGAGTGAAGAGGAGGAGAGCGGCCGGAGAAGGAAGACATCTGACCGGTAAGTGTGTACCATGGGAGAGGGAGGGAGAGAGTGAGCACAGGCTGGAGCAGGGGTCACTATTCCTCCCCCCACTGACACCAACGATGGGGCACTATTCCTCCCCCCACTGACACCAACGATGGGGCACTATTCCTCCCCCCACTGACACCAACAATGGGGCACTATTCCTCCCCCCACTGACACCAACGATGGGGCACTATTCCTCCCCCCACTGACACCAACAATGGGGCACTATTCCTCCCCCCACTGACACCAACGATGGGGCACTATTCCTCCCCCCACTGACACCACCGGCTTATACTCGAGTCAATAGTTTTTCCCAGTTTTTTGTGGTAAAATTAGGCACCTCGGCTTATATTCGGGTCGGCTTATACTCGAGTATATACGGTGCATTTTTATAAATTTTATATTAACAAACCAAAAGGGAGCAAATGAGAAAAGATCATTGTTAGCGTTATATACTGTACAACTATTTTAACAGCCTATAAAAATTATGTTGAGAAAGGAACATAATAAGCATATTTTTTTTGTTTGCTATCTTTCTGTCACGCATACCTGTTCCTTGTTTCAGTGCCAGGCAGGGGCGGACTGACAACTCATGGGGCCCCCGGGCAATAGGGGATCATGGGGCCCCTGTGTCCTTGCCCAAACTCAAAAAAGCCTATAAAAAAGGTAGCAGGGGCATCTCATGGGGCCCCCTACTGACCCCGGGCCCTCGGGCAGTGCCCGAGTTTCCAAATGGTCAGTCTGCCCCTGGTGCCAGGTCTTTTCCCTGTAAAAGGCCATCAGTGTGCGTTAAATTAGGGGCCTCTGGTGCACAAGCAAATCCATGGCCAGGTTTTGTCTGAAAGAGTTGATGCTCCAAGGAGTAACATGCCCACCAGCTAGCCCCATGTTCACATTGACTTCACAAATGTCTACCAGTGACTTCCAGGGTGATCTCTGTTCTTACAGTGTTCCCACTGTCCTCTCCCAGTATCTTCCAATGTGGTCACCGTATTTCCAGTGTTCCCAGTGTTGTCCAGACTATTTCCTGTGATCCTCTGTGTCCCTGCATGCAACCTGAATCCCAACAACTGATATATCATTATGAGCACTCCAGCATTCCTGAGCCTCTGACTTCCTTTTGTACCTCAGCCAGTTTCCAGTCTTCTTACACCTCCATGGTTCCCTTGTGTTCTAGCCTGCCATGTATTACCAGCAGATTTGTGCTCCTAGTCTTCAGCCTGCTTTAGTGTTTCTTTGTGCTTTTTTAGTCTGCTTCCTGCTGTATGTCTCTGTGCGCTGCAGCCTGCTTTCAATGATCCTGTGTAGCTCCATGCATTCCTTACTTACGATCAGTGCATCTCTGTGTTACTTTACACTTCTGTACAATTGGACTGTACTACCTGCCTTCTTGGGTGAGCCAGAGGGCTACTACCTGGAAGTTGTCCACAGCAAAATGTACCTCCAACTTCAGGAGCTCTGGTAAGGACAAGGTGGCTCTTTTGACTCTGTGTCATGACCCTTCTAAGGGCCCTCACCTTTGGTGTACAAGAGGGCATGCTGTGATCCTCACCAATGCCAAAGGGTATCCTGACTATCCAAGACTTTTCTTAGATTTCTGCTCCCCCTTTGGCCAATGCTACTGCCTAGTCTCAGCTGCTACAGCTAACTTCTGTTAAATTGAAGTTCCAGTCTCCTTGCCTTTTTTTTTTTTTTAAGTAAGCACCCCCATGATTCTCTTTGCTAGTAAAATCTACATTGGATACTGTTATAAATGTAATAATTTGTGTTTGTATAAATCAGCAATTACATACAACGCCCCAGGCAGCCATTGGTACTGTGGGCATCTGAAGCCACTCATACATGGTTAGAGGAATCAGTGCAGCAGCTACCCAGCATGCATCTCATGATCTCGCACTTGTGCAGTCAGATCCTGCTGCTGCCTCTGCCACTACCAATTCCTTCTCCACTGCCACTACCAATTCCTTCTCCACCGCCACTACTGATACCTTCTCCACCACCACTACCAATTCCTTCTCCACCACCGGTCAATACCAGGTACAATGACAACAGCGTGTCCATTCAAATGTGGTGCCTAACTCCACCTGGCATCACATCATTTCTGGTTTTGAAATAACACAATGCCAGAAGCAGAGGATGCCCATTGACTCCTGGGATTGATGATACAAATATCCCAGGAACCATAGGGAGACCGGATATGATGTATAAGGCCATAGTGAAGGGAATTTTGAATCAAAACGCTACCTAGAGACAAACAAAAAAAAAATCTCAAAGATTACAGGGACAAGTATCAACTACCAGTGGGGCCATGGCTGTTAGCTAGGGTGGAACTCCACGTTAAGGACTCATTTGGCTCTTGTGACTTGTGACTCACGCATGTCCCTTCTGTTGATTTTATTTTTACTAAAATAAACCCTTGCTTTTATCATCTAACTAGCATTCAGATTTAAAACAATGGTGCTGTTTTGTTGTGTGTAGTGCTACTACTTTTAATATAAATGAATAACACTGATAATAATAATAATTATGCCTATGTTCATTTTTCCATGAATTAAGCTTTTTCTTAATTCACGGTGAACCAGTAATGAAAAATGTATGCTGCTCAAGCTACAAGCGAAAGCAATCCTGTGTCCATCAGTATGAATGCAGGCCAGGGAAGGAGCTCGTCTCAGCTCCAAGCAACTATTGAGCAAAGGATGGATCCCATGAAGCCGCACATCAATGGACCTGTTGGTATTGGACTGAATGGCAGTCTCAGCCTGGGCTCCCACCAGGTCATGCTCCCAATGTGTTTTGCTCCACACCTGGAGCATAATCATCCCCATGATTCATCTCTGAGAGGTGGAGTGAAACACATTGAGTGTGTGGCATGGCGGGAGGTAAGACTGAGACATTCCTTCTAATACCAGCGGGTCTCCAATGATGTGCGGCTTCATGGGATCCATCATTTCCACACCTCAACTGCATATTTCAGCCATTAATTTGCTGTAGGCTTTGGTAAAATCCTTGTTTCGCACACTGTAAATTATGGGATTGAACAATGGAGTGATCACTGTGTACAGAACAGAAAGGGCTTTACCCATAGTAGATGATTTCTCTTTGGTTGGGACAAGGTATTTGGCGTTTAATGTCCCATAATAAAGGGAGACCACAAATAAATGAGAGCTACAAGTGGAAAAGGCCTTCTTTCTTCCAGAAATTGACTTCATCTTAACAACAGTGAAGATGATATAAGTGTAGGAAAGCACAACGACAATGAAAGAACAGAACAGTAATGGAATGCCTAAGATGCTAGCTGTCAACCGTACAGTGAAAACATTTGAGCAAGAAAGTCTAAGCAAAGGCTCAAAGTCACAAAAAAAATGATCCATGGTGTTTGGTCCACAGAATTGTAGCTGGCTAACCTGATATGCCTGAAGGATTGTTAATAGAGCACTCAACGACCATGATGTAATAATCGCTTTGATGCAAAACAAAAAGCTCATAATGGTATTATAGTGCAGTGGGCAACAAATGGCCAGATACCTATCATAAGACATTATTGTCAAAAGGAAACATTCCATCATTACTAAAAGACCAAATAAATAAATTTGTGTCAAACATCCATTGAATGGCATGAAACAGCCATCATACAGTATAACATGGAGTAGGCTAGGGGAAATATCGGAGGTCATCATGATGTCAATTATGGAGAGTTGTGAGAGAAAGATATACATAGGAATGTGAAGATTCTTAGTATAACTCACCAATGTAAAAATCAGGCTGTTTCCACCTATTGCCACACAATAGATTGCAAGAAAGGAAAGAAAGGACAGACCTTTAAAGCTCTTGATACTATTGAACCCCATTAGGATGACGAAGGTAACATTTGTATGATGCATTACCTGTATAGAAAAACAAAATGCTAGTATGCATACAACAGTTGTTTAGCCTCTTCGTGTCCACAACCTGTATGATAAAGTAGAACTACAGGCAAAACTTTTTTATTCTGGATAGAGTAAGGGAGGGTTTTAACCATTAGCTGCCTGGCCAATGGCCGTTTGGCGGCTTCAAAAGGGTCTCTGCACTCCGGGTGCAGGCCATTTGGCGTGCTCCCGCACATGAGCAGTTTGCGCTAATGCAGAGCGGTGCAGCAGTGCGATCTGTCACTGGCCGTGCACCTCGGACACGGCCGATGACAGATCTGAGTACCGACTCCCGTTGCTGGTACCATGTGACCTGCTGTGACCAATCACAGCAGGTCACATGACAGTTGTATACAATGGATGGCTTCATTCATGATGCCATCCATTGTATACTAGTGCCTAGCTGTGAATGGTCACAGCTAATCACATGCACATGTCATGTGATTAGCTGTGACCAAATCACAGCTAAGCACAAAAAAAAAAAAAAAAAAAAAAGCTGAATGAATCGATTTCATTCAGGTAAATGCTTGCTTATAGCAAAGTAATTCTTTGCTATAAGCAAATTGTGTAAAAAAAAAAAAAATACTGATCACTTCCCCAAAGTAGTACAATGTTACTATGGTAACATTGTACTACTTTGGTCATAGTAAAATATGAAAAAAAAAATCTTAAAAAAAATAAAAAAAAATGTAATAAAAAATTAAATATAATAAAAAAAATAAAAAAAAAATATTTTTTTTTTTTCATACTGTCACCAGTCAGTGTCCCTGTTCCCCGCCATGCCAGTTATATGATGATGCTGTACTGCACTGGTGACAGTATGTAAAAAAGAAAATAGTGAAAATAATTTTTTTAATTTTTTCATTTTCCGAAAATTTTTGACAAAAAAATACAACTTCAAAAAACTCGCCATGCCTCTTATGAAGTATGTCGGACTGTCTACTCTGCAAAAAGGAGTCATTTGGGGGTTATCTGTACTGTCCTGACATTTGGGGGATATCTGTACTGTCCTGACATTTGGGGGATATCTGTACTGTCCTGACATTTGGGGGATATCTGTACTGTTCTGACATTTGGGGGATATCTGTACTGTCCTGACATTTGGGGGATATCTGTACTGTCCTGACATTTGGGGGATATCTGTACTGTTCTGACATTTGGGGGATATCTGTACTGTCCTGACATTTGGGGGATATCTGTACTGTCCTGACATTCTTGGACCTCAAGTAATTAGATTGGCTGTCAGTACTTCAGGATTGATCAATAATCAGATCTATACCATAGTTTGTGAACTCAATAACTTTCCTACAAACTAAAAAATACATCCTAATTTGGGTTATTTTCACCAAAGACATGTAGCAGAATACATCTCGGCCTAAATTTATGAAGAACAATTATTTATTTGTAAACTTTTATAACAGAAACAAAGAAAAATGTGTTTTTTTTTCAAAATTTTTGGTCTTTTTTTGTTAATTTAGCAAAAAATAAAAACCCCAGCGGTGATTAAATACCACCAAAAGAAAGCTCTAGTTGTGTGAAGAAAATGATAAAATTTTAGTTTGGGTACAGTGTTGTATGACCGCGCAATTGTCATTCAAAGTGTGAGAGCGCTGAAACGTGAAAAATGGCCTGGGCAGGAAGGTGTAAAATTGCCCGGTATTGAAATGGTTAACCTCCCTGGCGGTATTCCCGAGTGTAGCTCGGGGTAACATTTCAGTACCAAAAGCGGTAACCCCGAGCTACACTCGGGAATACCATGCGGCACTGCTCCGGCATGTGTTCTTCACTTACCTTGCCCTGCGCTCCCACGATGTGTCCCCTGCAGCGTCCCCGGCCATCTCCTCCGGCCGATGCCGGCATCCGGCTTCTGTGTCCTGTCCCTGTGAGGTCGGGACGTACGGGCGGGAAATTTAAAAATTTTAAAAAATGTCATTTTTTTTTTTTTTCATTTTACACAGTAAAACATTGCTGTTTCAACCTATTTCACATACATATTGTCCCGAGTGCTTTGTCCTGTGCCCTGCCTGCATTTTGTCTGTTCTTTCTGCCTGGAAACTGAGAAATGTCCATGGCGTCCAAAAAGTGTCCCTTTAGGTCAAAAGCGGTTTAGATCAGCTAGAGAACAGCGATAGTAAATCAGAACCACTTACAGAATTGAGTGATAATGATTCGTGGGGGAAATTCGTCATCAGAAACTGAAAACGATTTTGCGACTGAGCTCAGCGATGTGCGAACTTGGCGCTCTATTTCACATTTCAGTGTTTTTGGTTTGATTATATTATTGAATTAAATTTTTTATTATTTTTATATTATTTTTATGATTATTTATTAAATTATAATTTATGATTTTGTGTTTCAAATTTTATCATACCCGGGATGTTTACTAGACTCTTGTTCGGACAGATTTCAGTGAGTTTTTCCTAAAAATTACAGCCTACAATAAAAAAAATACATATTTCCATGCAAAAAAATGGTACCGCTTTCAGCACCAAAAATCTGAAATAATCAGACCGCCAGGGAGGTTAACCACTCTTTTTTTATTTGCCATCTGTGTCCCATTGGGGAGATTTCCGCTCACTTCCTGTCCCATAACCAAAAGAAGAAGTGTGACACGGTGTGAGGTCAGGTTCAGAGACCAATTGCTACAGCAGTGTAAGGCTTACCTGAAACCAGCAGGATTGGTACACCAGCGGGTCACCCTGGGAATGACTCAGGCTCACCTGAGGTGCGGGGTCTAAGTATCCACCGGTCTTCACCAGAGCTCCTAATGGTGGAGATGGATTTGGCTGCGTGTGAATACCAGGTCGCAGATCTCAGGATCACCCCACCAGGGAAAGGGCAAGCTGGAAACCAATAGCGGATCGAACAGTTCAGGGATAAGACAAAAGCGGAGTCAGTCACAAGCCAAGGGTCGGTCACAAACGATATAGACGGCAGCAGTAATGATGAGCGGGATATTGGCTGGAAGGCACAATAATCTGGCAAGGAGGAAGTGCATGGACATGGCTTTTATGAGGAAGTTCATGGGAGGAGCAAGTAGTTCAAGGTTCATCAGAAAACAAGGGACAAGGCAGGATTGTCCAATAGATCAGGCAGAGTGTTGTCCTACATACCAGGTAGCTCAGTGAGAAGAGTTACTGCCTGACACAGTAGAAGTCCCAGGTTCCAGTCGAGGCCCTGATAAAGTGAGAGGAAATCTCTGCAAAGAGAGGGAACCCCGGGGTGTCACCAGAACTAGTGTCCCTACTGGAAGATTTTCTCTCTATTAGTGTTCTGGTGCCAATGCAAATTTTGGGATTTTATTTTACCTTCACTTTCAATTATAACAGTAAACAGGACAAATATAGAGGATGAATCTCCCGAAACAGGGATACAGATAGCAATAAACACCTGACAGGTGTTCTAATTCCTCTCCACTCTGTCCAAAACTAAAAAAAAGCTTTGCCTTTAGTTATACTTTAACATCCCCCAGCATGATGCCCAGTGTCGAGGAAACATTATTAAACTTCCCTGAGATCCAGCAGCGGACACTTGCCAGGCTGCTCACTCTCTATGCTGGCTGCCATGGAAAGCCAGGATGCCCAGTGATGTCTGGAAGCCAATCAGATTTTCATTATCAAGGGATGACTATTTTTGCTCTGACATAGTCAGGGCTTTTTTTCCCTCAAAGAATAGACGCAGGAACTCCCCCCTTCCAAGTCACCCCTTGTCTCTGCCCCCTGCCCACCTCGGAGCACCATTCCTTGGTTCCACCCCCTAACTACCTTTAGAGAATAGAAAACCAAGTATCATTTTGTAGTGCTAAGCAATTTTTATGGAATTTGTTAATGATAAGAAAAAAGGCAATAAAATAGATCCTCTGCAGCTAGCAATAGACCCCCCGGCAACAATACACCCCCCCATCAACATAGATTCCCTCCAGCAATAATAGATTCCCCAGCAGCCAGCAACAATAGCCCTCCCCAGCAACAATGGACCCTCCCGCGACAATAGATCCACCCCAGCAACAATAGACTCCCAACAGCCAGCATTAACCACTTCCAGTCCGGACACTTTCCCCCCCTTCCAGTCCGGACACTTTCCCCCCTTCCAGTCCGGACACTTTCCCCCCTTCCAGTCCGGACACTTTCCCCCCCTTCCAGTCCGGACACTTTTCCCCCTTCCAGTCCGGACACTTTCCCCCCTTCCAGTCCGGACACTTTCCCCCCCTTCCAGTCCGGACACTTTCCCCCCTTCCAGTCCGGACACTTTCCCCCCTTCCAGTCCGGACACTTTCCCCCCTTCCAGTCCGGACACTTTCCCCCCTTCCAGTCCGGACACTTTCCCCCCCTTCCAGTCTGGACACTTTCCTCCCTTCCTGTCCAGGCCAATTTTCAGCTTTCAGCGCTATCACACTTTGAATGACAATTGCGCGGTCATACAACACTGAACCCATATGAATTGTTTAGCATTTTTTGAGACAGATGAAGCTTTATTTTGGTGGTATTTATTCACCACTGGGATTTTAATTTGTTTTGCTATGTAAATTAAAAAGTCCAAAAATTTAAAAAAGTGTTTTTCTTATAAAATTTTGCAAATAAATATTATTTCATCATAAATTTTGGCCAAAATTTATTCCGTTATCATTTTAGTAAAAAAAAATAACCCAAATTAGTTTATAACCAAAAATTATAATTTTTAAACTTATTTTACATTATTATTTTTTTTATATTATTATTTATGTTTTTTTTTATACTATCACCCTAGCAGTACACTGTGACACTGTACTACTTGTGGGGGGTGATGAAGATTTTTTTTTTTTTAAACTGATTGCTTTTACACCCATAAAGGCTGTAAAAGCAATCATTTCTCCTTCTCTCTGGCTGCATTCTTGCAGCCATTGAGAACTACTGTGTGAGCTGTGATTGGTCACAGCTTGCTTGTCACATGGTACAAGGCTGTTGTGAATAGCCCTGTACCATGTGACCTCTGTGATCATTCACAGATTTCACACGTAGTAAGCAATGATGTCAGAAGTGACATCTTGCTTACTACTCTGCATGTGATCACTGATTGGCCAATCAGTGATCACATGATCGGGACCTCGCAGAGAGGTCCTGTACGATGCCCGGTGTTCCACTCACTGTGTCCAGAGGACAAAGTGGGCACCAGATCGCTGTGCTGCACGCTCCCAGGGAGCGCGCACAAGCAGGGGGTGGGGAGACCATTTATAAACAGCCACCTGACCCTGCACTGCACCGTCCGCCCCTTTATATACAACAGCTGGACGGGAGGTGGTTAAAAGACCTCCAGCAGCCAGCAATAGACCCCCCCTTCAACAGTAAATCCCTCCCTGCAATTATTGCTCACCAGCAACATAAGATCCTTCCTCTGCAAAAAATAATCCCCCACCAGTGACAATAGACCTCCCCATCAACAATAGACCTGAAAAATTATATTCCCTCCAGCAGCCTAGATCCCCCCAGAAGCCAGCATCAATAGATCCTCCAGCATCCCTTGTCATTACATACATTGTCATTACACTTCTGGATGGAGGTGCCGGAACTACGTTCCCCCTGCGTTTTTACTGAAAGAAAGCCCTGGACATTGTAACCATACAGGCTGGAGCCTCCATTCACAAAAATGAAAGCTTCCAGCCTGCAGATGATCACAGCCATCTTCAGTCTGCAGGGTTCATTTGCAGTGCCATCCATTTCTTCATAAAACTGTTAGACACAGGTCCACCATTAAATAAAAAAAAATGTGCTGTTTGGCTTGGTGTCACAATTTACTCCCTCACCTAATTTAGTGCATCAAACCTTGGATTAGCCAAGTGAAGAAATGTCTCCAGCAAACCAAGGATTCCCCAAACTGGGCCCAAAACTTTATTTTTGTGGTAAACATGGTAAACACTTGACTCTTGCCTGACAAAGGGGCCCTGCGTGGCTCCAAAACCTTGCCTTATGTTTACCATGTGACCACAAAATAAAGCTTTGGACCCATTTTGAAGAATCCTTAGAGTGCTGGTGACATTTCTTCACTTGGATTGTCTATAGCTCCCAGCATTACCATCATTAAAAGGTTATTCATCCAATCCTATGCCAAATAAATTTTTCTTTTTAATTACCTTTGCATGTGAGTTAACTCAGTTTCCACCTAATCTCAAAGCTCAGTGGTCATTCCCTTTGCAAAATGAACATTCTCTTTGCTATGTTAAAGGTCTCTGTATTAACCACTTCCTGTCCGGACACTTTCACCCCCTTCCCGACCAGGGCAATTCTCAGCTTTCAGCGCTATCACACTTTGAATGACAATTGTGCAGTCATGCAACACTGTACCCATATGTATTTTTTACCATATTTTTGAGACACATAAAGCTTTATTTTGGTGGTATTTATTCACCGCTGGGATTTTAATTTTTTTTCCTATGTAAATGAAAATGTCCAAACATTTTGAAAAAAAGTGTTTTTTTATAAAATTTTGCAAATAAATAATATTTCATCATAAATCTTGGCCAAAATTTATTCCGCTATCTTTTTAGTAAAAAAAAAAAATCAAAATCAGTTTATAACCAAAAATTATAATTTTTTAAACTTTTTTTTACATTTTTATTTTATTTTTTTATATTATTATAATTTGTTTTGTTTTTTTTACATACTGTCACCCTAGCAGTACAGTGTCATCATGGTGACACTGTACTACTTGTGGGGGGTGATGAAGATTTTATTTTTTTTACACTGATTTCTTTTCCACCCATATAGGATGTAAACACAATCATTTCTCTTTCTCTCTGTCTGCATTCTTGCAATCATTGAGAAGTACTGTGAGCCGTGATTGGTCACAGCTTGTCACATGGTACAAGGCTGTGGTGAATAGCCCTGTACCATGTGACCTCTGTGATCATTCACAAATTTCACACGTAGTAAGCAATGATGTCACAAGTGACATCTTGCTTACTACTTTGCAAGTGATCACTCATTGGCCAATCAGTGATCACATAATCGGGACTTCGCACAGAGGTCCCATGCGACGATTGGTGTTTCACTGTGTCCGGAGGACACAGCAGGCACCAGATCGCGGTGCTGGGTGCTCCCAGGGAGCACGCACAAGCAGGGTGCGGGGAAGCCGTATAAACGGCCACCCAACACTGCACTGCCACCGTCCGGCCGTTTATATACAACTGCCAGTTAGGAAGTGGTTAAAAAGCCCCTGTATCTTTAACCACTTGCCCTTCAGAGGATTTCCCTCCCTTCCTGACCAGGCCATTTTTTTTACTATACAACACTGCGTTGCTTTAACTGACAGTTGCACGGTCATACAATGCTGCAACCAAATTAAATTTGCGTTCTTTTTTCCAAAAAATAGAGATTTCATTTTATGGTATTTGATCTCCAGTGCATTTTTTTTTTCTTTTGGGCTATAAACAGAAAAAGGCCAACAATTTTGAAAAAAATGTTTTTGACTTTTTGCTATAAAACATGTCCAGTAAAAAAAAAAAATCAAAAATCAAATGTCTTCATAAATTTAGGCCAAAATGTATTCTGCAACATGTTTTTGCTAAAAAAAAAAATCCCAACACATGTAAATTAATTGGTTTCCGTGAAAATTATAGCGTCTACAAATGGCGGTATATATACTGCAATTTTTTTTTTCCATTTTACTAATAATGACGGCTATCAGCGAATTATAGCGGGAATGAGGCGGGCATTCTGACACTGGGGGGAACTGACTAACTAAGGAACTGACTAACTGCCACTGACATCCCTAGAGACACTAATACAGGAAGGGGTTACAATCCGGGACAATCAAAGGGTTAACTGTGAGCTGTGTGTGTTTTACTTGGGAAACATGCTGCTGTGTATTTCTCAGAGAAATACACAGCAGCATGTTCTTCCTGGCAGGAGAGAGGCCTGTGTTGTTTACCCCTACCCAGAAATGCAAATCACGTATATATATATATATATATATATATATATATATATATATATATACTGTATATATATATATATGTGACTTTGTGCAGCCCTGTCTCCCTGTCAGGGGCGGACTGACAACTCATGGGGCCCCCCGGGCAATAGGGGATCATGGGGCCCCTGTGTCTTTGCACAAGCTCAAAAAAGCCTATGAAAAAGGTACCCTGGGCATCTCATGGGGCCCCCTACTGACCCCGGGCCCTCGGGCAGTGCCCGAGTTTCCAAATGGTCAGTCCACCCCTGCTCCCTGTATTTCTGCTATAGGGTGGAGGACAACTGGTTGATGTACAGAATAACCAGCTCTCCTTTAGTTTTTCCCCATAAAAACACAGAATAAATACATTAATTGCCAAACTTTAAAAATGATGTCTATGTCCTAATATTTATTAAGAAGGAAATAGCTTAAAAATGGTAAAAATGTAACCAATGAAAATCTGTTTATTATAATACATAACATGAGGATATCACCGCTTACCTGATGTAAAAGACAAGTATGTTCACTATACATGATCTATGACAAGTGCTAACTCCGAAGGATACAATTTATAGGCTATCAGAAGGAATATTCTGCAGTTCTCTAGAGTCTAGGCACGCTTCCCTCAATTACAGGGCCCCTGTGTTATACTATTATGTACTGATGTCATTTATCATGCTACATATTTTAAAAAAAATAGAATTGCACTCAATGCAACCTTTATTATTATTTTATAAAGTGTACAAAATTAAATACATTAATTTTAAAACTTTTAACAAAAC
Organism: Staurois parvus; assembly: GCF_062004578.1. Taxonomy (NCBI): domain Eukaryota; kingdom Metazoa; phylum Chordata; class Amphibia; order Anura; family Ranidae; genus Staurois; species Staurois parvus. The sequence goes on from NW_028318266.1 coordinate 4,666,631, forward strand.
TTAAAGTGTTACTAAACCCACAACAATACAATCAGTCTGTAGATGCAGTAAAGCATGCTTGTTATACTCACTGTGGAACCAAAGGGGTTAATCCACCGTATTGTGGAAAAAGGCTGTTTGATCATTTCTTCTCTGTTCCTCCCCTTTTTCAAGTGACCACCTCTTATCTCCAGACTGAACCATAGGCATTTTGCACATGCTCAACTCGGTGTGTATTGCTAGAGAGGTTTTTTTTTTTTCTTGGGAGAGTGCATGTGATCAGCACAGGGCCAATCAGCACTGTCCAGACAGAGGTCAGGGGTTCTGCATCCTCCTAGAGCTGAAAAAAAAACTCATCCTACAGGCTTTAGCTAGTGCTTGGCTGAACACTGATAGAAGCCACAAGACTGCTCTAACTTCTGATGAGAAAAGATGTTTAGCAGTTTATATTTACTAAAATAATTGCATTCCATGTTGTGCGTACTGTGGGGGACCAGATATAGTGAATGAGGGTCCAGGGAGACCAGATATAGTGAATGCAGGGTCCAGGGAGACCAGATATAGTGAATGCAGGGTCCAGGGAGACCAGATATAGTGAATGCAGGGTCCAGGGAGACCAGATATAGTGAATGCAGGGTCCGGGGAGACCAGATATAGTGAATGCAGGGTCCAGGGAGACCAGATATAGTGAATGCAGGGTCCGGGGTTTAGTAACACTTTAAGGGACCGTTAATAAAAACACTTTCAGTCTAACTTCATCCCTCCTCTTAAGGAATTGTGTATTCTCACCTCTGCTGCAGTGCTTTTCCTGTCCTGATTCCTTTCACATGTGTGGTTTGGATGTGATCACTTATGGACATAGCTTGCTATTCTGTGGGTTTTATTTCCTTC